>NW_022589742.1:6770155-7160675 GCF_004348235.1 Phoca vitulina
TTTATTTGACAGAGAGAGACACAGCGAGAGAGGGAACACAAGCAGGGGGAGTGGGAGAGGGAGAAGCAGGCTTCCCGCAGAGCAGGGAGCCCGATGCGGGGCTCGATCCCAGGACCCTGGGATCATGACCTGAGCCGAAGGCAGACGCTCAATGACTGAGCCACCCAGGCACCCCTCAGTGTGTATGTCTTTACAACCTCTTCTTTATCCATTCATCAGTCGATAGTTGGGCTCTTTCCATAATTTGGCTATTGTTGATAATTCTGCTATAAACATTGGGGTGCATATATCACTTTTTGTTGGAACTTTTCTCCATCGTATTACTTTTGATTCTTTGCCAAAGGTCAGTTGACTCTATTTAATTAAGTCTGTTTCTGGGCTCTTTATTCTGTTCCATTGATAAATTTTCTGTTCACTTACCATACCATGCTGTCTTAATTACTGTAGCTTTATGGTAAATCTTGAAGTTGAGTAGTATCAGTCCTCCAATTTTATTCTTCTCTTTCAGCATTGTGTTCAGTATTGTGTTAGTATTCTGGGTTTTTGACTTTCCATATAAACTTTATAATCACTTTGTTGATGTATACAAAATAACTTCCTGGGATTTTACTTAGGATTGCATTGAATCTATAGATGAAATTGGAAAGAACTGATATCTTGACAATATTGAGTCTTCCTATTCATGCACATAAAATAGCTCCATTTAGATCTTTAAAAATTTTTTTCATCAGAGTTTTATAGCTGTCTTCATATTTTTAACATAAAACATGAAAGTGTACATTCTCTTATCAGTCCTTTGCTGTGAAGCCAAGGTCTCCTCTTTGAGATGCAACCAGTGATTGGAATTCTGTTCATCTTTCTTATGAAATGCATGCTCATAGCAAATACACTATAATTTCTAGTTACATTTATTTGAATTGGCGCAATAACTTAAAAAAATTACTTGCCAAACAATCTGAGAGAAGGCTTCTATTTTTTATAATTTTTTTCCAAATCTTTTCATTTTCCTGCTCACACCTCATTAATACAGATTTATTTTAGAGGCTCACTTTAATTGTGTCTTTCCAAGGCTTTTATCTGAGGATTCCTACAAGAAAAAAACTTTCTCTTTACAGTTATATTTCATTGGTTTTCATATTTAATTAAATAATTAGGAGATCAAGCCTAGGAGATCAATTAACATATAAAAAGATTTGTGAACACATACATACAAATGATTCTTGATACAATTCAACTGGTAGGAAAAGGGCCAACTGGTAGGTACACAGGGAGATAGATGCCTATTGGCCATGAGTTTTACATGTGTTACAAGTATTACATGTTTCATAGAGTAACCAGAAACTACTCAGAGGTAACCTAACAGAATTCCAACTATGTATTTTTTTATGAAACTAAGAAAAATCACAAAGGAAAAGGGAATAAAAACCAAGTTTGATCACCATGCTGAAGAAACTGTCCATAGAATGGTCTTTATTAAAAAAGGAGGGGGGCATTTTAAAGGGTTGGGGGGCATTGTGATGTCTACAGTGTTTTGACATAATTTTTACAGTGTTTTTTAAAGATTTTATTTATTCATTTGAGAGAGAGGAAGAGAGTGCATGCATGCACAAATGGGGGGGGGGGGGGCAGAGGGAGAAGCAGGCTCCCCACTGAGCAGGGAGCAGACACAGGGCCGGATCCCAGGATCATGAACTGAACCTAAGGCAGACGATAAACTGGCTGGGCCACCAGGTGCCCCTACAGTTTGTTTTTTAATTATGAAATATTTTATACATACAAAAAGCAGAGACTATTATAATGAACGTCTATGTGCTAACAACTTACCACATTAATATGTGATATGGGCTATATGTAATACATATGACAGATATAAATGAAACCTACTTATTTTTATGTATCCATCTGGGTCCCAACAAAAAACATGATGATAACACTCAGTATGGGATCATTCCAGGAGAGTTTGATGGAAAGGGGACTATTTATGAAGGTGTGGGGAGTAAAAGAACCACAGTGGATCCTATAGAAAGTTGGGACTGGCAGCAACTAAGTTGTTACCACCCCTAGGCCCAAAGGGATAAGAAAGGGAGAGGTGCCTAGAATCCAAAGAATAATCATGTAGAATTGGCCTCTTTAAGAGTTATGGAGACCTCTGGTCAAGGATATAGTATGAAGTGACCTCACGGAGAGGGAGCCAGGAGAATACTCTCCTCCCTTTCTGATCTCCTACTGGCTTTCCCATTGTCTAAATGGAGAACCCACTGATGCAGTCCACACAGGTCAGCCTCTCCAGGCAGACAGCAGAGTGGAGAAGGGTAGAGAGTTAACTGAAGTGGCAGACACCGGTTATCCAGCTTTCTCATCCCACCCCACTTCTCTCCTTTCCTCCCTCCACAGAGGTATCACTCAACTAAATTTGGTGTTCAATATTTTCATTCAAATCTGTATACTTTTTTGCTATACTTGTGTATCCATATGCATTATAGAGCTTTTTAGCTTGGTAGTTATTGGAGTTATTCACCAAACATTTGGGGTGATTTTCTCCTCAAAGCACACGGTGAGATTTGACTTCCCAGTCCCCTTAAAGTTCAATGAGGCTATGTGACTTACTTTGGAACAATGAAATATGAGTGAAAATGAAATGTATCATTTCCAGACAGAAGCCTTAAGAACTACCATGCAAGACACTTGATTTGCTTCCCACTGGTGAAGTGATCAATGAAGCATTGATAAGGTGAAGGTTATATCAGCCTGGGACTCTGAGTTACCCATGAACAGAGGCCCCAGATAAGCTGTGCTGGACATATGATGGCTTTAAGCCACTGAGATTTGGAAATGTTTGTTAAAGCAGCATAACCTAGCTTATCCAAATACATTTTGCATGGTTTTAAACTCTGTAGAAATGGCATCCTACCATATTTATCATTCAGCAGTTTTTTGCTTGACAGTTTTGAAATTCACCCATGCTGATGGATGTAGCTGTAGTTCATTACCTATACAAATATATGTAATTTATTTATTTGTTCTCCCATTGACAGAACACTGATACAATTTTTAGCTATTACTAAAAATGCTACAATGAACATTCTGGTACATGTCTTCTGTGCAGATGTGCAACAGTTTCTCTAGGGGATACACTCAGGAGGAACAATGTGCTTTTAAGCTTTTCAAAGAAAGTAACAGATTGGGAGGAGACTTTGATCATTGTGAACCATAGTTTCCATCAAAGGAGCTTTCAGAAATCTTTGCCCCTCAGGAGTGTGAATCCTGCCTCTCTCAGAACACTAAAATATATTATTCAGGAAAACTGTATTTTAAAATTGGCTTGACCTTGAGAAGACCAAAGGCATCCTTAAAATTTAAAAAGACCCACCTTAGAGAACAAGGACTACACAAAATAACACCAATTACTCCTTTAAAAATCTCTCAGGATAGAAGGCAAATTGAGATAAAGGAAAAAAGAAGAGTAAAATTTGGAGTAGCTCCTTCTCATAGATGTAATGAGAAATAAAACTACATAATCAGTCACTAACAGATTCAAAAGTATTATCAACAAAGACAGCTGGTGAGTAAACAGTGAGCTGCCAGTCATAGGTCAGAGACCAATAATGTAGAATTATCCATATTATCTTTTCCATTTTCAGTCTAGATAACTAATATCAAACGATCATCATATAAAAGAGCAATCTGAATAATGGGATTGGGTCTCCCACCCCCACCCCACTCTTGTCCAAAACTGCTGAGAAATAGAAAAACCTTCTGGAATATTTGAATGAGAAAGGAAACTGCCTCAGAATATGTTGCATATATTTCTTTGGAACCCACCATTAGAATATCTGTAGTAGAATTTGTTATTTGTGTAAATAACAAGTATTCTAGACTGGAATATCAAGGACATAGGTGTAGTATGTACCCCTATGGCACTCAAGGCCCTAGAACACAGTTATAAAGATGATCAGAAAGGTTTCCTCAAATGGGAAAAGCAGATTATGAAATGCTGTAGTGATAGCCTGATTATTTTTATCTGGACATTGAGTCTGGAACAATATACACAAAAATATTGAGAGCTGTTCTCTAAGCACTGGGATTGTGGATGCTTTTATTTTTTGTTTTTTACATGTATAATTTTTCTACAAAACTAAAGATACATTATATATTAAATTACTTACATTGAGAATTTGTCAATTGCTGGAGAAAAAGGAAGAAAGGAAATATTTTGTCTCCACGTCAGCATTTCTCAACTGCCAGTTTCTTGACTCTCAGTGTAGGGCTTTCTCCTGGTCTTCATTCCTTCAGATCCAGACCATTTGGATGTGCTCACCTCCAGAGGCTACTGTGCTAATAAGAGGAAAAGCCAAAGGAGAGCCTTCTCTCCTCATGTCCAGATACTCTTCTCCCTCCCTTTAGGGCTTTCTGAAGCCCAGAACAAAGAAGGCTGGTGAGAAAGGTACAAACTGACCCAAAGTAGAAGAGGGGCTCACATCACAGAGCAAGAGTGCCTATCCTAGTGCTGAGTTCCTATGTAGTCTGCACACCCTTTTCACACCAGCTCCTCCCATTTCTCTACAACACTTTACCCCATTCAAGAGTCTATATACCCATTCTTTCTTAAAAGACTAGAGATAGGAACACCCACAGTCAAGCCCCCTCATTTAATAGGTGGAGAAATTCTCAGAGAGAGAAAGTGTCTTCTCCAGGGTCACACAGCAGTAAATGTCAGATCTGCCTCAAGACCCATGTAGTAGGTGAAGGGTTAGAAAACTGGGCTCTGGAACATAATAAACAGGAGTTCAGATCCCAGCTTTTCACTCTCTGAGCCTTTGTTTGCTCAGTAGCAAATGGAGCAACACAAGGTTGAGCTGAGGACAAATGAGATAATTCAGGTTATAATTTAGTGTAAAGTGCCTGGCACGTAGTATGCACCAAATCAATGGTAGTTGCTTTATTATTACTAACACCATTATGATAAAATTTTGCTGCTCTTTAAACTATACCAGCTTCTTCTAGACTCTTGTTTTAACTAGCCTTTTCTAAGATAAGCTCACATCTCTGAAGTTTTCTGGTTACTCTGGCCAAATGAAAGATCACTCATTAACCCTAAGTGCCTTGTGTAAGACCTGTCACTTCGCAGCTGACATATTGACACTTGCTCTAATTTCAGTTGTGATGCACCCAATGCAGTTCTTCTCTCTCAAGGCATTTCATTTGTAGTCACTTGAGTACATTCTGACACACTGTGATTTTTGAAGTCAAATAAATAATTGCTCCATTTCCTCCTGAGCTTTGATGAAATGTCAAAATCATTATAGAAATTGATGAGAATTGTGTGAAGGACTTGTCAGTAGCCCATCACCACTATACTCATTCTTAGTCAAACTCTAGGGGGATTTAAGGAGCACGTTTTGACTTAAATTCAGATTTTAATTATAATAATTAGGGTGCAGTGTTTTTTTATGACTGTTTACTTTTGTTTGGGATTAATTTGGATGTCACAGTCAGTACTAAATTAGGACCAGGAGAACGTGGAGGGGAAAAATTTCTAGATAAGTTAAAAATGCATTCTTGTCCAATAACTTCAACATTTTTTTCAAAGATTTTATTTATTCATTTTGAGAGAGAGAGAGAGAGAGCAGGGGGAGAGGCAGAGGGAGAAAGAATCCCAAGCAGACTCCACGCTGAGCATGGAGCCCAAAGCGGGGCTCGACCCCACAACCATGAGATCATGATGTGAGCCAAATCCAGAGTCAGATGCTTAACCAACTGAGCCACCCAGGTGCCCCTCAACTTCTTTAAAACATTTTGTGCAGGGTGGTGAAAAAGTATCACATTTTGGACTAAAACCAGTCACCCTCTCTCACCCTTGTTTACCTTCTGACTGGAATTCTAGTTCATGCTATACAAAAAGTAGGCAGCAGCAGGAAAAACAAAAAACAAAAAACAGCCCAATAGAGACCTTGGAAAATCCACAATCTCAAAAATTAAGAATTAGCTGCGTTGAAATGGAGAAGCCCCAAACCATGCATCACTCTGTGCATGTGCCATACACTAACTACCCTTGCTGTTATAATGAAAGAAAATAAAGCTGTCAAAGGCACAGGTGCAGCCAGCTGTAGAAAATCAATAATGTCACTCTCAGAGGACTTACATGGTTTACAAAGTCAAATTCCTTCTATAACCAGAACTTCATGAACTACCTAGAATAAAGTACCTCTTCGGTAGTAGCCAGGTTTCAGAAGGTATAGTCACACGGTGAAAAAAGCCATAGACTACAAATCTGCAGACCCATATGACAGGTCCAGGAACCCTACTACCTGTGTGGCCTTGGGAAAGTCACTGTGACTCCTGAAACCTCAGTCTTCTGGCATATAAAAATGGAGGTACACCATAGATTATAAGGTATGTGAAAATGCTTTGGCAACTATGAAGCACTATTTATATGTACATGATAATTGTAAAAACAATAAATGCTCTAAATATTGTCATATATACAGCACTACAAAGAGATAAAGAAAAAACATTAAAGTTGATCTCTGTCCTCAAGATGCTTATAATCATGTCAGGTAGACAAAACTGCTGATGTCAATGAAAAAACTAAACTTAACACTGGTTTCCAAAATATATTTGTAAGAATCATATTTTACCCTCACAACAGTCCAGTGAGGCAGGTAGAATTACTACTATGCTCATTTAACAGATGGGAATCAAAGTAACTGAGTTACTTGCCCACTGGGGGCACATGGGCACAAACCAAAAACCCATGTCTTCTAACTCTTAGTAAAGTGCACTTTATCATACTATTCAGTTTACTCACTCAGCCAGGTTAAATGGTATGGGCTCTATAGCTTCTGTAGAAGTTCAGAGAAGGGATGAATGGTTGACAAATAAGAGTAAGAAAGGTCAGAGAAGTCTTTCCAGAGGCACACTCCAGAAAGCTAAAGTAGGATTTCAGAAGGCTGAGAATCAATGAGAGAACATTCATATTAAAATTCCCTGAGGAGGAATGGGGATCTTTTGGAGCTACACACACAAGGCCTTTCAGAATTTTATATGGCCCCATTCCCCCTCTGAGAATCACTGTATTGTGAACCACCATTACTAGGAGGTGTTGTACCTCAGGTCTGTCAAGGCAGGAAAAGGCAAACCACCTAATTACAGTTCAACTCCTTTGTTTGTCTCCCTCACGCATTTACCCTTCCCCACAAAATAGGTTTGACTCCCTTTCCTTGTAAACCGGAACTTGTACATTTTACAACAGTAAAAACAGCTTTATTTTATTGAAAAAATATTAATATAAAGGCTAATAAGCATTAGTGACAAATCTTTCTGAGAAATTATTTATGCAGTATTAAGTTAATGAAACCAGATGACCTAATTTGATCACACAACTTTCAACTCTTGAAGTTCCAGAATCTCTCTTTACAAATCGATGATAAACTAACTGGAAAGGGAAAGAACATTAACAACACTATAAAAATTCAAATATTCCTTCAGTTCCCCCACTAAATTTTGATAGACAGAGCAATTACATTTCAACTGGAGAACAAAAGGCTATTGCTTTGTTTCTAGGGGCTATGCCTGAGAGAGTTGGCAAAAATGCACATCCATGCTTTGAACACTGCAGGAAAATTCTCCATTATCTCCTCATTGCTAGTGCTAGTCACACCATATCTGCCTACTCCACGACAGTTTGAGGTAGTTTAGGGTAAAGCATAGTGCTACAGGGCCTGGATTATGGAATTCTTCAGAACTCTTGGATTGCTTTGAAGTGCTTCAAGGGTACAAATATATTGGATTGAATTTAATTTTAGAAAAACACTCTAAACTCTTTGTTAAAACTGCAGTAAACATAATATGCTAACTCAAACATACCATGTTTGAGCACACTGAAAGCCATAGATGTATTTCTTTATGTAGTACACAAGAGGTATGGGGACCCATCTCAAAATACAGTTCTTACTGTCAGATCAGGTATGGATTTGAACCTCTTGAACATATGTCATTGGTTGGAAAAATTCTAGGTTTTCACTCACCATTTTAATTTAGGACTATACAGGTCCACTCATATAAAATTGTGCAAAAGAAAAGAGGATCACAGGGACGCCTGGGTGGCTCAATTGGTTAAGCAACTGCCTTCGGCTCAGGTCATGATCCTGGAGTCCTGGGATCGAGTCCCACATCGGGCTCCCTGCTCGGCAGGAAGTCTGCTTCTCCCTCTGATCCTCCCCCCTCTCATACTCTCTCTCTCTCATTCTCTCTCTCAAATAAATAAATAAAAATATTAAAAAAAAAAAAAGAGGATCACAGAATGCAAGTAGTGGGCCCAGTGAAATGCAAGACAAGGCACAGTCACATGATCAATGCTTGTTCTCGATTTCTACATTATAGCCAGTCATACAATTACAAAGGTACATATAATATGTTGCATTATAAGACTATTACTATACTGTAAAGTACTGCAGCAGGCTTTCCGTAGGGGCTTCTTGTCAGACCCTATTAACGATATTAATCAACGAATTAATAGATTTTGTTAATGATTCAAATTTAAAATAAAGATGTCCTCTCCTAATCTTCTTTCATGTTTCAGAATCAGTCAAGTTTAAGTATCCAGAGATTGTTGGCACGCTATTTAACACCTGTGACCATTTGCAACACTTCTAATGATTCATCTGGATGTTTCCTCAACACTGGGCATTCCAAACAAAATCCATTAATAAAGTTGGATGACAAGACTGTCCTATGAATGCCACGGTCAGCCAGATGCCTGATGCGTAATTTCTGTGTCCATCAAAACAACTTTCATCATTCTCAGCAATGAACATTATAAATCCTATGACACTGAAATTATAAAATATATATAATGCATTTATAACTGACATTTTTGTCTGTTTTCCACATCCATATGAATAAAATTTTGTTTAAAAACAAAGGGTTCTGCTACTTGAAAGAAGAAAGGAAGGAAAAGAAGGAAGGAAGAAAAGGGGAGGAGAGAAAGAAAAGAAAGGAGATTTGAGATTTGAAAATCACTGGTCAAGTTATAATACTGGCCTGGGAAACTAGAGCCATGAATTCTAGTTGATTCTGTCACAGACATGCTGTGTTCCCTTGAACATTTAAGTCCTTTTCCCTCAAAGCCCTGAGTCTCCAATCTGTGAAACACATGGATTTAACAAAGATTTACTGAGTACTTCTCTTAACAGAGCTGTGCCTAGTGCCGGGGGTACAGTGGTAGGAGAACAGGTATGGCCCTTGCCCTCATAAGGCTTATCATCAGAGGGAAGAGAGAGAATAGCCAGGTTAATTAAGCAAAGCAGCACTAATTCTACCTGCTACATCAGGCTATTGTGAGGGTCAAATAAGAAGATTCATGCACATGTGATTTGAAAACTCAAAGCATTGGCCAACTAAATGCTGTCTAATGTTGATGTTTAGTTGTTTTATTGACCTTAGTAGTTTTGTCTCCCCGATATAAGCTCCTTGAAGATAGAGATCGACGTTAATGCTTTTTCTTTAGCTTTGTAGAGGTAGTATAAAATAAATGTTAGGGCATTTATTGTTTTACTATAAATCTGCCCCCTTGCCCATTAATAAATTCCACATTTGGTCTCCTCTCATTTCCTGGAAAACACCAGGCTCATTTCTGCCTGAGTGTCTGGCCATGATGCTCCCAAAGCCTGGAATTCTGTTTCTTCCTGCTTCCAGCCTTCACAGGGCTTCTTCCTTCTCAACCTTTAGATTTCAGCCTGCTGTTGGGCAGAAACCTGAAAATGGGAATCTCAGCCCATGCCATTGCTTTAACCCCTCCATGTCCCCCAATCCCCTGCTTTTGTTTACTTTCCTGCTTGCCTTCCATTTTTTCCAGAGTTTATAGTTGTTATGGAAAACCAGGTCCAGTAGGAATTACTCAGACATACCAGAAGTGGAATTCCCAGGGTGATTTTTTTATTTTTTTATTTAGAGGAAAAGGGAGAGGGACAGAGGAAGAGGGAGAGAGAGAGAATCCCACACTGGGTGGAGCCTGACGCGGAGCTCAATCTTGTAACGTGAGATCATGACCTGAACTGAAATAAAAAATTGGATGCTTAACCCACTGAGCCACCCAGGTGCCCTGGGTGATTCTTTTAAATACAAATCTGGTCATGAAGCACCTCTACTCAAAAACCTTCACTGGCTCCCCAAATTACTCCTAATAACAGCCAAGTGACCTACATAACTCTATAATCCGGCCCTTTATTGCCTTCTGACATTATATATTATTGAGTTATTGTGTTTATTTCCTTTTGTCTGTCTCCCCTCTCCTGGCTATAAGTTACAGGAAGGCATAAACTTTTTTTGGCTTACTCCTACATCCTCAGCCTCTAGAGGGAATCTACCTGGAGAGTAGGTATCAGTATTTTGACAATTTTGTCAAATGACTAAGTGGATAAATAAATAAATATTACAAATTTCTTCCATGAGGAAGCTACAAACATTTCAGGGAAGCAACCATTGCACAAAATATTTGGAGGTGGGGAGAAAAACTAAAAAAAAAAAAGTACTTTGGGGGAGCTATCCATTAGGATCATCTTCAAATA
The DNA here is from genome assembly GCF_004348235.1 of Phoca vitulina. NCBI lineage: Eukaryota > Metazoa > Chordata > Mammalia > Carnivora > Phocidae > Phoca > Phoca vitulina. The sequence goes on from NW_022589742.1 coordinate 6,780,724, forward strand.
CTGGTAATATAGTCTGACAATCTTTGGTTCCTAAGGATGAATTTACCTCTTGGAAACTACCAGAAGTCTCTCAGGGCCAAGGATAGTCAAAAAAGAAGGTGAATAAACTGGACATTATCATTTTAGGTTGAAAAATACATTATGGTATTATAAGATTATGTGTGATTCTTTGGCTCAGAGGCATGCTATGAAGCAGTTCTTGGGAAAGACTTCCAAAAACATTTCATTTGCCTGCTGCAAAGTTTAAATTGGTATGTGGTTTTCTAATGGAACGTTTTTGAAGTTAAGGGTTCTGATTTTTTTTTAAGCACCATATTTATCCTTCGTAACATTGCCAAGATAAAGACGTCCACTGAATTTAGATAGGAATCAAGAGCTGAATTTTGCTAGACTATCAGATGTGAGCAGTATAGAAAGCTTTCTCCTTTCAGAAAGTGTGGGACTATTAAGTCTGGTGGAGCTGGAAAAAACAACTGGGTCTGAAGAGTCTTGATTCCATTGATGCTGATGGTTAGTGGCATGGTTGCTGTAGCTCAGTAAGGGGAGAATCAAGTTTAGTTAGGATTAACATTAAAGGGAATTTGTTGAGGTTTTTTCTGGCTTCTAGTATTCTTAATAGTGTGTTTTTATTATTGCCTGTATTATAATCCCATAGTATAATTGAACTACTTTCTAAGCATGCTGTAGTAGGTTTTCTTCTTTGCGTGTAATCACCTTACCTCTTCTCTGGGTGATGAGTGGCCATATAAGTGCACTTCCTGGTACTCTTTAATTGGTCACTGTTATCAAATGGGTGATAAGCTATTGATTTAACACCATGGGTGCTTTTTAAGCAGTCCTTCCTAATACTGGGTGAATTAGGAAAAATACTGTCCTCGTTTAGTTAATGGCTTATTTTGCCCTCTGCTCTACTGCCCTCACTCTGCATGTTTTTCTTTTCCCTCCTAGCGTTAGAATATATAGACACAACTGTTTAACCTTATACTTTTAACTGTCAGCAGACTAAGAAATCAGTGAGCAGGTGATCAGGCATTCCTACAGTTGGTTGATTCTTTTTCCTGGTGCTATAGACCCAAGACATCAAATAGGTTTCATCTCAAGTTCCAAGACAAACAATTTATAGTAGCTATCTGGAACACTGTGTTGAGGAATGTATAACCAGTCTATCTCAATGGGAAAGCATGTCATAATTGATTAGTGATGTCTGCCATCAGCTTATGATAGGAGAGATTCGAGACACATGCTACCATGATAGGCCATGGGATCAGAAACAAAAGACCTCAGGAGAGGGATAGAGAGTGAGGTTTAAGGGGTGAGAACAACTATTTCCTTAATGTGCATTCTGCATTCAAGTGCTTTTGGAGGACTGTATTCTTTCCCCAACACACCACATGGATCTGAACAAAGTGACAAGAGTTGGGGGTGAGGAAGAGACAGGAATTTATATCCACTTTGGCTGGAAGTCTCTTCCTACTTGGAATCCAAATTTAAAAGATTTTCCTTTTGTAAAGTGCTCTGATACTTCCTGGGTAACAGGATAAAATACAGTCACCACCAACCAAGGCAAACTAGTTTGGGAAATTACTATTTAAACACCTCATGCTCAATATTGTTTGCATTAAGTATGCATAAAATATATAATTCATAAGACTTTATAAACACCATTTTTTCTGGCACCTATCAATACCCTTGGGTAGGCAGCTATTTGCTATTTAATATGTTTACCTGAGTGGTATGATCCAGTTTTCAGTCCTGAGGGATCTGAGCTCTCAGTCGCCTTACTTGTATAGTTTTAGTAATAGACCATTATGCTTTATCTCTGGGCACTATAGAACAGGACAACCCAGGAGATTCCCCCAGGCTCCCTTCATACGCTTCTCTGCCCCACTACATGTTGCAGCTCCCTTATTCTCCTATATAAGGTCAGTCACCCCCCCCCAAAAAAAAATAGCCTAATTTTTTGCCTGGTTGCCTAGTGGGCCCCAAATGCCTGGGTGTCAAACGTAACTTCCAGCCACTGAAGGCACAGGTTGCATGAGCAGAGTGGTAACTATCTTGATCTGCCTCCTGTCATACTGCTATACTTCCCTCAACCTGCACCCATGATCTCTTGGGGATTTTTCTATGACCAGGGGAGTAAAGGGAAACTTTAAGCCTAAAATGTACATGCTGGCCCCAGTCAAAGTGGTCTCTTACAGTATTACAGCTTCACTCGGACCTGCCCCCCTTCTTCCTGAGACCTCCCTGGTATTGTTTGCATCTCACATGTTGTCTCTCCCACTGGATTTTAGCCTCTGGATTGCTGTTCTCAACACCTGCTTTTTTTCATTTTTCTTCTGGCTCTGATCCCAACTCCGACCCCTCTCTGGCTTGATTCTTTGCAGATCATTAGAACTTGATGGGAATCATCTTACCCCTGATCCTGCTCTAGCCAACAGCATACTCTAAAATCTAACCACAAGGTTGGAAAGGCTCCTTGCTGTACTCTCCTGGTTCCTTAAAACTGTATCACAACTAATTTGATTAACTGTTTAATGATATCATGGATTATCTTTCATTTGGGAAAAGAAGAACTCAGGTTACCAGACACTGAATACTTATTCAACATCTATCATCAGTGAGCCATTTACTCTCAAGATGTTTTGTTGAGGTCCAGACAAGCTATGGAACCAAGCCTGCAAAGAATTTCTATGTTAAGAAGTCTAAAAGTGTTCTTGTCCTCTTTCCAAATATAGAGACAAACATTCTTGATAATATGGGCATACATTCTAATTAATTAGTCAAAAGTTGTATAGAAATAGCAATACTTTGTATTCCAGAAAAAGTACTGGTGGTAGTTAATAAATAATAATTATATCCTCATTTTCAGTAATCAGAAAAATAGTTTGAATAGAACAGATGAATGGTTTCCCACAGCTGAATAAAAATCAAAATGATTAGCATAGTATCATAAAAGTTCACTTTAGAGACAAGTTATTTTTAGGACTCTATCCTTGCAAATATCCTAAGATTTCCTACACAAAATAAATAAAAGAAGAAAGAATGAAAACTGCCATGAACAACTCCAATGACTTATTCTGAATAAGAATGAAAGATGCTTGGACTTGGAGAAACAAAGTGAGAAATAGACCAAAATGTCGCTCAAGCCACTGTCTACATGAAACATACCAGCAAAGTGTACAAACCACAAACCTATGTCCTGAAGAGCCAGGATCCACTACCTGATGCCTAAAAACATCGTCAGGAAGTCCTGGCTAATTGAAAAAGGTACACGAATTGTTCACAACAACTTGAAAATAACTGAGTAAAATCTGTTGTCACAGAAAGGATAGAGTTCATTAATTTCCCATCTCCTGAAGGTAGAAGTCAATTGACTGTGAACAGGTCATTCAAGCTTAAAGATTTATTATTTACCTGCTTCTTCTAAATAGTTTAGCACCATTAAACAGAGTAACAAGGCACAAAATTCAAGACTAAATTAAGTCATGTAAATAGTGTTCTTCTGAATACTGGTTCAAGTAAATACATGTAATTCCCAAAATATGGGTACTACCCTGGATCTACTGATGGAGTGACATTTTTTTTTAAATATCATCACCAAATTAACAAGAGAGAAGAATGTTCAAGGTCAGAACAGCAGCTCTAATGCTGAAATTTATTTTGGACACATTGTACATCACAGGTTTCTTTTGTGAAATATGGGCGTAGTAGAAAGCCTTTGAAAGCATGGACTATAATTACATTGCCATGGGAAGTTCTGGATTCTATAGCCAAAGTTGGATGATCGAGAAATGCATTTCCAGATGTTCGCTGACCGTCTCCACTATGTGCCCCATATGTATCTTCGATTCAGTATGCCCAAACTAGACTCCTGTTTCTCCCCTACCTTGCCAAAAACAAACAAAAATTTAACTGCTCTTCTCCTCCTTGTTTTCTTATCTGAGAATGGTGTCACTGTTCATCCAGTCACTCACACCAGACACTTGGGAGCCATGCTAACTTAATAACCTCCCTCTCACTGCCTATATTCAATCCATCACCATGTCCTATTGATTTGGCCTACAAAATAGCTCAAATTTCACCTGTTTCTCCATCAGCATCAACCAAGTTCATCATTAGCTCTCAGTTCCTTTACTGCAAAAGCCTCCTGAGTGGTCTCTGTCACTCACTTCAAACCCCTCCTATTTATTCTCCATGCAGTAACCAGACTGATTTTTCCCCCAAAAATGAAAATCTGGTCACACTGTTCCTTACACTCCTTGATGACTCCCCATTGCTCTTAGGGGGGAAAAAAAGCGCCAGATTATTCCAGTGGCCTCTAAGGTCTTGAATGGTCATATTTGGGACAGAATGGGTCTGAGCCATACAGAATTAATTCCATCACTTCGAATCATATGATTCCACCAACTCAAAGGATATTAAAAGTTTAACCCAGTTACAATAAAAATTAGGTAATGTTGAAACCTAGAAAACATCCAAATAATCTATGACGTCCAGGGCCGCAAAGCTATATCTCAGTTAAAATGCATGGGCTTGGGGCCACCAGGGACATAGCAGGGTCACATCAGGTAATTAGAAATAGCTCAGCATGTTAAACTGTGACTCGGGTAGAATCATCTATGAAATAGCAGCCAGTTCTTGAATTTCTGACTAAGATCCCTAAATCTGTACCCATATTATGGTTACAAATCTTTGACCCTGTAACAATATTATGGGCAAAATCTTTGAGCAAGTAAGTACAGACCATCAGAGATGGTAACTCTGCTCTCCTAGTTGTATAAGTAATTTTGCAAACACAGTAGAGTTGCCAGATAAAATACAGGATGCCCAGTTAAATTTCAGTTTCTAAAATGTTATTTGTTGTTCATCTGAAATTCAAACCTAACGAGGTATCTCATATTTTATCAGCTAAATCTGGCAATCCAAGTAGTAAAATATAGCATTAACTATATAAATATCGAAGCAAATCAAACCCTCAGTAAATAACTTTTCATTTTAGTAATACATTTTGTTATTATGATAATTTGTGTATGTGTTTGTAATTTAAGGTATTTGAAACATTTAATAGAAATGGACCTATTAGAGATTCTAAAAATGATAGATTTAATTTGAATGTTTAATTATCATTAAACGACTGAAAAGGGTAAGATAATTGTGTTATGTGTACATAAACTCGAAAGCTTATCAGAATGTGACTTATTACCATTATAATTGTGACTAAATTTGTAAGCATTAATATAGGGCTTAGAAACATTTTCCTTATTAGGTATGTAAGATTACCCTGTCAAGCACTGGGAAGGGTTACGGGAATCAAATTTATTAAATTTTAAATGTATTTAGGGTAGAAATTTAAGGGAAAGTCTATTAAGAGTTACTCAAAGAGTAAGTGAAGTGATTTTTTAAATTTTTGTACAAATATTTATGACTAGAATGGTGAATGTAAAGGCGTAAAGAAAAATTTGATTTTCAATTTAGAGCTTTGATTAGTGAACATTAATATGATCACAACTGAATGCAGCTTCACCCACACCACACCGCAGTCACCGTGGACGTTTTTCAGGCCTTTCTAGGCTGCTTCCCACCACAGGTATTTGCCCCAAGTTGTTCCCTCTTCCTTGAGGCTCCCTCTTCCTTGATACTCCCACACCCCACTGGCCCCTGATTAATTCCTCTCCTTTCAGATCTCAGCTAAAGCTTCAGAACTCCCTAACTAGGTCAAATCTCAGTACACACTCCAACAGTATAGGGATAAGAGGCTATTAGTGTTTATGGTTTATTATTTGCTGTTATTTCTGGATTTCTCACCTCTTCCTTTTCCTTCTTGGCACTTGTCTTAGTTATAATTAGGGTCTCTTTCTCCATAAGTTCCACAAGGGCAAAGACTACATTTGTCCTTAGTCACCATTTTATTCTAGGTGGATGGTAGCATCTGTAACATACTAGCCACTCAATAAATATTTGTGGAACCAAGAGGCGGAGGTCAGCAAAGACTGTTCTGTTTCAGGAGGTAACTGTGGGGCTGAAAACCTGCATAAGCACCTACACTCACAGATCTCCTTTCCCTCCTGGCAAATCCTGGCTCTCTCCCCTCTGTCTAGACAGAAGGGAAGTTTATATTTATACTCTGGAGAAAATCAACAACTTAGGGACACAAGGCTGAAAACAAAGGACACATGAAAGTCTAAATACTGAATGGCAAGGGGCCTCAATAGACCCCTTTCCTTGCTTGACTCCCAAAATGCTGTTAGCTAAATTCCTATCACCCAGGAAGAATGCAGCATTTCTCTCCAGAGTGAGAGATACCGATAGTCCCTTATTAATTGCCCTACAATGCTACCAGTCAAAAACCCCCACTCATAAACAAAAGCTAATCAGGTTTTTGTGCATAGCCATTAAATACAATGGACAGCAAATCTAAAGAAAGTCTCCAACATGAAAGAAAAGACCAAAATAAACAACCCAGTGGAACTAGACAATCCATAAAGTAGGGAAAAAAACTTTAGAATATTTATAATTAATAGCTCTAAGATTAGAAATATTGAATCTATGAAAATATTAAATCGATGCTATTTTTCCAAAGGAACACCAACAATACTGGAGAATAAGAAAGAGCTCCTGGAAATTTAAAGCATACTGGCCAAATTTTAAAATCCATTAGAGGTGGGAGGAGATGAAGTCGAGACTATTTCCCCAAAGTAGAACTAAAGACAAAGAGAATAAAGTGACTAAATGTAAGAAAATTAAGGAATTAACTGAGGAGCACCCACACCCCAATAAGAGAAGTTTCAGAAATAGAGAATAAGGAAAGCAAAGGGGTAGGAAATGAAAGAAATAAAGCAAGAAAACTTCCCAAAACAGAAGGGCATGTTTCCATATTAAGCGGACGCACTGAGTGCTCCGCACAAACTATCATTATCAAGTGTTAAATCAGAATAAAGACTCTTTCAAGATTCAAGATTCAAGGTATTGGAAACAGTTATTACCCCCATGAATCTTCCCAAGTTGGGAGAACCTCAGTCTCTTCCCTCCTGTGTTTCTCCTTTACTCTCCCACTACTAACCACCCTCACACTCGGGATCCCAGATGTGTGGCTTTTCCCCCACACGACCAAGCAGTTCCCCTACACGAGCTGGATGTCCTACACTTCAACCCCATTCTGACACCATCCATCTGGAGATGGTGTCAGACACCACAGGTTAAGGGCCCCCAAGACTGCCCTCCACCCCCTACTTCAGATGCCAGTTGCCAAGTCCAGGCTGTCACCTGAACCTCTGACTGCCTAGCTATAGATCAGAGGTTTCAATGACCGCGGCTTGAATTAACTTGCTACAGCGGCTCACAGAACTCAGAGAAACATTTTACTTACTAGATTACTGCTTTATTACAAAGGATATTAGAAGATACGAATCAACAGGGCGTATCTTGAATCAAGAGGGCGAGGTCCCGAACAAAGAAGCTTCTGTCCCCGTGGAGGTTGGGGCCCGGCAAGGCGGCACGTGGATGCATCCTGGTTCACTAACCCGGAAGCTCTCCGAACCCGTCCTTTTTGGATTTTTATGGAGGCTTCATTACACGGGCGTGATTGATTAAATCATTGGCCATTGGTGATTGAACTCAATCTTCAGGCCCTCTCCCCTCCCCGGAGGTCAGGGGGTGGGACTGAAAGCTCCAACCCTTTATTCACGGGGTTGGTTCCCCTGGCAACCAGCCCCCATCCTTAGATTACCTAGGGGCTTTTCCAAAAGTCACCTCATTAACATAACAAAAGACACCTTTGTTGCTCTCATCACTTAGGAAATTTCAAGGGTTTTTAGGAGTTCTGTGCTTGGGACAAGACCAAATCTAAATTTCTTACAATAAATTGCAATATCACACCTTCCTGGCAAGTTCTTTGCAGATGGTCTGCACCCAAACAAAGAAGTAAACCAAGAATGAATAAGAGGTGGAGCTCAGGAAGCTGGGGATCAACATAAGAAAGACGTGAAGACAATCCCCCCAGGCAATGGTGATGGAAAACCCCCAGGAGGGCAGTTGTAGAACTGGCTTAGAGAGCAAGCAGTCCAGATTGGAGTGGGGAAGGTGGGGTGCAGGACAGGAAAAGGTGGGGGGAAGAGTGAAGGAAGGGAGAGTAGGGACTGGAAGAACACCTGATATGTGTGACTGTAACAAGCGGTTTTTGTGGTCTGGTAGGGAGTCTAGGGAAATTGTAGGGAGTAGTATATAAATAAAACAAAGAAAGAGAAAACAAGGGAATTATGAACTCTATGGAAAGTAAACTTGTACAGTTTTTAATAGTTACAGCACACTATATGGCTCAGCTATGTACAATATTTACATCATCAAAATAACGTTTGCACAGATAATGTTGATTTTTTAAATTATAACTATAGACAGAATGGGGGTGTAGGTGTAGGGGGCCATAAGTAAAATAAATCCTGTTTCCATAGTTGCAACTTAATGAATGATGTGTAAAATGTACAAAACAAGAAATAACTGTAGAAGCGTATGACTAAGGAATATGAAAATAGTCCGTATTCCAGACCAGTAAAAAAGCTGAAAAAGATCAAAGTGGTTGCCTCTGGAGAAGAGGAGAACAGGACAGGAGTTAGGGGTGAGGGTAAGGGACTCCTGTTTTTCTTTTCAAGATTTGTAATACACTTTAACTTTTTAAACTCTGTAATCTGATTTTTTTTAAATTTATGAAACAAACTGGAGTGCCTAACATTGTATACAACAACCTTTTATCACACGATGAATAATGGACGTGTTCCCCATTGCGGTGAGCAGCACCCACACTGCCTGTTACGTGTACCTCCAAAAGAACCACCTAATGACTGTGGTTAGGAACTTGAGTTTGAATTCCCACTGCCACGTACTGGCTCCGAGACCGCAGACAAGGGACTATCTCTCTGAGCCTCAGTTTCTTCAGCTGTAAAAGGGGGGTAAGAGTATCAATCTTAAACGGTTGTTCTAAGGAATTAAGGAGTTACTAGTGAAAGCTAAGGTAATGAATGATGCCATGCTCCTCCATAAAAGACCTCAAAGGCTCCCTTTGTCTTTATAATGAAGTCAGACTCCTCCGGGGCACCTGGTTGGCTCAGTCAGCAGGGCGAGGGACTCTTGAGCTTGGGGTCATGGGCTCAAGCCCCACCTTGCCAGTAGAGTTGACTTAAAAAATTCTGTTTTAAATTTAAAACTTAAAAAATTTTGTTCTAAATTTAAAACTTAAAAAACATTTGTTTTAAATTTAAAACTTAAAAAACATTTGTTTTAAATTTTTTTAAGTCAACTCTACGGGCAAGGTGGGGCTTGAGCCTATGACCCCAAGTTCAAGAGTCCCTCGCCCTGCTGACTGAGCCAACCTGGGGTTATAAATAAATAAAATGAAGTCAGAATCCCTCAAAGAACTCCACAGTTCTCGGTCCGCTTTCTTCTATCTTCCACCTCTATCCTATAGGCATTTCACAATCAGCTTTACCAGATTATTTGCCATTCCCCAAGTGCTTTCACATCCGTAGATTTTTGCTTGCTAACCCTCCACCTGGAATGCCTCCTCTGGCCTCCTCTCTGATTCTCCCTGCCCCCACCTCATGACATCCACCTGCAGCACTCCTGCCCACTCCTCATCGCCCAGCTCAAACCACACTTCCTTTTGCAGACTTCCCTAGCTTTCACCAGTGACAAGTCATCTCCCCATTCCCTCTACTCCCACTAGGCTCTAAATTTCTATTTTACCACAATTCTTTGTACACATCTGCTGCTCCCTGCAGACCACTGCTTTTTAGAGCGTGGATCAGAATCACCTGGAGTTTTTGGTAGCAATTCAGACTCCAGGGCTCCACTTCAGCCCTATGGAATCAGAAACTCTGCAGATGATGGCTTAAAAATCTGCATTTTCACAAGCTCACCAGGTAAAGTTCTGGAATATTTGCCCAAGACTGAGACACCCCTCGGAAAGAATCATACCTCATTCCTCTGTGGATTCGTTCTCTCTTCATATCTGTGGCCCAGGACATAGGCATCATTCAATAAAGGTTTTAAACAGTAATTTAATGTGGTCACAAGAGGATCTTGGCATGGACACCATAGGTGCAAATTTCAAGAATTCTACAACACCTTCTACAACTTAATTCTCAGTGAATTTTCCTTTGAAGACAAGGGAAAGCACTCAAAGATCTCAAGGATATCAAAATGCATCATTCTCCTTTCTCTCATTTCCAAATCCACTCTTGAGTTTTCAGAAATGTATAATAAATGGTACAGCTTTTAATATCTACTACACAAGAAAAAGAACTCTGTGTAGCAGTTCTTAATCAGAATGAGAATAATGTTCTTGCCCTTCATCCCTGCAGCTTTTAATATCTGTACACTATATTTAATCATCTGGGCCCCTTAATTTACTGACATTTAAATGATCTCAAATTAGATTTCCTGGAGCACTGTTCCAAATAAGTAACTTTTTCAGATAATGCAAGGTCTTATTAGTTGCAAATCATGACATTGGTTGCCACTTGCAGCTTCTACACCTTCCTGAAAAATTGCCCTATTTCATTTAAAGATTTTTTTTTTTTAAAGATTTTATTTATTTATTCATGAGAGACAGAGAGAGAGAGAGAGAGAGAGAAGCAGAGGGAGAAACAGGCTCCCAAGGAGCAGGGAGCCTGATGCGGGACTCGATCCCAGGACCCTGGGATCATGACCTGAGCCGAAGGCAGACGCTTAACCATCTGAGCCACCCAGGCGCCCTAAAGATTTTTTTTCAATGTGGTCAGAGTGTATAACTATGTAACCATCTGAGTTTTTACACTTTAGCCAGAATAACATCAAAAAAGTATAACATAATCAGAGGCTTCTTTCTCATCCTTAGTGCAAAGCAGGTTCAAACACTTTAAATTTAAATTTATATAATATTTTTTATATTTCTACTGTATTACTTTCACATGTGTCATTACATTTGGTCCTCAGAACATCCCTGTGAGGCTTAATAGAGTTGCTATTATTTATTCAGCTTTAGAGATGAAGAAAATGGGTTTCAGCGAAGTCATGTGATTTAGCCCAAAGCATAACCATTGGAGCTGAAACCCAATTCTTCTGACACTAAAAAGCATATTCATTTAACTATAGCGGAGTTTCTCAAACTTTTTGGACTGCCACAATTAGGACACATATCCCTAAGGTGTAACTACTCACTTATCCTCACCAACTCAAGACACCCCTGATCATGTACTAACAAACTGTAGCCAATCCAACTCCCTACAAGTGCCTTTCAGAGATGGTGAGATCACATAGTCCAGGCAGCACCTACTCCACACACATACAAAGCCAGAGCATCCTAGACTCCCTATTGGAAATGCATGGCAGAGGACAAGCGCCCTCTTTGTGATACGCCAAGCCTACAGCCTTATCCCTATTCCTATAAAGGTAGCATACACAAGCCCTGGCTTGCATAGAAGGGTAGGTACCTCCAGTGGGGATGGTGCTCAATTATTTAAGAAATGCAGTAGAGATCACAAGTTCCCTCAAAACTTGCAGATTTCACTGAATTGACAGCTCATTAGGATTTAATGCCTTAACTATTCAAAAGGAAACACCAGGTCATCCTGTATTACTCCAAGCACAGGGACCAGAACCAAGAAGGTAGTAGTCTCAAGCCAAGTAGGGAGACTTCAAGAAAACCACCTGGAGAGCTTGGCATATATCCCCTCGAGTTTGGAGAATATATGAGCTGGTTCCTACTGTCACCTGGAAGTCTAAAGATGACAGGCAGGGTAGGGTGGGCTAAAAGTGGAGAGCAGAAGGCATGGCCAGAGTTTAATGGGAAAAAGTGTTTTCTGAGGGCAACAGTAAACACTGAGGAAGGTTGATGAGTGTGAGCCATCCTGAAAGGACCCAACCCAAGAGATCTGGCTACCAAGGCAGTGATATCTCCAAAGAAAATGTCCTGTCAGAAGCAGGAGGAGAGTGGTGGGAGGAGTCAAAAGTAGTCAGTTCTGAGGATGTATCACCCCTGGTAAAGATGGTGCAGTGGAATGTCCCCATGGGGGGTGACTCCAGAGAATCCTTAAAAGCACTTCACAAGAAAAAGAGGCAGCACTGGGGCATGCAGCACCCCCAGAGCTATGCCAACGTAGGATTAACACTGCACCAGTCAAGGAAGGTCTTGTCCATTTCCTTCTATCCATTGGATCTGGACGATCTGAGTGAAGCCAGAAATACTATCATGGGTGGAAGAATAGGAGGGCAAGAGCTAAGAGGAATGGAAGACTGACTATGCCCCTTTGGTGGACTCCATGATGTGCTGCACAGCTCCTCATTCAGGAAGGAAGGACTCATTCCCCTATCTCCTGGAGTGCTGTGAGTTGACAGCCCTCAGCTCTCAGCCCCTTATAGGAGATTGCCTTATAGGAGATTGTCATGCAACGACTGATCAATGCAAGGTGTAAAGGCCTGGTCCCCTCACTCAACTCAGGACAACTCTAAAGGGTCATCTCAGCTTCAGAGCTCCCCATAGGGTTGACCAAGACCACTGAGATGCATTGCAGTTCAATTTCTTCCCCTATCCAATCCTGCATCTTTCCCCTCCCTTCCTACCTACAGGTGTTGATCCCAAGAGCACTCTCTAATGAACGGCCTGCTCACTCATCTCCATCTCAGAGTCTGCTTCCCGGGAACACAACCTGCAACAGCTCCAACTTCCCTACTGGATGCTTCTGAGTCCAGGTTGGGTGGGGAGCTGTAAGATAAGAGAGTAGCTTTAAATCAAAAAAGACTTAAGTTCTCGTTTTTACCTGACTGAGCTTTTTAGTCCTTAAGATTGCGACTGTGCATTAAAAACTCTACAGGACTGAAAAACTGATGGAACCTGCCTGAGATTCTGTACAAGAGCAAGAAGGGAGATGTTATGGGATGGATTTGAAAGTCACTCGTGACAAATTAAAGTAATTGCATGATTTCACCCCACTGAGTCCAGCCTGGGCAATAAGCTAGTTATGTAGATCATGCCCCAGTTTTCCTGGTGTCAGAGGTTCATTCTTCCCTAGTATTCAGTTTGGGACATGACTGTTGTTACCTTCAAATTTGTCTCCATAAGAAGCCGTGCAGTGATTCCAGGGATGCTGCCAGAACTCCAAGGGTGTTTGTCACTCATTTAGATGAGACTTCAGAGGGTTTGTTGTTTGGCTCTTTTGTTTCTCCTCAATGGTGGCAACTCTTTCTTCTATGAACCCATTTTTTAAAAATTTTTGGATATATTTAAAAGTGACCCAATCAAACCGCTGAATCAGGTAGGTAATAATGTCCTCAGTCCAACATATATTTTAAAGTAGTTATAAGAAAAATGCCTTCATTTGGCTGGATGACTGCCTTTAAAAGCAAGAAGAATTCTGAACATAGTTTGAGCAATGGCAGGATCTTTTGGACAAAATGAATATCCTTATATGTCTAAGTTCTAGTATGTTTGTTTTCTGGGCATCATCTACCTTGAATTGTCAGTTGCACTACTATTTGATAGATAACTCAGGAAGGCTCGGAAGATGGGAGGGGATCCACTGGTGCCAGGCACTGGCAATGAGGCCAGAAGAAAAATAGCAAAGAAAGTATTCAAGGCAAAGAGCCTCACACCAGGTTCTATATCAGGCAGCCTCTGTTAGTTAACAAACTGCCAAAAACAGACATGTGGGAAACTGTTACACTTCTGATATTGGAACACATCAAATATCACCCATTCCCACTCTCATCACATATACTTGTATTACAAAATATAGAAAAACTTTGTCTAAGGCACAACCGATGTTTGATTCACAAATTAACAAAATGGGATTTGGGCTGGAAATCATTTTTACGCTCATTGGCAAGGGTAGATCACAAGCCTCAATAAACCAGCGGCCTTGAGCTCTGAGGCCCAAAAGGAGCAGGAAGAATTTGATGAGCTAACAACTGGTTGCTTTCACAGTTCTTTCCCATGGAAGACCTAGAAGACCTGAACGTCCTCCATCTTATCATTGCCCGCAAATATCAGCCCAATATACAGAGAAGTTAAAAGTGTGTACAATCCTGAGCACATAAAGTTTACAATAGGATGGATCCCCTAGCTGAAATCAAGGGTATGCATCTACTAGGAAAAGAAAATAGGCATGGGGGAAAGAAGAGGGTACAAATTTTTTTTAAAGATTTTATTTATTTGACAGAGACACAGAGAGAGAGGGAACACAAGCAGGGGAAGTGGGAGAGGAAGAAGCAGGCCTCCCGCGGAGCAGGGAGCCTGATGCAATGCGGGCCTCGGGGCTCAATCCCAGGACCTGGGATCATGACCCAAGCTGAAGGCAGAGGCTTAACGATTGAGCCAGCCAGGCGCCCCGAGGGTACAAATTTTTAATACCTCAGTCTTAGTGTGGAGACTGCGGTTTGAAAACTCTGACATCACAATAAGAAAAATCGATACAGTTCTATTTTCCTCTACAAAGCAAACAACAAGCATTTACAGAGCAACTGTGTTAGGCCTGGCACAGAGCTGACCACTTCAGGGAATAGAGAAATGAATAAGACATGGACCATGGCCTTGAAAAGCTCACACTGCAGAGAGAGATGTAGACACATTAATAATCACAGAACAGTGTGCTACATGGACTAATGGCCCCACAATAGCAGTTATCACCACTATCACCGCTAGGCTTAGCAAAGAATTTGTGGGACCATGTCGTAGATACACCATTGACATCACCAACTCATAATAACTATGTTCTATTTTGTGTCTATCCATTCCCATCCCAAATTGCCCCTAAATAAACCACTCCTAGACTCTGGAAGTGTTCTGTTTCATTAGAGGACTACGTTGTTTTATAAAGCAAAGTACAGTATAATATTATTTTTTAAATCTCTATTTTGTATACAAAGCTTCATAAGCGACTTCAAAGATACTCTTACATTAGCTAGATGTAGAAACTTCTGAAACAAACTACAGTAGAAACGAATAGCTTTTGACAAAGAAATAACAGGAAGGAAATGTTTGTTTCTAACAAAAATGTGACACTGTTACGTCAGCGCACCCGGTCTCCCAGGGATTCCAAAAAGCAGCCATTACCTCTTGCTATTTCTGTATCAAAGAAATGAATTCAATATTTCAATTATATTCTTCCCTGTGGGGCAGGATAGCTAATGTATTATTTATTTAACAGAGGAATTAAAATCAAAATGCTAGCACTTCCATAATTTTGTCTAATTAGACATCAATGAAAATAAAAGATAAAATTTGCAGAAAGTGAAACACATATAGGTCTTAACTGTTAAACTCCCTCAATTCAAATATCAAACTTTTGAACAAAATGTCCCTTTGGAAGTCCAGTTCTAAATGACAGATTTATTTGATTGCACCATTCTTAAAGAAAATCACCGTCTTAATCAAAAATTCATTTCCTGACATTTCTGAAAGATAAATCTTATTGGATATTTCAACAGAAAAATTTGGAGGGAGGACGATCTCCTGAACATTCCTGTAGGTTGTTGCGCATAAACCTGAGTGAACAATTTTACCAGAAACTCACTAGGGTAGAAGTGTTGGGCACTTCTTGCAAACTCACCTACGTGCCTTTTTTGATATGATATGTAATGACTGTAAAAACTATGTGAGCCTGTATAGAGTTGTTGAATCACTATGTTGTATACCTGAAACTAATGTAACATTGTATATCGATTATACTCAAATTTAAAAAACAAACAAACAAAAAACCCCCAAAATGTGAGCCTTATTTCCAAGCCCTCAGTATGCAGAGAGACTCAAAGAATCTTCTTATCCCTTCCCATAAAATTCTAGAGCCCAGTCTGAACAAGATGCTGATACAGGTAACCTAGAAACCTCCAAGGCAACACTGCTTTCCATAGCTCCCAACGTGGTTGTAGAAACTGTTTAGAAGCTTGCTCTAACCAGCATAGCATGTGAGCAATCCATTTCCTACCCAACTCTACATACACTTGACTTAGACAATACAAGGGAGTGTGGAAGGATGACCAATCCACTACTTCCCAAGATTTCACAGAGTATGTGTTGAATACATTTGACATCTAGCCCTGCAAAGCTCCTTCGAGAAATCATGTCCACAGCATGGATTCAGGCCACCTCCACATTCACTCACAATGTACGGGCATCCTTACTTACATTTATCTACAGTCTCTGTTCGGTTCTGCTTCACAACCTTTATTCAGTGTCCTAACCAATCCTTTTCATCCTAGCATTGACCCTTGTGACTTGTTACCCTATTTATAAACTCACATCTTGGACCTGAAACTTGATACCATTTTTTCCAACACTGCAGTCTTGCTTTTCTCAACCAAGATTTAGCTATACGCTCTGATTCTGCTACTTCAGAAACTCTGAGAACAACCTGGTCTATCTTGGCCCAAACTGTCACACGTGGAAGCCCCATATGTGAAACATGTGAGAGAGAACAAATTGCTGGGGGCCAAGAAAAATTGTATGATTGGTATATAACATGCACACTTTGTGCAAACAAAATACGCTTATATCATGCACTGGTTCACACTCTATTACAGTACGCCTTTATGTAACAAGTTTTTCTAGAAAGCATTTCTAAAACATTATTTTCCAAAGCCTTCTCAGGATGAAAGAAAAACACTGTGGCCCACCTACCTTACCTAATCCATTTTCCAATGGAAGAGAAATTCAAAAAGAATTAGGTAAGCTCTGTTAAAGGGGGAATACCTTTTCCCCACTTCTGATTTCAGGTTGGAAGGATTTTCCCTAAGTACATTCCTGGTCACCTGGTCTCTCTCCATTCCTTTACTCGGTCTACCCTTGGGGAAGGGGAGTGATTTATCCAGTTGGTAAATTTGGGAAGATCAAGCTCTGCGCTGGCCTCCTTCTCCTTGCTTCTAGCTTCTGTCTGCTACTCCAGGAATTCTGCCTCTTTAAGAGGTTCGGGGAAGCTTTTTTGCTTAGTGCAGCTGCGACTGGGTGGGCAAACTTGCCTATTTCAGGGTTCCGTATTAGCAAGCTCCGTTCACTAACAGATCTAAGGCCACATCCTCCAAGCTGGCCTCTGAAGGTTATAAAGATGATATTCGACTCCATGTGCCATTTCTTTTCTTTCTCAAATTGTTCCAAACCTGGTTGGGAAGAAGGGCATCTCCTCAGTAACCCCAGTAAACACGACTACATAAGACTAAGGATTTTGCTTGTTTTCATGGCTATGTATATCTACCATAGTAGGTCAGTCAATAAATTTATTGGCCAGTGAAATGTGAGGGGAAGGATGCTGGGAGGCTTTGGGGAAATACTTCCTCAGCCTTGAAAAGAGACTTAAGGAAGGGAGGTTGTCTCCTCAGGCTTCTGGGTGGTGCCTCTGAGGCTGCTTTTCTTAGAGCCACTGAAGCCATCTTTCCACCCTGAGAGGGTAGGTCTGAGGCTGAAGATGGTCAAATGTATGTGGGTAGAAAGAACCTGGGTCCTTGGTAGTATTGCTAAATCGGTGATCTCGCCAATGCTGTAATCACTCAGCTCTGGACTTCGTGTAATGTGCAATGGGAAATCTCCTTATGGCTTAAGTCAGTTTGAATTGGACCTTCTGTTGCTTGAATTAAAAGCCCCCTAAGTGATAGAGCAGTGAAAAGGACAGTTGCTGCTTAGACTCCAGTGAGGAGAGACAGGAATACACATGTCTACGTGAATAGATCAGATAATTTCAGGTATCGATGCGTGCTGTGGAGATGAAAACAGGGTGATGCAGAGAGTGACTGGAAGAGCTGCTTTAGCTTATGTGGTCAGGGAAGGCTTCTCTAAGGAGGAGGAAATGCTTGTCTTGAGACCTGAATGATAAGAAGGAGTCACCCATTTGCAAAAATGAAGAAAAAGCATGCCGAGTAGAAAGAACGGCAAGTTAAAAGGCCCTAAGATGGGAATATTGGCATGTTCAACCATGAAGGAGAAAGCCAGTGTGGCTAAAACAGGAAATGTGGAGCAGAGTAGAAGATGAAGTTAGCATGATAGGCAAAGGCCAGATCGTGGAAAGCCTTACAGGCCAGAAAGAGAGAATGAATGTTCCTCTGGTTGTGAATGGGAAGTGCTGAAAAGATTTTAAGTGGTAGAGTGGTATGTCTGATTTATGTTTTAAGACATTCAGTTTGTCTGCTATGGGTAGGATGAACTTCATGGGAGGGACAGTCCTGTGAGGAGACAAGGACACTAATTTTGAGGCTATTGCAATAACTCAGGCAAGAGACACTGTTGGCTCAGATTATGGGACTAAGAGTGGAGATGATGAGAAGTGATTAGATATATTTTGCAGACAGAGAGGTCACAAGACTTACTTAGAAGGGGTGAATGTGACCTATAAGGAGAAAAGAGGTATCAAGGCTGATTCCTAAGTTTTTAGCCTGAGCAATTGAGTAGATTGTGAAGTCATTTCCTGAGATGAGAAAGGCTTGCTGTGGCGCATTGGTGCTGAGGGGAACAACAGTAGGGTTTCAATAAGTATTTACAGAATGAAAGGTCAAATATTGGAACAATGAAGCTTTATTGTATGAACACATTTGGGAGGAAGTCATGTATACACTTACCATGACACTTAGAGTATGAGTAATCATATTTAGATTGTATCACACGCATGTTTTAAAGTCTAGTTATTGCAAAAAGTTGGGACAAACACTTAATGCAACCATGTGCCATTAACACACTTCAAAGATTAACAAAAACATGCATGACAAATAGATAATTATGGGGCTAAACCAATAGCACTTTAAAATTAAAAGGCAAGAAAACAGCCACAGAAAACTACAATCAA
The DNA here is from genome assembly GCF_004348235.1 of Phoca vitulina. Classification (NCBI taxonomy): domain Eukaryota; kingdom Metazoa; phylum Chordata; class Mammalia; order Carnivora; family Phocidae; genus Phoca; species Phoca vitulina. Next base: position 6,799,515 of record NW_022589742.1, read on the forward strand.
CTCAGACAATAATGAAAATGCAGATGGATCGCTGACCGGGTATACTCCTGAGAGCCATGGGGACTCCAACATCTATGTGTGAGCATGCCCAGGGGGGTGCTTGACAATGTTGCTTAACACCTATCAGGCTTCTTGATAGAATCCCAAATTTAAGTCTGCAAGACACATCAGCAATGTGCTCATTTTAGTTTATGAATACCAAGCTTTGATAATCTTTTAGTGTCTTACTTAGGAAGTTAGTATAGTTTGCCTCTGGTTATTCATAAAATGAAAGTTTTGGAATTTGGTATCATTTGTCTACAGCAATCAAAGGAAGAATCTGCAATGAGAAATCGTTCAGATCCTATCAGAAGGATCCTTATGGCCCAATGTTGGTCCTGGGGTTCTACTCTTGAGAACTTCTATCCTGATGCAGCACCTTCCATAGGCTTAGGTAGGAGAAGCAGGAAAAATTCAGCATCTATTTTAAGGGTTACCTCCTTCTCATAGCCATTCTTATGTGCCCATCCCCAACAACCAGTCACTTCTCTGAGCTCTCTGAACTCCTTTACCATTAATGGTAAAGGAGCTTTGGACCCTGGGTATTTCCGTCTTGCTTCACATACGTATCCTCTTTTTCCAACTGGATGGCACTTCCTTGGCCCTCAAGGGTCCATATGGCATACCTCATTGTATGAGTGCTTATAGTAGGGGCATAATTTATATTTGTTGTTTTGATGATGATATCAATGGACATACATAAGCGAATTAATCTATGTGTGTATTTTTGTTAATGATAAGACCAATGACCTAATTTCCTTATGAGTTACTATAGTGCAAGCCCTGACAATTGTGTTTTTCTTTTTTGTAATGCAAGGGCCTGACTGAAGCTTTGATTGCTGAGGCATCCACTTTAAAGATGATGATCTTTAGATGACAATCCCCTTTAAAGATGACGATCTTGAATAAACACATTGCCAGCCACAGGCCTAGATAAAGAGGCAGTCCTCCCCTCTCCCTCACAAACTCCTTTGTTTTAGAGAGATCTTGGTTGATTTCAATAACTGACCATTTGGGTGTCTTGTAAACTCTTCCAAAATTTAAATTCCTGCCCTTTTGTTTTATATTCACCAATAAAGAATGAAACAGCAAAATCCTAAGGCCCCACCCTCAACCCCAATAAAAGTAGAACTCCACACCCCATTCTCAACACCCCTCATCCTTGCTGTGTGGCCCTAAGTGTGCAATGTAATTTCTAGGACCTGTAGGTAATAAACCTTTTTTTTTTTTTTTCAAGGTTTCATAGTGGTTATTGCTCAGGATATCTTACAATCATAATAAAAACCACAAGGGCCGGTCCAGCCACAACACTGATTACCAATAGGCTGAGACTGGCACTCAACAGTTATTTTATAGTCAAGTAATAGCATTATTTTGTTACATCTAAAAATATCAGCATGTGATACCATAATTGAAACATATGACATCTCACACACAAAATAATATACTGGGAGCCAAACAACAGAAAGTTTATTCTGTATATGAACTGTGCAAATGTTTTATTAAAGAAGACTGAATAAGTTGTCATGGAAATTGTTCTAATTTGAGACTTACTAGATACATCAATATTTCATTTCTGTACCTGCCGCATGTCCCTAAATCTCAAACATGTAGTTTCATAGGAACTACAAATTTTGTTGTAAAAAGTCATAGATTTGTAAAGAATTTTGTAATGGTTAGAAAAACAAAAAGCATAAACTGAATCATATTTCTTTTTCTATCACTAAAATTAGAAACTGGATTTCAAATAGCAACCTGCATTGTTTTTTGAGCAGTGAAAATACGGCACCATATAATTAACCTCCTCAGCCTACCTTCCACTGTACAAGGTCTTCCTGAATTTGCCTACAAGTAACCGGAGGAATAAGTTGAAACTGGAAGAATAAACACCTCCCCTATCCTCCTCACTCTGCCAATACAGGACCTAAAGGGAATGAGAGCACTAATCTGAGGCCTTGCAAGAAGTAAGTAATCTCAAAGCTTTAAGTCTTTGATAGCTGAGAGAGAGGACATCAAGACCTACATGGCTCAGCAGTGGGCCTCTTTCTTACTGCTGGTGAGCCTGAGGAGGAATGATATGAAAGCTGAGAATGGAGGAAGGCACACTCCTGATGAAAATATTCACCAGAGCACACCAATGGTAATTTAAAATTAAAATGCAAGGAAATGGCCATGGTAAATACAAGCCACTCAAGACAACTTTGAAAATGGGTTGCTATTTAAATATCCTTCCTGAAACCACGAGAGGTCCAGCAGCAAGCTGTGTGTGAACATGCACTGTGGGAGCCTTACAATCCTGAATTTGAATTGTCAATAAACTTAAGCAATGTGCTGATTTTAGCTTACGAATATCAAGTTTTAGAAACGTTTAATCACTCTCTTCATAAGTTGGTAGTACATAATAATGTTCAAGAGCATGGACTCTGGAGGCAGATTGTCTAGATTTGTTTGTTTATTTGTTTATTTATTTTAAAGTAATTTCTACCCCCAACGTGGAGCTTGAACCCATGACCCTGAAATCAAGAGTCACATGCTCTTCTGACTGAGCCAGCCAGGCACCCCAGATTGTCTAGATTTGAATCCCAACTCTGACACTTACTAGCTGTATGTCCTTGGGCAAATTACCCAACTTTTCTGTACCTCAGTTTTCCATCCATGAGATGGGGACAATAAAAGCGTCTTCTATCTACAGTGTTGTTATGAGGGTTAAACACACTTAACCAGTATTTAAAATTTTCTTAGGGCATAGAGTAAGCTCTATGTGAGTGTTAAGCAAGAAAGTAAGTTCTCCTCATTGAACATAAAATGATGGTCTCTGGAATTATGTGTTTTTTTGCCTGCAAAAACCAAGGAAAGGACTCATACTTTTATATTCTTTTATAACCCATCAGGTGAAAACTTACTGCCATGCAGTAGGCCTGGGATCATGTTTTGAGAATCCTTTAAAGGCTTCCAATCTAACCTACTCAAGTTACAAACGAGGTAACTGAGGACCATGGCACGGATAGGACTTGACCAAGGTAATAATTTTTAAAACGTGGCAGAGTTAGAAAGAGAAGCCAAGTCACCGCTCTCCTTACCAGCTGCCTTTCCGCCTTCCTAAGGTTCAGTTTCAAATAGATCTTGTGAGAAATTTATTATATATGATCTTGAAAAAAATTATACTCATGAAGATGATATTTGCCCTAACAAAGTAATTGGGGGGGACACCTGGCTGGCTCAGTCCTTAGAGCATGTGACTCTTGATCTCAGCGTCATGACTTTGGGCCCCACCTTGGGTGTGGAGCCTACTTTAAAAAAATGCAGTGACCAAATAAATTTAAGAGCATTCTTTAAAAAAAAAAAAGTAGATTGTGTGCTTGGCACACCAGAATCATGTGTTATGTGTGAGACTGTGGTTCTCACCATCATCGATATTGCTTATTTTACCAATATGTTTCTCTCGCTCATGTGGCTAAATTAAGTCACAAGATTAATATTTCCTTCTGTTACTGTCTGTTCAGGCTGCTGTAACAAAATACCATAGACTGGGTGGCTTATAAACAACAGATTTTTTTTAATTTAAATTTTGTTAGTTACATACAGTGCAGTATTGATTTCTGAAGTAGAATTCCGTGATTCATCACTTACATACAACACCCGGTGCTCATCACAAGTGCCCTCCTTAATGCCCATCCCGACCCACCTCCCTCCATCCACCCCTCAGTTTGTTCTCTATCATTAAGAGTCACTTATGGCTTCTTTCCCTCTCTCCCTTTTTTCTTTTCCCCCTTCTCATAGGTTCATCTGTTTTATTCTTAAATTGCACATATGAGTGAGATCATATTGTATTTGTCTTTTTCTGACTTATTTCACTTAGCATAAATACACTCTAGCTCCATCCATGTTGTTGCAAATGGCAAGATTTCATTCTTTTGGATGGCTGAGTAATATTCCATTGTGTATATATACCACATCTTCTTTATCCATTCATCAGTCAATGGACATTTGGGCTCTCTCCATAGTTTGGCTATTTAAACAACAGATATTTATTTCTCACAGCTCTGGAGGCTGGGAAGTCCAAGATCAAGGTGCCAGCAGATTCAGTGTCACTCATTTCCCAGTTCATGGACTGCAACCGTTTCAAGGTGTCCTCACATAGCAGAAGGGTCAAGGGAGATCTCTGGGGCCTCTAAGAAGAGCACTATTACCATTCATGAGGGTTCCACCTTCATGACCTCATCACCTCCCAAAGACTCCACCCTCAAATACCTTCACATTGGAGATTAGGTTTCAACACAGGAATTTTGAGGGGACACAAATATTTCAGTCAAATAGCAGTTACAATGTCTTTGTAGTCAAAAGGCATGCCTTTGTAGGCAAATACAACACCTTTGTAGTCAAATAAACTGAACCTGTTGTAAGAAACCCCCAAGGCAATTTTATTACTTACAATAACACTTCAAAAGATCTCTCCCTGATGAGTGACTCAGATGATAGTTTAATTGCAATTTTGATTTCCCATATCAGGATGTCTGCATCTTTTTAGCTTTATTATACTTCAAATATTAAATTATTAGGAATGTATACAGCACAGGAATTAAACAGGAAAGCCAGCTCAGAGGCAATGAAGTATAAAACCAGAAATTGCTTCTTAATTCCTTTGACAATTAAAAAAAAATAAGTGAAGAGCTTGGCCTTATAGTTTTTAAAAAGACATTTCTGAAAGTCAAGATTGTGCATCCATATGCTATATTCCTAATAGCCAGGGAGCCCTTATAAGATCCATTTGTTGAAAAGCAAAAACGCAGAGATTTGGAGGTGCCTCCTAAAATGCACTTCTCAAATTTGCACTTACTTTATATTTATATAAAAACCCAGCGAGCTAACATTTGTAAACAGGAAATGTCCAAAAGCAAACTCATTAATTGGAGTCTTTTTATAATTTCATTATGGACCATGATTCTGTTTGGACTAAAGTCCTATTAGTTTGTCACAACCATTATTGCTTCTTAGGAAGCAGTAATTGAGATCTGTCCAAGCGTGTGAATTGTACAAATCATGCATTTCCTTCTATGGGTTTCATTATCCTCAATAATTGACACTATCAGAATAATAAACAATTACAGTTCAACAGTGAGATATCAGTAGGACATTATTAGAAAAAAACAAGTTAATGAGCCATGGTACATTATGAGAATGTTAGATTCAGTATGTCAAAATTAAAAATCTCTTAGAGATTGTGCAGTTAAGCCACAAAGGCAAGGAAATGTTTCAGATCAGTGAGTTAGTCTTGGAGTCAGGAGTTTTCCAGATCCTTGTCCAATGCTTTTCCAAATTTAGGATCTTGTGTGTGTGTGTGTGTGTGTGTGCGCGCATTTCAGTATATATTTTCCCTGTTTGAGATTGGTTAATTCCAAGGTTTTTCTCTGAAGCAAATCATTATCTAACCAGGCTTCATTGCAAGAATTTCCCATTTATGAATATTAACATTTATGAATATTAACTTATGTTATGTCTTCAGCCATGACATTCATATTTGGAAGAAAAAGAAGTATAATCTGGGAGAACTTCCACATTACAGGCATTTTCTATTATTTATGAACATAATTTTTCATATGTGGCTTCTTAGATTTATATTAAAATGTTACATATTAAGAAATTATCTACAGAATCATTCTAGCATTCTAAAGATAATTGGACCAGTTAATTTATTTTAGGCAAACTAAGAAACTAAGTAAGTGGAAAAATCATCTCAAAAATGCAATTTCAAAGCAATAAGGGCATGGGTCTTTTTAGTGACTTCATAGAAACCCATTGCCACAATATATCCTCCTAAACTCTCAAGAGCAAATGATGTGATCCTATAATAACCATTTAAACTTTTTCCCTGATTTGGGTTCAACAGCTATTCTGACACAATGCTGTCCTTAAAGGACACCTCAGCCTTGTATAATCCTTAAGACTTTACATGATGCTCAGTAAACCAAGATCAAGTTCCTCACCCACATCATCAGGGCATTTTGCCTCTTAGCCTTTTCAACTAAAACCTGAAGCTTGTTGCTATTTCCTTGTTTACATCTCCCACTTACTCAAATGAGCTGACTTCCTTGCCCACTTGCCAGATTTTTAGCTAGATAGTAGAGTTTTAAGGCTTGCTCCATGCCAACCCCCTTAAGGGAGAGCTGCAGGCTATAAAACTTCTTAGCTATGGTGTGGAATTGGCCCCTCAGGAACAAGGTATCTTACTACTCATATTGCCTTTCATCAGGTCCCTTTGATTTCAGTGTCCCCCTGTGGGACAAGTGATATGGGGAGCTGACAGTATAAAGATCTTGCTTTTGCTGTCTATGTAAGTAGTACACTGTTAAAATGTACATGGGCTGATTGTTTTTTTACCAGATGAATCTATCAAGCCATTTGACATAGTGTGTATTGGTAAACACCCCAAGCTCCAGAGCAAGATCACCTGAGTACAAATCCCAAACGTCTCACTTATGAGCTACATGATCTTGGGCAAGGTATATAACCTTTCTGTGCATTGATTTCTTCATATTATCCATTACTATGTAAGCCTCCATGACAGCAAAAGAGCAAGCTTACCTGTGAAATAACCAGTCCACTCAGTGTCATAAAATAAGCTATGTCACTTTTTTCATCAACCATCATGTATTTACTTAAGGACAGTTTTGCACTAGGCATTCTAAACAATACAATACTTTTAAGACATGAAGCCCTTCCCCATAACACCACTTAGTTGGGAATGTTGAAGAACATGTGCTTAATGAGTAATATTGCACAATAAGCCTTCTAAGAGTTCAGAGGAGAGACCTGACATTTTTTCTCCCATTTTTTTCTATGCGTTTTTACATTGTTGAGCTAATATTGCAAAATTGGCTTTTTAAATAATTTCTTTTCTCTTAATTTAAAATGTATAAGAAAGCATATCATATGTTTCACTCATAAAGTGGAATATAAGAAATAGAGCAGAGGATCATAGAGGAAGGGAGGAAAATCTGAATGGGAAGAAATCAGAGAGGGAGCCAAACCATGAGAAACTCTTGACTCTGGGAAACAAACTGAGGGTTGTGGAAAGGGAAGTGGTGGAGGGATGGGGTAACTGGGTGATGGGCATTAAGGAGGCCACGTGATGTGATGAGCACTGGGTGTTATATGCAACTAACGAATCATTGAACACTACACCAAAAACTAATGATGTACTATATGCTGGCTAATTGAATCTAAATTAAAATAAATAAATAAATAAATAAATAAATAAATAAAATGTATAAGGAAGGAAACAAAAATTCCATGTAACTCTACTACCAGTTAACACCAGATGACCTTTTTTTAAAAGCTTTACATGGTTAGAAAATTCAAACAGTATAATGGTGCATCTTTCCACCACACATATATCAGAATATATGCTATATAATATGCCAAATGATTTTCAAATAGGTTTTCAATTACTTGAAATTATGAACAATACAGTGTTGAATATTTTTATAAACACATATCACTATCACAAGAAAATGGTTGAATGAATTTTCACCAAATTTGTTAAGGTATGCTTAGAATAGCCTGGCTCAAAAAATAGGCTATTTGAAATACAGGAGTTTCACTTTGGGGGTCAGAAGGTTAACCCTCACAAAAATCTGCTTCAAAGCAGCTAAAGCAGAGGTTCAGTGACAGCCCTTTATGACTGCTAATCAGGAAAGCCCTCCCATATGCATTAAGATGCCAAGGAGACAAAAATCACACAGTGCTTAAACAGAAGCCCCTGTTTGAAAGTCACAAGAGCAGGTGCTCCAAATTACAATACTCCAAATTACGGGCACTGATTTTTTACTGAATTTTTTCTCAAATAGATAACTCAATATTATGTGATCCAGAGTAACAACAAGGATAGTAGTCACATTATGATCATTAATAATTAACTGGAACAGCTCAGAAGAGGCCAGCTGAAAAATAATTGCCCATTATCTGAAGATGATGAACAGCATGAAAAAGTGAAGCAAAGCCGAATAGAGGAACTAACTCCCAAGGCTTAATGCAGGCAACAAGAAAACTTTGGGGAAAAGTCCTCAGAGAGAGATTCAAGAGGATTTTGAAAATGAACAACACAAGCAACAACAGATGTTGGCGAGGATGTGGAGAAAGGGGAACCCTCTTGCACTGTTGGTGGGAATGCAGACTGGTGCAGCCACTCTGGAAAATGTATGGAGGTTCCTCAAAAAGTTAAAAATAGAACTACCCTATGACCCAGCAATTGCACTGCTAGGTATTTACCCCAAAAGATACAAAAATACTGATTCAAAGGGATATATGTACCCCAATGTTTATAGCAGCATCATCAACAATAGCCAAATTATGGAAAGAGCCCAAATGTCCACTGACTGATGAATGAATAAAGAAGAGGTATGTACACACACACACACACAGGAATATTACTCAGCCATCAAAAAGAATGAAATCTTGACATTTGCAATGATGTGGATGGAGCCAGACTGTATTATGCTAAGTGAAATAAGTCAGAGAAAGACAAATACTATATGATTTCACTCTCATATGTGGAATTTAAGAAAGAAAACAAATGAACGTGGGGAGAAAAAAAGTGAGGCAAACCAGAAAAGAGACTCTTAACTATAGAGAACAGACTGAGGGTTACTGGAGGGGAGGTGGACATGGGTTGAGCTAAATGGGTGACTGGTATTAAGGAGGGCACTTGTGATGAGCACCGGGTGTTGTATGTAAGTGCTGAATCACTAAATTCTACACCTGAAACTAATTTTTCACTGTATGTTAACTAACAGGAATTTAAACTAAAACTTGAAACTAAAAAAAAAAAAAAAAAGAGGATTTTGTATCCATAAAGGAATAGAACAAGCTACTGTGGAATAAAAAAGTATAATTGTAAAAGAAACAGTTTGTGAACATTGTAAATATAATTGCCAGATTAAAAAAAAAAAAATCCCTCAAACAGAAGTCTAAGTAGCAGAAGGAACACAGCAGGAAATCAAATTAGGTGTCTGGAAGATGACATTAAAGTACACTTTTAGAACATATTGGGGAGGAGTGGAGGGAGAGAGAGCAAAGCTAGGAAAGAAACGCTGTGAGGGATGGAGAATAGATAGAGGTGAGTCAATGTCTGTCTGAGAGAATTTCCAAGTGGTGAAGAAGAGAAAGGAGAGATAGGAAAATATAATTGCAGGAGTAACGAAAGATACACTCCTTTAAGCTGAAGACTATTGTTTTGAAGAAAAATACTGAAAAATGGCAATTTATGATGTATTGCTTGCAAGAATGGCCACGATTATTCCCCTCCCTGTATTCCTGCCCCTTCGCAATGCCTTTGAACTCCTCCCATTGAGGAGTGGAACCTATTTCCCCACCCCTTGAATCTGATAATGTGGCCTTCTGACTCACTTTGGCCAACAGAATGTGATGGAAGTAACATTGTGCTGGTTCCAAACTAAGTCTCAAGAGGCCTTGACCGTGCTTCTATGTTTGCTTGGAATCAACCTTATGATTACTATGTGAACAAGCCCAGTCTGGTCTGCTAGTGGGTGAGAAGTAATGTGGGGCAGACACAAGCCATTACAGCTGAAGCCTTCCTAGCACCCAGCTGAGCTACCAGATTATCACAGACACATGAGTGATTCCAGCCAAGAACAGAAAAATTGTTAACCCACTAACCTGAAAGAGCCAAAGGCACTAGCTATGTGGATATCTGATGGAAGAATATTTCAGGCCAAGAGATCAGCATGTGCTGAGGGGAGAGCATGTCTGCCATTCTAAGGAAAAACAAGGAGGTCGGTTTGTCTGGAGTAGAGTAAGTGCTGAGAGGAGGGGTAGAGGATGACATGAGAGGAGGAGTGTGGTAAATTATAAAAATGTTATTCCCCTTTCTGCATGCTTGCTCCTGCAATGTGGTATCACAGATCCTCCCATCAAGAAGTGGACTCTATACTGCCACTCCTTTCTCTCTGGGTTGGCCATGTGGTTTGCTTTGGCTACTGGGATATTAGCAATGATTAGCAGAGACTTTAAAAGCACTTGCACATCAGGGCTTGCTCTCTTGCTATTCCTGAAACCCCTGACTGCCATGTAAGTTCAGGCTATTCGGCTGGCTTGAGATCCAGTCACACTTGTCATCAAGACAACACCCAGCCAACCCCCAGCCATGTGGTCTGTAGTGTTATTCAAGTCAGCTGTTTCTTCATTGGCTTTCTGTCTGGATTTTCTATCCATTATTGTAAGTGGGGGTATTGAAGTCCCTTCCTATTATTTATTGCTGTCAATTTCTGCCTTCAGATCTGTTTTTTATATATAAGTATTATATATGTTATATATAAAACATAAATATACATTTAGATGCTCTGATGTTGGGTGTGGATGTAATTATTACATCTTCTTGTTGAATTGACCCTTTTATCATTATATAATGACCTTTGTCTCTAGAGACGGTTTTAGACTTAAAAGTCCATTTTGTCTGATATAAATAGAACCACCTCTGCTTTCTCATGGTTACTATTTGCATGAAATGTCTTTTTCTGTCCCTTCACTCTCAGCCTATGTGTGTTTAATTCTAAAGTGAGTCTCTCTTATAGGCAGCATATCACTAGATCATGTTTATTTATTCATTCTATGCCTTTTTGTTAATAAGTTTAATGCATTGACATTCAAAGTAATCATTGATAAGTGAGAACTTACTGTTGCCATTTTGTTGTTTTGTTTGTCTTTGTTGTACTCTTTATTGTACTTCTCTATTATACTCTGGAGCTCTCCTAGAGTTATTCTCATTGGCATATAGTTGTTTATTCATTGTTTTTGTAGGAGAGATGAGCATTGGGACTTCCTAATTTGCCATCTTGCCAACATGAGAGTACAGACAAATTTCAGTAACTCAGAGACTATTTGAAAATAGTCTCTGAATTGGAAATATTCATTGACGAGGGCTCCACCCTCATGACCTAATCATTTCCCAAATGCCCTACCTCCAAATACCCTCACATTGGAGATTCGGTTTCAACATATGAATTTTGGGAGAGACAGACATTCATTCTGTAGCACCCTATAATTTGTTCTGGCCAACAGAATGTGGAAGAGGTGATGAGGGGCCAGTTCTATCTCTAGGCCTCAAGGGTTTGGTCCCTTCTAATCATCTCTTCAATTCCTGCTATGTCATAAGAATAAGGCTGCTAGAAAGCAAAAAAACATGTGGAACAGACCCCAACTGTCCCAGCTGGGGCCATCCTAGGGTAGGATAGTGCTAGTGACCCCCAAAGATGGGAGAAAGCACAGTCAAGAGCAGCATAGCTATGTACCTGATCCACAGCTGATGGCCATCATTAATGGATTCCCTATATCCATACCTGTAGCAAGGTGACTTTGCAGTTCTTCCCATTAAAGGGTGATGTTTTTGTTCCCCCACATCTTTAATCTGGGACCCATTGTGACTTACTCTGGCCAGCTGAATGTGGAATAAGTGATAATGTGCCAGTTCCATCCATAGGCCTTGAGAAGCTTTGCACGCTTCTACTCTCCCTCTTGGAACTCTGCCATGCTATGAGAACATGCCTGGGCTAGTCTGATGAATGATTGAGAGCCTGGTTATCCCAGCAAACCCCCAAATATGTGAGAGAGCCACCCAAGATCACCACAGCTTCCTAACTAACCCATAGCTAACTGCAGACTCATAAACGAGTCTAGCAAAAAATGAGAAGAAATACCCAGCTAACTCATAGGCTCATGATAATAAAAGGTTATTGACTTAAACCACTGAATTTTGAAGTGGTTCATCACACCAAAATATGGAAGCAGCATAAGGCCCTATCAACAAAGTAATCTAGAAGAAGGTGACTTTGTGTATCTTTATTAGGGCAGTCATTAAATTACCACTAAATTCAAACTTGGGCTCACAGAGATGGGACATCTTAATCCATGTTGATCTTTGATCTAAGACTTTAAATGGCTGTTTTATCCTTTTATAAATAAGAAAACATGCAAATAATACCAGTCCCTGGATTAGTGGAGAGGGGAAGGGTGAGAAAAAGAACAGTAAGGAAATGTAATGAACATAAAATTACAATTGAAGTTTGTTATCTTAGTTTTCTGGTGTTTTGTGTTGGTGCTTATGGTAAACCAACTAAATATGAATTATACATGTGTACAGAAATAAACCCACCCGAACTTCATGGATAAAAATTTAAGTCTGACTACTTTTGACATTGGCTACATTTTCAGATATTCTTATTCTTAATTGCTATTTGCAAAGGTAAACTGGTATAGTACTAAGATAATAAATATCTATATTTATCTAAAGGCCTTTAATAAACTGGGGTTCAACATTAAAGCTGCTCTCAACAACAGAAAAAACATTAGTTCCTATAAAAATAAAGCATTAATGATAATTTTCAGATAACTGCCCAATATCCACTTTGAACTACTTATGTCCTACATTTTTTAATTCCCTGGATAGAGATTTTTCTTTGTAGACAGCTGGGGTTTGAGGAATACTGATGGAGATTGTTTGAAGCTATACAACTTACAGCCATTTTGAAGAAACATATGCTACTAGAAAGAAAAATGAAGGCTGCTAAATTGGGACTGAGGCTAGCTGTAATTTGAACATGTGGTATGGTTTCATACATCGCACGGTTTAATAACGTCAGTAGAAAAGGACAAAAAATTGGCTGCACAAAAACACAAATGAAAATTTGGATTAATAAAGCCCTCATTAAACCTGGTAAAAAGAAACAGTGACTTAAAAGCAATAATGTGAACCTGCGGTATAGTTTAAAAAAAGTAATCCTCTCGATTCTTCATGAAAGTGGATAGTAGCTATCCTGTTCCACCTCAAGCATTCTTGTGAACTAATTTCCACTCCTAGCATCCTGAGATTGGTCTCTCAATTTTTCACTAAAAATAAACTGGGGTCCTTAGAGAGCAGCATACTTTCAGACCTGCCTGGAACATCCTGTTCTTTAAGGCAGCGAGGGACACCTTCAAAGATGCCTCAGTTGTGACATGAGTCAACATAAAATCACTCCTACTGGTCTATGAAAATTTGAACGTTAAAAAAGTGATTATGGTCCCCTAGAACCAGTGAAGTCTATAAAAGGCCAAATGTCTGTGATGATGCTCAAAAGGGACAACATAAAGTGAGCAAGAAACAAGTTGTGTAAAATACATATGTGACTGCAATTCTCAGGATCAGGACCAACTGAGTCTGGATGTTAAATCAGATCGGTGTCTCTCACCTACCAGGAACTTGGGGGCAGACACAGCACGAGCATCTGGGCCCAGCACATCGCTGAAGAGGACGGGACCTTTTTGATGCTGAGTTTGGTTCAAAATGGAGGCACATGTTTTGGTGAGTTTATCCTCAATATAAATAGGCGGTAAATACCCACATATAAAATACCCACATATAAAAAGGTGGCAGTACAGTGAGCTTCGATGTGTCCAGACCCCATCCTGTAGTGGAATTTTGTAGCTACCTGCTCCCAGGGATCCTACATACCCAAGAGAAGCTTTGCTGAGATATGAAAAAACTGAGACTCTATACCACACTTGGCGGGGGGGGGGGGGGGGGGGGGGGGGGGGGGGGGGGACATGTTTTATTTGCTAAAAACAAGAAATGTATGCAAGAAGGGAGAAGACCTGGTGCTAACCATGAAACCAGGCAAACATATTGTCTCAATAAACTATTAAGTTAAGGTCCTAAAATAGGAACAGCATAGTGTAAGCATCCAAAAGTATTTTGAAGTCTAGACAAGGGGCAGTGGTTCATCAAGAATTCAGCTTTGTTGATCCAGCAGAACTCCATCTCAAGAGGAAAATACTGCTTGCAGATGTACTCCCTTCTAGGAACTCCGGGGGCAGAGTTATCTGGAAGAGGTGGTAGGGGAAATAAAAAGCAGGCTAAAGACCTTGTCTTGTTGGGGTAGGAGTGCAGTAGATAACTGATTATTTCTTGGCATTGATAAGAAAATATGTTTCTTTAGTGCCTAGAGTTCTTGCGTCCCACTCCTAGCTTGAGTCTAAGACTGGAGCCTACACTAAGAATGGCCACGCTGACTGAAATGCAAGCAAAGGCTCTGTTGAGGCATCAGGCCTAGAGCAGCTTCTAGAAACTTCCAGAGGAGCTCAAGGTCACAGACTAAATTTTGATAGGCCCCCAACAATTCTCAAGGAAACAGAAGATTGACTATCCTTTGCTAGAGAGGATTCAGAAACTGGGGAAAGGTTTTAAAATTGAGGTGAGGTTGACCAGCACTGCCATTAAGGAAACAGTATATATAAAGAAACCTTTGATTTGGGGTGAGGGGTTAATATCAATCTCAAAGTTAAGTCATTTTAGGACATGGTCCAAATGTCCCTTTTCAGTAAACAAATGCTTTAGGGTTTCATGGTCAAAAATGAAGTCTCTTCCCACAGTTTTGTGACTGGAAATGTTTCTGCTCCCTGAAGATGCACACAGTCCTGTAATGGAAAACTATTAGGACAGAAGAAGAACTTATTTTGTAGGACAGGTATCTAGAGTCTTCGTGGTTGGGTAGGACTCAGGAGATCTAGGAAAACAGTAGAGAACAAAATAAAAGTAAAGGAAGGAACAAAAGCTGACACGTGAGGGAGTGAAGATAACCAGTCTGACCGGAGTAGATGTGCAGGCAAGTAGAGAATAGGAATGGGTATGTAGGCAAGTCATGGAGGACTTGGATGTCAGGTGGAGAAATTTAGATTTAATTAGGAACTGAGTTATATGAAGAAAATGATTTTAAGAAGATAACCTGGCAGCAATAAACAGGATGGACAGGAGTGGAAGGATATAAAATCTCCATGATGAGAGCCTGAGCAAGGGGCAGGAGACTGGTAAGGAATGAACAAATACTAGGCACATTTAAAAGCAGATGGCTTTGCTTTATTTTTTTTTATTACAAAGGTGTTATGTGCTCACTTTAAAAGTTTTAATGATACAAAAGTATAAAAGGTAAAAAAAATACATATATATTTATATATGTGCCACCACCATTAGAAGTGATATTTCAGAGGCGCCTGTGTGGATCAGTCAGTTAAGTGTCCAACTCTTGATCTCAGCTCAGGTCTTAATCTCAGGGTCGTGAGTTCAAGCCTTGTGTTGGGCTCCACGCTGGGCATGGAGCCTACTTAAAAAAAAAAAAAGAAGAAGAAGAAGAATATTTCAAACTCCTAAACTACTATAGGAAAGGAAGACATGCACCTTGACAAATCTAGCAAGAGAAAAAAAATGACAGAATTATAAATAAATATTACAGAATTGTAATAAATGTGAAAGTTTTAATTATGAATTAAAAGGCAGACATTCCATACGGAGTAAAAAAAAAAAAAAAATCACGTACTGTTTTGAAAAGATACGCCTAAACAAAACAGCATGGAAAAACTGAAAATATTGAAATGGATAAAGATACACCAGACAAATGCTAATGAAAATCAAGTAAAGGTGGTAAAGAAATATCAAGGCAAAAAGCATCAAATGGGTCAAAGAAGGTATCTTTACGTTGCGAACTAAAACAATCCAATAAGATAATCACGAAATTTAATGCACTGAAAAAGAATTTCAAGTATGTAAAGAAAAAGGCTAGAAATAAGAGACTATGATAAAACAAGTGGGAGATTTTACATACTTGCGTCAAAAATTTAGATCAAGCAGATAAAAGGGGAAAAGCTGAGTAACAACAACTTTGATTTAGTATATAGAAATATGATATACTATTACCCAAACAAAAAGAAAATATACATTTGCTTTAACTGCCCATGGAATATTTATAAAAGTTTATTACATTAGGACACCAAAAGATTCCAAAATGTATAATCCATGCAGGAAATATTCTCCATCCATGAGACAGTGTAAGTAGTAACAAGGGGGGAAAAAGGGATAGAAAAAACATCAACTAAAACCTGACTGTGCTGAAATATATAAATACTTCTAAATAACTCTTGGATTAAAAAGGAAAACAAAACTACAGATGAAGTGACAAAACAAGGATTATGGCAGCACTGCAGGTGGAAACTAGGGGATACGGTCAAACACGTATCCAGAGGGAAGTTTATCCATTAAATGCATTAAGCCTAAAATAAGAAAGACTGATAAATAAACTAAGCATTCACCTAATTAATCTAAAAGGAAATCAAACAGAACCAAAGAATATAAAAAGAAGTATTAACAAAAGCAGGAAGTGATATTTTAAAAACAACTTGTAAAAATAGTTAACTGAAAATGAAATATATAAATCTATGAACAGTCCAACTAAGGAAAAGAAAAAAAGGGGAATATAGTCACATATATGCAAATTGAGACACATTAGGAAATATTATGTACAATTTCTAATCAATACATTTGAAAATCCAAATGATATGGAAGAGTTTTACAAACTGACCCAAGGAGAGGTGGAAAACTTACATAAACTGATCATCAAAGCATAAAAGAGACTCTTAAATACAGAGAACAGACTGGTTGCCAGAGGGAGGTGGTTGGGGGGATGGGTGAAATAGATAAAGGGGATTAAAAGTGCACTTATCTTAATGATCACTGAGACATGTACAGAATTGTTGAATTATATTGTACACTTGAAACTAATATGAACTGTGTGTTAATTATTCTTCAGTAAAAAATATAAATGAAATTTTAAGAATAAAAATTCACACACATAAAAAAGAAACTGAAAGATCTATATTTCTACTCTCCCTCTCCCCAAACAAGCACCAGGACAAAATGGTTTTATGGGTATTACCAACTTTTCAAAGGAACAGCTTGTGTCTAAGTTACACTGTAAAATAAGAAAAAAAATTTCAGGTTTGTTCACAAGTACACACAATCATGATACTAAATCAGGAAAAGGACATTACACAGAGGAAAACTATAAATGAGAGTTTCCCAACAAGTGTGCTGTGGATGGGGTGTAGGTGTCATTTATCTCCCAAGGCCTTGGGGGCAAACATGCAGAGCCTGAGAAGCCAGCCGCCTCTGCCCTCAGCAATCCTGCCCATTTACCCCAGTTTGCCACGATGTGAAAAAGGCAAGGAGGCACTGCTCTAGGCACTTGTTAATATAGGGTTTTATATCCTAAATCAAAGATCGACATAGTCAAAACACCACTAACAACTCAATGTTATTTCAAGAATGCAAGCATATCTCAACATTAGGAAACCTAATAGTGTCATTAGCCACATTAATGGATTAAAGAGAATAACCATGTTATCACCCTGGCAGATGCCAAAAAAAAAAAGACATTTATACCACTCTATATCTGTTCCTGACAAAACTATAAGTCAATCAGGAATCAAGACTAGAAGGGTATTCTTGTAACTCGAAAAAGGTTATCCATCTGAAACAATGGCGATCATCAATTTTTTTAATGGCAATCATCATATTTTAAAGTGAAAAAGGGTATTTGTGTTAAAGTCAAAAACAAGAGAAGGATGCCTGCTCTTTATTAATCAATATAAATCTGCACTGTCCTATAAGTCATAAGATCTTTATCAATGTAGTAGAAGGAAAAAAATAGATACAAACATTAGCAAAGAAAAGACAAATGTTCCATTATTTATAACTGACATGACTGTGTACCTAGGACTTCAGGCTAATTAACTAGAAAAATAACAGAGCTAAGAACAGAGTTTAATATGAGGCCTGGATACAAGACAAACACAAAACTCTGTATCGTAAAGATGTCAGTTCTTGACACAAAAGGTCGGAGGCAATTCAAGGGATTTTTTTTTAATAGAAGTGACGAGTTGATTTTAAAATTCATCTGAAAAAAGAAATGCACAAGAATAGCCAAGTAAATTCTGAAAAATAAAAAGAACAATGAAGGGGGAAGAGCAGTCCCATCAGATTTTAAAACACATTACAACATTCGAGTAATTAAAGCAGTGAGGTAGTAGCTCAGTAAAAGACAAAACTGAACAGAAAAGAAACATAGGCATACCCATATAATTTATGATTCAAAAAGAATTCCAAATTAGTGCAGATATAATAGAGTAAATACAGTAAATAAATTAGGAAAACTATCTATCTCTTCTGAGAAAAAAAAACAACAACACATAGGTCCCTGCTTTCCACCACACACACACACACACACACACACACAAATCAATGCCATATGGACATATGGATTAAAGCACTAAGCAATAAAAAATATATAACATATTCAAAAAAATAGCATTTTTAAAATGTTGAAATACAGGTGCCTACCTAAGTATGAGACAAAACCAAGAAACTACAAAAGAAAGATTAATATGTTTGTCTATTTCCATAATTAGATCTTTAGGGCAATACTACCATAAATAAACTTTTAAAAAGACAGATGACAGACATCTGTGGCAGAGAGCAGAAAAAAGGATACCAGCTCTAATATCCAGAGACCTCCTACAAATCAAGAAAAAAGACAAATGATTCAACAGAAAAACAGGCAAAGGACATGAACAAGCATTCTCCAACAGAAGAAATACAAATAGCTAATAAATACATTAAAAGGTACTTGACTTTACTAGTGATTAGGGGAAAATAACTTAATGGAATGAGATTGGATTTTTCATCCAAAATGCTGACAAATTAAAAAGAATGATAGTGTCCACCATGCCAGGAGGGCAATTTAGCTCAAATCCTTTGATCTAGCTGTTACATTTCTACAGTATCAGCCTGTAAAAATAGTTCTAAATGAGCAAAAGATAGATTAAAAAGAATGCTTTTTATAGCATTATCTGTAATAGTAAACACACTGTTAACAATCTAAAGATTTATCACGTGGAAAGAGTTGGGTAAATTATATAGTACACTTTACTATGGCATTCTACTAGCTATTACAACAATGACTTTCTATGGAGCAGGGGGTGGGGAGGGCAAGTTGTAGAATACTATGTATAGGATGGTTTCATTTTGTAAAACACACCAAGGACACAAGCACATAGAGAGAAAAAGTACTTGGAAGATACAAAGCAAACAAATAAGCATGGCTCTCTCTGGACAGCTGGACTGGGAGAGGGATACTTTCACTTGTTACTTTATATACTACTGCACTTTTTACTTTTATAATAAATATATGCTACTTTTGTAGCAACAAAAAAGTAAGCTTACTCCATAACATTTGGATTAAAAAACAAGTATAAGAAAGCATAAAAAAAATGATGTGAAATCTCACTACACAAAGGCAATTGTTATTAACATGTCAATACTTTTTCAGTCCCTGTTATGCATGTTTAATGTATTTGAGATCTTACTCTATGTAATTTAGGGCTTGTTTTTCAATTAATATAATATTGTATTTTCCCTATAGAAAATTTAGAGAATAAAGAGCCACAGGAGAATAAAAAGCCCATGCACTCCAACCACCAGAAGATAACTGCTTAAGAAAATTTCATGAAATTTGAGTGCACTGAATTGTATTATGAGTAATCCACGCACACTGTCATAGATCACGCACACAGTCTCATTGATCTATGCATGGCCCTCTTTTATTTTTATCCATTAAATTATTTTAGTTAATTTTCATAATACTCATACAATTATTAATAGTCAATGGCATGCTTTTAATTTATTAAAATTATAAATTATATAATGAACACCCACCTACCCACTGCACCTGAGCACTAGAATATAGACAAGAACTTCAATCCATTTCCATGATCCCCTCCTATTCCAAGCCCCTTTCTGAAGCCCCAGTGACCATTATCCTGAATTTTTTGATTCTCCTTTGCTTTTTAATAAAATATTTTAATCCCAAATATATATGTACACCTAAATAATGTAACATTTAGTTTTACTTGTTTTTGAGTAATATAGAAAGGATATCCTATTATATGTAGTCTTCTGGGACTTGATACCTTAATTTAACATTATAGAAGTACAATCCACCCAGATTATGTTTAGCAGTAGTTCATTCATTTCACTGTTGTATAATATTACATTGTCTAAATATACCACAATTTAGCCATTTTCCTTTTGGGACTTTCACTATTAACATATTAGTGTATATTCTTCTGAGGACATTTATATAGTTTCATTTTTAAAAATTTGAATATTATAATACATACTTTCGTGTGACCTGTTCCTCTCACTAATGGGATCTTATGGACATATTCCCATTTTGGTAAATATTCTTCTGTGGTATAAACTTAAATGGCTGCATAGTATTCCATCATATAGTTACCACATAATTTTATTTAACCATCCCCAATTGTTGGACGTCTGGATTGCTTATAATTTTTTTGCTCTGATAAGCATCATGATGCACATATCCCTTGACTCAGCAACTCTCCTCTAAGAATTTATCCTAAGTAATAGCTGACTAGGGGCGCCTGGGTGGCTCAGTCGTTAAGCGTCTGCCTTCAGCTCAGGTCATGATCCTGGGGTCCTGGGAGCGAGCCCCGTGTCGGGCTCCCTGCTCAGCGGGGAGTCTGCTTCTCCCTCTACCTTTCCCCCCCTGCTTGTGATCTCTCTCTCTCTCTCTAATAAATAAATAAAATCTTTTAAAAAAAAGTAATAGCTGACCAAATTTGCACGCAGTCATGGGCAGGCTCACCATGCAGGACGACACGGTCTGTGCTCTGCACAACTTGTGTAGTGTATGTGCTCATCACAGCAGTTTTTAGAATACAAAAAAACTCGGAAGAACCTAATGCCCACCAAAGGAGCTAAAGTAAATAAGTTATGTATTAAAATTAGAACGTAGACTCACAGCTACTGACATGGAAAGATGTTTACAATTTATTGTTAAGTGGAAAGAACAGGTTAAATGGCAGTACAATTCCATTTCGTAAAAGAGAATAAACATGTCTGTGAAAGAGGGTGGAAACACATACACCAAAAACTTTATAGCAATTATCTCTAAGTATTGAGTTTATTTGAGATTTTAATTTTTTCACTTTGCTTGCTTTTATTTTGAAGTGTTTTCAACAGTAAAACTTGATTACATTATAATAAGGTGAATAAATAATGAACTTTTTATGCACAATCATTTAAATATTTTTCCTGAATATATTTTCACACTGTAAGAACTTTGGAAGAAAAAAAGGAACACCAAGAAGTAAACAAAAATCACACATAATCTTACCCACCTAGAGATAATTAGTTCACAATCTCTAATGTGTTTATTTCTAGTCATTTGTCTCTGATTATATATATTTAAGATAATTGCAATCACACTTTATATAATCTTGTATGCTGATTTTTCACTTAACATTATATAATACCAACATACCATAAATATTTTAATGAAAGAATATTCCATCACATGGAAATAGCACATTTACTTAATCATGCCCATAAAGTTAGACCCCTAGGCTTCTCCGTTTTTCTCTATACCAAATAACTATGTGAGGAACATCTTTGTGCATGAATTATCCACATTTTAGATGATTTCCTTGAACATATTCACTGAAGTGAAAATACTAAGTCAAAGAGTACCAACATTTCTATATCCTTTCATATATATTGTCCAAACCGTACTTACTATATATTTTAAGGCAGCATGGAGTGGTAGGGAAAAAAAAAAGAAGTCAAAATACATGGATCTCATGCCCATTGTTAGTACTTGCTGTTTAACCTGATTAGGTAAAACTGATATAAAAACATCCATCTTAATAATCAAATAAGAAAAGAGATCCTTCAGTCACCATAAATGTTTCTTCCTCAGGAATGCTCTCCTTCACTTTCTAGACTCTCACGGCATCCTATACCTACTTTTCCTTCATGGTCTTGCAACAACTGATAAATAATTGTTCAATTATTTGTACACTGTCAGTTTTCCCTAGGTGATTTTAAGCTCCTTTGCAATATGCCTGGCACATAGCTGGCGCTCAATAAATACTTGTTGAATGAATGAGTAGATGAATGACGGATGAAATGACAGCACTTTGCAAAATAAGTCACTAGACATTTGGGAGATATTTCAATTTTAATTATTATTATGATGATTCATTTGTATTACTATGTAGATGATTCTGTATCTTTAGAGATTCCTTGTCTAACCATAATTTCATTATGTAGCTTTGATGTTTGTCATGCCAGCCAGAGGCATGGTAGCCATGTTGCTGGAAGCACCTGGTAGGAGCTGAGACTTGGAGAACCAAGTAGTTCTCTAGGTCAGCATGCTGGGAGTTAGGGAATTGTAGTTACCATTCGCTGAATGCAAGGCAGTGGTCAGGAATCTAGGAGGTCAGTGATATTTGAAGAAACAGGTGAATCCTAGAGGTCAGAAACAAACTAATGTTTATTGGTCTAGATAATAAGGTGCAAAGTGGAGAATGGTCAGTGATAAGGGATTAAAGTAGATGGGAGAGTCAAATTCCAAGCACCAGTACTCAAAGCATGGAGTTGTGAAAATGATTCTAAAGCAAATGGTACTTGAACTCAGTGCTTCCTTATATTATTTCTGCCCAAACTGAAAATCGTATTAGGAAGTGTTTGTGTCTAGTTCCATATACACGGGCAAGGGAATAATAGTAGCTAGTGGAGGAATGAGATCTGTGAATACAAATAGGTTCTGATAGTGACAGGATAAAGTAAGACCATTTGTACGTAAGATCTGATAATAGTTTGCACATAAAGTAGGAGCAATCAAGCTTTGGATCCCATAATTCTCAATTTGACTTTCAACAGCAGATATTATAGCCCAGTGGTTAGGATCATGGGCTCTGGCAACAGGCTAGCTGTGTTCAACAGGCTAGCTAGCTCTCTCATTTATTAGTTGTGTCCTTTGGACAAGTTACTTCCCCTCTGTGTTAGTTTCATCATCTGTAAAACGGAGATGATAGTACCTACACCTCAGTGGGTTCTTGTGAAGATTAAATGAGGTGATGCATGTAAAGACCTTAGAACAGTGCCTGGATGTAGCAAATGCTATGTTAAGTGTTGTTGTTATTGTTGTTGTTATTATTATTATTATTATTAACTAGTCACATAAGACCAAACAAAAATTGGCAGTATAAGAAATGGATAAATACACTGTATTAACATTATCTAAAATAATAAATAGTCTCTAAATGAATTTTTTTCATTAAAATAAGAATTTCATTTGTACCTAATCATAGTTGATTATATAAACACTATAAGCATTAGCAAAGTAGCAAAATTTATCACAGTAATCCCATCGATGTGTTTATTTTATAGATGTTTTGTGTACACCACCTTAAAAAGTTGTAAATAAACACACAAATCCTAATAGCAAAAAAACACTATTAAGCTGCAATACAGTTGATCCATAGAATCTGGTTTATAAGAAGGAATGCCTTATTAAATTTTTTGAGGCTAATTCTATTGGAAGCAGGATTATTTGTGTTGGAAGACCTGTCTGTGGAAAGATCTGAACATGGAAAGGCTCGGACTTGGGAAGACTCCTTTTAAAAAGGTCTGGACCTGGGGAAAGGTCAGAAGACCTGGACTATGGAACATGTTAGAATACCTGGATATCGTAGACACTGGAAGACCTGAATGTTAGAAGACCGGTACCCTGGAGACGCTGGAAGACGTGGATATTGAGCCCGCTGTTGGAAGACTGGGTAGTTGTCGGAAGACGCAGAGATGCCGGAAGACGAGCAGATGCAGGAAGACGAGCAGATTCCGGAAGACGCAGGGATGCCGGAAGACTCAGAGATGCCGGAAGACGCAGAGATGCCGGAAGATGCAGAGATGCCGGAAGACGCAGAGATGCCGGAAGACGCAGAGATGCCGGAAGATGCAGAGATGCCGGAAGACGAGCAGATGCTGGAAGCCCTGGAGATGCTGGAAGCCCTGGAGATGTAGGAAGACAAGGATTTTCTGGAAGACGTGGCTTAGTTGGAAGACGTGGATTTTTCTGGAAGACGTGGATTTTTCTGGAAGACGTAAATTTGTTGGAAGACGCGGGTAGGCTGGAAGACATGAATTTGATGGAAGACACACAGCTTTGTTGGAAGACAAGGATTTGCTGGAAGACGTGGATTTTCTGGAAGCCATGGATTTGATGGAAGACATGGATTTTCTGGAAGACTTGGAGGTCATTGGAAGACATGGATTTCCTGGAAGACATGGCTTTTCTGGAAGACGTGGATTTTCAGGAAGACCCGAATTGTCCAGAAGACCTGGATTGTTTGGAAGACGTAGATTTGCTGGAAGACCTGGAGGTTACTGGAAGACATGGATTTTCCGGAAGACGTGGATCTCTAGGAAGACGTATATTTGTTGGAAGACCTGGATTTAGTGGAAGACATAAATTTTCTGGAAGACGTGGCTTTACTGGAAGACCTGGATTTACTTAGTGGAAGACATAAATTTTGTCTGGAAGACGTGGACTGACTGGAAGACTGGATTGGTGGAAGACATGGATTGGTTGGAAGACCTGGATTTCTCCGGAAGATATGGATTTGGCGGAAGACATAGATTTTTCTGGAAGACGTGGACTGAGTGGAAGACCTGGATTTCTTTCTGGAAGACGTCGATTGCCTGGAAGACCTGGATTTTTCCGGAAGACATAAGTTAGCTGGAAGACTTGGATTGATTGGAAGACTTGGATTTGGTGGAAGACATAGTTTTTTCTGGAAGACGTGGATTGGCTGGAAGACCTTGAAATTGCTGGAAGACGTGGATTGTCTGGAAGACCTTGAAACCATTGGAAGACATAGATTTTCTGGAAGACATGGATTTTCCTGGAAGATACAGATTTTGTGGAAGACCTATAATTACTGGAAGACGTGGATTATCTGGAAGACGTGAATTTTCTGGAAGACAAGGATTAGCTGGAAGACCTTGATGCTGTTGGAAGACTTGGAATTTGTTGGAAGACTTGGAGTTGCTGGAAGACCTGGAGTTGTTGGAAGACCTTGACACTGGCGCCATTGGAAACCCTGGACATTAGAGACATTGGAAGCACAGGATGTTGGAGACATTGGAAGCCTTGGATTTGGTGGACATTGGTTATTCTGGACATTGGAGACTTTGGAGACCCTGAATGTTGGAATTCATGGGTATTGGAAGCCCTGAATACTAGAGACATTGTAAGTCCTGTACCCTGGAAGCCTTAAACATTGGAAGATATAGACAACAGAAGATCTAAACATTTAGAAACCCTAAGTCAGAAGCCCTGGATATTGGGAGACATTTGGAAAACCTGGGTATTGACACATTTGTGTTAAGACATAAAATTTGGAAGTTGAAATTTTCATGATGCTGTAAGTCAAGGGTGTTGGCAGCGCTGGACATTAGGAAACTTGGACATTAAGATGTCAGGATGTTAAAAGACCTAGTCATTCAGACACTGGGGATGTTGGAACACCTAACCATTGGAAGACCAGTTCTTGGAGATATTGAAAGACTTGGATGGTAGAACTGGTGATAATGAGACACTATAAAACCAGAATTTAGGAGACACTGAAGGTTGTACAAACTGAATGATGTAAGCACTAGAAGATACTAGAAGAGCTGGACTTGGACACAATGAAACACATAAACTCTAGAAGACCTGCATATAGGAGACACTGGAAGATTGGGAACATAGAAAAATCAGAACTTAGAACTCTGGACCCAGAAAGACAAGACCCGGATCTTGAAGATTGATTGTTGGAGAAAGTAGAAGACCTAGACTTTTAATTTCCCCCATATCGAGATTAGAAAACCTGCATTGGAGATGCTTCAGGCCAGAGAGTGGAAGACATTGGGTGTTTTAACATTTAGAAGATCTGGCAATTGGAGATGTTGGAAGCTATGGCGCTCAGAAAACCTGATGTTAGAGACACTAAAGAATTGAAAGGCTTAATCTTAGAGATGCTAGAAGGTCATGTTGACAGATACTGGCGATGTTGAAAGACTTTCATGTTAGGCCCTGGTATGACATTTAAAGACCTATCATAAGGCTACTCCAATAGTCTTTATGCCTATGACATCTCTTTCCCTAAAAAGCAAAACACAGAGAAAAGACATTTTAGGAAGACAACAAAGAGGAAGCAGGAAATTCAAATAAAAGCAAGTAGTTTGAATGGGTTGGAACCTATTTTCATGGTCTCAATGAACTAGCTTTCTAGGTCCATATTGTTTGACAGGATGGAAACGATGAATTATCAAAGAATAAGCAATATCAAGGCTTGGAGAACTACTTAGCTTTAGCTAGGAGTCAGCAAATGTTTTCTATTAATAGTTAAGTTTTTAAAGGCCATATGGTTTCTATTGGAAGACCTGGAGTTGTTGGAAGAACTATCCAACTCTGTCATTATAGTGTAGCCATAGACAATACATAAATGAGTGGGTATGGTTTTGTTGCAATAATTACTTAAAAAAAAAAACAGTTGGACCAGATTTTAACCAAGGGCCCTAGTTTGCCAGGCCCAGCTCTTTATGCCAAATCTAGGGTATAGTAAGTATATTAAGTACATTCCAGGCTAGCATTCACATGCAAAAGAATGGATAGAGTACTTTGAAGCCCAGTGGTAAATAAACATACTATGTATGTGATGATGCTCAGGACATGAGGCTAGCAAGAACCTAAGAACAGAGTTTAGGTCTCCACTTACTTGTTTCAGGGACCCAATAAGGATATTTGTATTCAGAGCCAAAATTAAATGGGTAGCATCCAGGACCCCAGGCAAGGGGGGCTAGGGTTCAGTGCGGATACCCTAATTTGGTAGGCTGGAAACTTAAAAAGAAAACCAAAGAAGAAAGGCACTTTTTCAGATTGGGGCTATCCTTCCAGGACTAAGCACCACTCACCCAAAGAGAGGGAGTCCCCAGTCCAGGGCAGACAAGAAGTAGCAAAGCCCTTACTCTATTTCCCGTGTTCTTCTCATCAGGGCACTCCTCATACCACTGCCAACTAATCAAGAGCCACCTCTAGGTGTCTGTAATGATGGAGGAGAAGAGGAAGGAGACTACAGCTTTGTAGTCTCATCTCAGGCACTCTGGCTTCAGGTAAGAAGTTTAATTTCTGTTCTTACCCACCAGAGCTTAAGTGAGAAACTTAAGAGATCAGGGTTGAGTTGTAGGCTGAAGATCCTTAGTGCTTAGTCAGATGGGGCCGAGGAACACACAGACTGTCACATATATTCTATGAAAGAGAACACTGGCAGACAAAACCGGTTCTGGGGCACTGGGACCAGGTCATGATTTAAAGGTTAAGTAGTGGAATACACAGACAATGGGCAGCCACTGAAGATTTTTGAACAAGCAAGTACCAGAATCAGAACTCTAAACAAGGAATGTTTGTCAAGCAGCAAAGTGCTGAAGACTACCAGATATATATATATATATACACACACACCTACATACACACTAGGACATGAAAGTCTCCCAGTTAAAACAGTAAAAGGGTTGGGATGTGAGTTATGAGGCCACCGTGATCATCCAGGTGAAGTGGTAATGGGGGCCCAGGGATAAGGCAGTGACAGCCCTATTTCTCTACAGATCCAGCATTGGGATGATGATGAGTACTCAGCATGCTGAAAAGCATGATTTTAAACTTCTTGAATGCTATCAGAATACATGAAATAACAAAGATGTTCAGAAGCTAGTTATGAGGAATTGTCCTCACCTAGTAACACTGCTTGGATATCCCAATTTTCTCTCAAAGGCAGCTAAGCTAGTAACTTGGTGGTTTAAGCAAAGTAGGTCCTGCATAGTTTTATCTTTAGCTCCTATTAACACAGTGTGACCTCATTATCTCGAAAGTGGAACCAAGTGGATGGATTATTTTCTAGAGAATAGGAATACATCCATGTGAAAAAAGTCATTAAAAGTAACCACTATATAAATAAATATCATGCAATGATAACTGCATTCTAAGTAAATCACATATAAATGAAGCTGTAGGTCAAAGAGTAACATAGGGACAAAGGAATTACTGTTTCAGGTCTCTTTCACAAGCAAAGAAAAATACTGAAAATCCATTTTTATTCCTTCTCTCTTCTTAAAACCATCATGCTACCATTTTTTGAGGGAAATTAGGTAAAATATCAAAATATTAAAATTTTGCAAAGACAGGAGTAAACTATCATATTTAGCTCTATGATGCTAATAATAATAATAATGATAATAATAGCAACAATTTATTGAGCGCTTGCTATGTGCCAGGCACTGTACTAAGCGTTTCTTATAATCTCATAGCAATCCTATAATGCAGGTATTTTTGACCCCGTTTTACAGATTAGAAACTCAAGTCTGAAATGGTTAAGAGGCATGTCCCCAGTCACATGGCTGGTAGCTGGCAGGGACAGGACTGAAAGCAGGTCTGATTCCACAGCCTCGGCCCTAGGCTGACTTGTCACACCCCAACAACGCAAGGGTTATCCTGCCAGGACTAAGCACCACTCACGCAAAGAGAGGGAGTGCCCCGCCCAGAGCAGACAAGAAGTAGCAAAGCCCCCTTACCTAAGTCCCATGTTCTTCTCATTATGGTCCTCATCACATCACTGCCAAGTGACCAAGAGCCAACTCTAGGTGTTTGCAAAAATGGGTTAATTATATCACTGGCTTTACATAGTAATGCAAGAAAGATGAAGTGCGATGTCTCGAGCACAACTAGATTCATATGTAATTCCTCAACATTCATTGTTCATGGTAATGACATGTACTGTTTAGCCTTTCATCTATTTTCTATTGGATTTTATGGCTCCCAAGAACATATACACTCTGTTCGTACCACAATTTATTTTTGGATTCTTAGGTAAACAAGCATAGCACATTGACATCGAGACCATTAAAAGGTAACTCCACGTAAAGTTCAGTGATCAGTGTATTCCATAGCACAAACATGGTTCACACACTCCTTTCCACTATACACACTCTCCTCGAAGCCCTTTATTAGCATTCAGGTGGTGGCAGCTCTGTAATCCAAATGTGTGGTTTAAAGAGACTTCTCTGCATTTTGAACTTAAAAGATCTTAAACAAACAAAAGCCTCTTTTTAAATGTAATACCGGTTTTCTAATATTCTCTACAAAATTCAGCAACTTGGGCTGTTCTTTCTCCCCACCTCCTTTTCCTTTCTTTTCTTTTTGCCAGTGGTTAAATATGTCTGTAAAGAAGGAAACTGCCATGACCTTCATAATACTGAACACAAGAATTTACCTGAACCATTTGACAACAGGAAGATTCTTCTCACTCAAACTGTGTGTAAAATCTTCTAAAAGAAATTTCAGCTTGTCAATTTTGGGGACTATTCTTAATTTGAAAAAGAAAAAAAGAAACACCCAGTTACATGGCCATGTTGCCATGCACTTCTATTTCTACCACTTAGCCCATACCAACTTTCAAATCTGCCTGTAAGTTCTGCTCACTTGTTAAATTCAGCCATATTGAAATTTTCTGGCTTTTACCCTCATCGATGATACTTCTTAGACTACTTTAACTGGATATTACCTTAAATAAGAATTAGATTTATCTCAATAATTTATTTCAAATGGCCTGGGCCCTAGGCAAACGTTTGCATCTTATCAAGCCAAAGTCTAGGCATTCCTATGACAACTAAACTCATATAATAGTCAGTTACCCATTGTAGCGTTTTCTATTAATGGTTCCCGGTTGCTGCTCTTCAACTTAAATTTGCTTTCTCTAATTCTGGTCAAATTAAGAGAAAAAAGTGCCAAGGCAGTAATCTCAATGAATGGTAAAATTATCAGGAAACCACATTCTCTAAAGGCATATGGAACCACTGATTATACTGGTAAAACAATCATTGACTTAAAACTATTTACCTCTAGATATGATTAAGAATACACCAATTATCCTTGGAACCTTGGAACAGCAACCCTGACAGAGTTCTTTCTGCTTTGGTTTATGAAAACAATAGATACAACATGTTAAGGTGTTTTCCTCATAATATCTATTATTTGCCCCAAGCCCTGTAACTCAGAAGAAAAGTAGCAATTATTACAAATAAGAAGCTCACAGGAGGTCCCCTCTGTCTTTCTTTTCAGGAAATTGATGCTATGTTTGTTTCTCTTTTTTTCTGTGCCTAACTCGCTTTTCTGGAAGGGACTAAACCATGGTCAAACTTGAACCAGAAGCACAATATTTAAAATATCAAGAACACAGCGCAGCAACAATACTACTTACCTTGGTCTCTGTGAAAGGGCTCAGGTACACTCAAAGTCAACCAATGAGACTGATGCAGCTTTCTCTGAAAGTAACAGTGTCAGAGATAGAGGGACCTTAGAGACCAAGTGGTCCTAATCTCTCATTTGACGGATAAGGAAAGAGTAGGGTGCTTTGAATAAGACCATCCATTGAGCTGGTGGTGGAGTCAAAATTTGGAATCAAGGTTTCCTAGCTCCTGGGCCCACTACCATTTGCATTGTATTTTCTAGTACAATTCTGTTTAGACTTAGAACAGCAGTTGGCAACTACGGCTGTATGAAAAAATCAGTTGAGGAGCTTTCAAAATAAACAGATGCTGACCCCATCCCTGATTCAGCACATCCAGGGGCAGGTCCCAGAAATCTGTAATTTTTAAAGCTCCCCAACCTGATCTGGATGCATTGAGAACTACTATGGCTTATAGCAAGCGTGTAAGCTTCTCTGGCACTGTGTGTGTGTGTGTGGGGGGGTCACTAGATCCACAGCACCCGAAAATGAGTTTTTGACTCTCATATGCCTCTTTTGAACCTGTTGAGGAATGTCTGTCATCTCAACTGTAACTATGCAAGCAAGGCCTTTTAACTTTCGTATTTTTTCCCCTTTCCTCTGATCACGTCAAACTCAGGTATAGGTAACCCATCATTCAGACCTCCAGGCTAGGGGTGGGGTGGATTACTGATTTCCACCACCTTTAGGGAAGAAGTTTCAGTCAGAATCACTTTCCCAGAGGATAGTCAAATGTTCAGATCCCCGCAAAGACCAGATATAAGAACAGACAAGATCTATGGAAATGAACTCTAGCAGCTTCTACAAGCTCCTTGATTAGATACCAAAGTAAATGCAGGAGTCCATTCTAAATGCACTGCCCCTCGGGACTGACCAATAGCTACTTCACACAAGCACTGCAAAGCAAGTGCACTGATACCAAACCAGGTAAAAGGCAAGGGTCTGGATTCTTTCTGTTGAAATACAAGTTAGGCTGAATCAGAATTAAAATAAAGTTCAGGATCAAGAGTACAAAGCCAAATTGTACAGCCAAGTAGAGTAGCTCCCCTCCCTAGGTATGAGAGTTGAGTTCCTGAAACCCTCGAAGTAGAGGAATTTGTGTGGGAGGGATTCACAAGCTTTCGGGGAAAACTGGGGCAGGCAAGGGAGTATTAAGACAGCCCAGACAATTGGTTTGTTCCCTCAAATAAAACACCAAGTAAACTGAAGCTTGTTGGTATTTTCCTAATTTTACATTAGCAGTAGTGATTACTAGGCAATTAATTTCTATTTCTCTCTGACCTCAAGGTGAGGACAATCATGGCGTCAATGCAAACGCAGATATGGGGGAAGAATCAAGACCCTTGGGTTTTGTCTGGAGATAAGTAAGCTCAGTCTTCTGCACTACTTTCATCTTCCGCCTTTCTGCCGGCTGTTTGTGGAAAGGGTTGGAATGACGAGGTCCGAAGGTCCAGCCTCTTCTCCCCTGTTGAAGCAAACAGAGAGAAAGGACTTATTGGCCTTCATTTGAAGGTTTCTTATTACTGCTTTATAGGGTTGTGGGTAATCATTTAAATCTTGCCTGTGGGTCAATAAATACTCCGTCGAAGGCTCGCCTTCCTCTGAATCACTACAGCCATTTGATGTGCAGAGGGGCTGCTTCAACATTCTTCGAGTTCTGGATGTTACCCTAAGCTGACCTCTTCCATCATTTTTTGATATGATCATATCTTGGAAAAATGTCTCAACTGTCTTCTGAGGGTGAGAATCTAACAGTTCAGCAAAATGTCACTTCATTCAATGTCTTCAAATCCTACACCCCCCCCCCCCAAATGCTTTGCAGATGCTACAACACTTTCAATTTCTTCTACCAACGGAAGAAAACTTTCACAGTCTGTTACAACCTCGTTCTGAAGTTGCTGCCTGGCTCCATTAGGGGGTGACTGTGTTATTTCTCTCACCAATTCTTCTACTATCGTTAAAGCATTACAAATGGAGAAATTTTGCCAAGCTACTTTCACAGTAAGTTCCGGGATCTCTCTCATCTGATCTGCGAGGAAATCAAATGTACGCCAAGTCCAGGACATCGTGAACAATTTTTAGCACTCCCAGATGCACGGGATGAAGGAGTGGAGTCGTACCTGGGGGAATGGAGATGACTGGAACACGAGGATCAGCATTTACTATTGCACTTTTGTCAGTGGGAGCCGTGTCTGGAATCAGCGACATTTTGAATTCATGATTTTTTCAGTTTAAATATAGTTTAACCTCAGGAACAAAACACTTCAAAAACCAGTCCGAAAAAGAGTTTCTCAGTGGCCCGTATTTTATGGTTTCCCTCCATGTAAACAGAAAAGTGTCTTTAGCATTCTTTTTGAAGAGGGCAAGGATTTCGGAATCTGTGAAGCAACATGGATTTAATCCGAAAAGTCGCCAGAAGCACTGGAACGAAACAGAACTTTGAGCTTGTCTTCTCTGGGCTGGAAGCCTCTGGTCTTTTTTTCATCCTTTGCAATAGATGTGCAAGTAGGCACGCCCTTCCGGTGCGGGGCCAGCTCATCGGCGCTGAAGACACAGCCATTTTCCTCAGCTTCTTCAGGTATTCAGGATACTTGGTGGCAGCTTCACGACCCGCTTCCTCTGCCAGCCATTTCTTGTCACACAGACCACAGCGTTTCTCAAAGCTATCCAACCACCCATTACTGGCGATGAATGTTACAACGTTTGGTCCAGATCGAAACTGAAACTTGCATTTGTGGGATGCTCACTGGCAGATGATGCATACAGGAGGAGGCCTATTCAGCTTTCTCTGCGTTAGAAGCCACCCATGTCCAATTTTTCCATTGTCTCTCCTTTGACATTTCAAGCTATGTATGATTTTCTCAATGATTCTGGTGTGCCCCTCAATACACTGGCCCCAATAGCTTTCTCATTTTTCTTTACTGTGCAAATTATAGATCTATTAACACCCCAAAAACATCCTACAGAGGTCTCAGTTTCACCATTATCAAGCATTTCAAGAACTTTCATTTTGTTTGCTATAGACATCCCTTTTCTTGCCCTTGTTGCTCTTCTTGCGTTTCTATTGTCTGTATTCTTGCTTTGCTGCTTGGATGCCATTCTTACCCAAACTTATGCAAATTTACAAGTATTGAAAGTTTTTAGATCACTGTGCAGCACACGACACTAATCTGTGATGTATACGAAGCCAAGGACAACATTCACAAGACAAAAAAGAAAAGCAAAACAGCTTTTGTATGACAACACGTGTGTGCGATCAATGGCAGCAGAGGGAAGAACAGGTGGAAGACCAAGGGCAGAAGCAAGCAACCCCAGTGTTGGTCTTGTCCCATGAGATCGTCAGCAAGATGACATGATGGTGACTTAAACTTGCATATTGTTCCAAAACTCTCAAAGGTGCACACTAGGTCAACTCAACATTTGTATGAGAATGACTTGCAGTTGTGACAGGACCACGGAACTCGGGAGTTAAGGTCAGGCCACCAGGCTGAGCTGAGAAGCACAAATATCACCATCTAGAAGAAAGCAGACACAAAAATAGGAAATGAAGCCCGGAACAGAGGCAGACTGCCTGAGTAGCTTTCACATTAGCGAGGAAACAGAAATTTGGAAGAATAATAATATATGCCAAATCACCCTTACAAAGGCTGTACCAATTTGTATGCTCGCTAACAGTGGATGAGAGTCTTTTCTCCCATATGTTCACCAACATGAAATATTACCGATCTTTGTAATTTGTGCCAAACAGAAGGTGAATAACAAGGTAGCTCATTTTTGTTTAATTTTCATTTCTTTAATCATCTTTCCATATGGTGAGTCATTTCTATTTCTTCATCTTTAAATTGTCTTTTTATATCCTTTGCCCACATTAGAATGTTTTTCTTGCTGATTTGTAGGCACTATCAGCATATTAGGGAACTCTTATTTTTAACTCTATGTTGCAAACGTTTTATCCGAGCCTGTCATTTACTTTTTAACTTTGTCTTGTGCCATAAAGATGGTTCAAATGTTCTATGTAGTCAAATGTTTCATGCCTTGCTTTGAAAAGGCTTCCCCTCCCTAAGATGATAAAAATATGTTCACATATTTTCCTTCATTATTTTTACAGCTCTGTGGTATTATTTCAAGATATGAGGAAAGGATGGACTACTCAGTGAACGGTGTTTGGAATAACTGAGCGTCCATCTACAAGAGTGTCAGAAGGCCTCTCTCAATGGCATTTCCCCTCCATACTAGAGACAGGGGCTCTGGTAGAGTCAGAGCCCCAAGATGACCAAGTTGGAGGCTCAAGTTGATTCCAGTTGATGGCTCAATGTTCTCTGGAGGTCAGTATAGCTCGAGGAGGGGAGTGTTTCCAAATGAATCATTAACTACTATACATTTTGCTGGCTTAAGTTCTGTTCTGCTACCAGTCTATACTCCTGCCTTCTGTCAACTGAGGGAAAATATCCAGTTCTCAGATCTCTGACCTTCCGATAGTGGCTTCACTAAGAATTACTAGTCACTCACAGTTTTGGCACAACTGGAGAAACTTGGATATGAGTAGGCTGCTGGGTGAGAATAGGTGATTATTGTTAACTCCATTAGGTACAATAACAGAACTGTGGTAATGTCGGCAAATACTTTTTTGGGGGGGAGGGGGAGAGCTGAAGCAAATACACATATAACTAGTCACTTATTTTATGAAAAAATGTTAACCATTGTTCGATCCAGGTGGGTGGTAGGTGAGCATGCATCTCACTATCTCACTTCTCTGTAGATTTGAACATTCTCATAATAAAAAGTGTGTGTGCGTGTGTGTGTGTGCACATGTGTGCATGAGGTAATAATCCCATGCCTCATGGGTACATTTTGGGCACTATCACATAGGTGTCAGTGGCTTTTCAGGTGAAATACAAGATTCAGAATTACAACTAAAGAACAACTGATCACTGGAGCGAAATCACTTTAAATACAATATTTTCCTCGCTTGAAATCAATAGATTAAATACTAAGGCATCACGAAGCCTGAATCCCAATATCAATTTAAAGATATGAGACTCAATTTCCAAGTCTCCTTCTTCTCTACCAAACTTGAAAAGAAGATTTAATAGCAATTTTATCCAAAACCAGATTACCTGAACCTGGGGACTGTTTAACTTTATTATACTAATAACAGCTCTCTTCTATACCATACAGGAGATGGAGATGGGGACGCCTGGGTGGCTCAGTTGAGTGTCTGACTCTTGGTTTTGGCTCAGGTTGTGATCTCAGTGTTGTGGGATTGAGCTCTGCGTTGGGCTCCGTGCTCAGCAGGGAATCTCTGCTTGAAGATTCTCTCTCCCTCTCCCTCTGCCCCTACCCCCACTCATGTGCACGTGCTCTCGCTCTTGCTCTCTCAAATAAATAAATAAATAAATAAATAAATAAATAAATAAAATCTTTTTAAAAAGAGATGGAGATGTATGAAAGGAAATAAGGAGCAAACAAGAGCATAAAAACAGATCACCCAGGGCAGGAGGAATGACTACTATATGTTTAACTAAATCCCTGGGTAAAACTTCATTCAACCAACTTTCAAAGGATAAAATGTGCCTTCTACCCACAACATTCACTTTGGGTCAGAGTTTCACCTTGTGTTCTGTGCCCTTTCTAAGGATATGTCACTTTAGTAAGATGCTGGCATCAAGCTAGTGTGAAGAGTAAAGCCTCTGAAATAAATGTCCTGTTACCTTTCGGTTCTGCGAGCCGTACAGAGCCCGGAAGCTGTTAGGATGCTATTAAATAGCGACACAATCATGTGAACCCCTTCTCAAGTACATGTATCTCAAGGGTTGAGGGTGTCACGTCGTTCTTCTAGCCCTCGTGAGTCCAAGGATGCCCGGCATGTTCTCTCAGGAGAAATAAAGCCTAGCTGATGGAGCTTTGAGTTGAGGTGCACACTGCTCAGGTGCCCAAAAGGGCAGGAGGATCTCAGGATGTTTTTTTCTGTCGGCGGCATTTCAACAGAGAAGGAAGACTTTCTCGACAGGCCCCGCCCTGTGAGGATTTGTCTGGACAACCCGGGATGAGTTCATCACAGCCTCTGCTTTGAAAGGACGTTTGGTCTCAAGGGTTTGCTGTCATACAAGCTGTGCAGAGCGATCGGTTTCCCCCTTCACAAATCTTAACACACACACTCAAGCGGCGAGCTCAAAAAGTGCAGACCCTCTGAATCATTTAACCTTTTCAAGTCTCATACCCATAAAAGGTAGCCAACGGTGAGAGGTCCAGGAGAAATCTTATTTTCTCTCAAAATGTATAAACTACCCACAAGGCGTTTGCTAAGATGATAAGCAGAGCTGTCACGCCGATGACTTTTGAGCCCAAGGAGCCCAAATCGAGCATTTCAAAAGCAAACCCTCATGATAAAAAATTTCAGACATTTTCTCCTCAGTCAACTCATGCTGATCATGTATAAGGCCATGTGAGATGAGGAATAAAGAAATGAACTGAGAAAAAAAACCTGATCTCAAGGAACTTAGTCTCCCAGGGAAGGCAAATATAACACAATAGAAGGTAAAAAGCCACACATTCCATAAGAATTGCAAACAATGTGTTATTGGGGCCTAATCCTCCCCCTTTTGTCCATTTCTACTTCATCTGCCCTGGTTCAGGCCCTTCTCTTTCCTCATCTGAAGAATGGTGTAGCTTCGCAAGTCGTCTGCCTGCCATTCAAACCTAGGGACCGCACTGCCCCCCAAGCAACCTTTCTAAACTACGGGTCTGATCCAATACTGCCTCCATTTTAAACCGCACCAGGAGTCTCGGTGGCTTATCGAAGAACGTCCAACCTCCCTCAGTATGATGGTGCCTGCCTACTTTCCCAGGCTGATCTTTCACGACATCATCGACACGGTAGCCAGATAAGGGGCGATTTCAATCCTCCAGATTTCCTTAACCTTCAACACTAGTTCAAGCACCACCTCTTCCGGGAAGCTTTCCCTGATCTCTCTGGCTATATCCAAAGCACTGGCTGGCTCTGAAGTCCTGACTAGAGCTCTCAGAACCTCCTTCCTGTACTTATTCTGATTTCTTTATGACATTTCACTGTAGTGCCATCTGGTTCCCCGTGTTCCATCGTTTGTGAATGCCTTGGCAGCACTCACAGAAGTCAGGATTTGAATTGGACCTTGAAGAATGGGCAGGATTTCCAGTGTGTGAAGAAGAGGGCACATGCGTGGGAAGTAAGAAGAGGCCATGGTAGAGGCAGGAAAATGCTGGCAAAATGAGATGAGGCCGAAAGACAGGGTGGCTGAAGTGGATAGTAAAGCACAAAGTTGAAAAGTCTGTTGAGGCAAATCACAGAAGGCCTCAGATGGCAGATTTTGTTGGTGAGATGGAGTTAACGTTTAACTGTCCTGCTATTAATGAAAGGGTTTGTTTGTAATAAATAAAAAAAAATCAAAAAGAAGATGTTTCGGATAAAGCAGATCTGTTCTTCCTTGTTACTGGGTCTCAGCACACACATTCCCAGAAGAAAAAGTCCTATTTGTGTCCTAAATAATTTAGGTATATCATGATGATATTTATTATCACACTGCTATTTTTTCTTGCTATTTTAATGTTTGATAACGACAGTTATGAAACATCTTCTTTCCTTCCATGGTTCGATGGGTCATTAATCAAATAGACATCCACAAGTTCTTAATAATAATGTATTTTTCACATTAATATTTCATGGAAAATCATGCATGTTTCTTACTGGATCCAAGTATTTTTTATAGATCTCAAAATTCTACCCGCCCCAAGAAGTCAAACGGATTCTGTATAGCGACAGAGCCCTCTGCTGGCTACAGCGTGGTATAGCTACACCGGGACAGGGAAGGAACGCAACCGCCAAGGTGGTCAGCCATGCGTCCTGCAGGACAAGGCCCCCGGAGTCCGCACTTCCTCAGTTTCTTCCCCTTTGTATTAAGCAGAATGTTGACTCAGTAGCTCCTCGAGGTAAGCAAACTCGTCTCAAATGGCCAGGAATTGGGCAAGTAATCCGACAAATTCCCCTTTTTCCCTGGTCTTTTGAGGGACTGGAGACACCCAAAGCTTCCAAAGATTTTTTTTTAAGAAAAGGTACATAAATATGAACAATAGTTTCCTAATCTCCTTCATTTGCTCTTCCTCTCTACCTCATTTTCACTGGCCTGTGTAAGACAAGAGGGAGGAACCCTTTAAGGAATCCAGCAGTCAGACCTAGTGGCCTTCCATGTCCCAACCTGAAATATAACTAGGCCATCTCCTCAGCCTGGGCCAGATGTGCCCTTTGTCCCTCTCTCAGCCATGAGGACAGCAAACAACACAAGGTCAGCATAAAAACGGTTCTAGGGGATAATGACAATTGAAAGCCCTTTGAGCCAGCACCCAGCACTGTGCCTGGCTGCCGGCTGAGAGAGTTGAATGAGGTATAATAAAGGGGAGATGCACTGTAAAGTATGGAGTGTCATCCTCATTAAAGGTGCCCGTACATTGCAAATTCAGACTGAATTGCAATGCCAGGAAACGCTCATGGCCTGCTGGAGAGGAACAAGGTGTCCCCAAGCACTTTGGATCCCTCTTTCTGCAAAATAATTCCCAAAGCCCTTCCCCACTACTTGTGGTTCCTTTAAAACATTTATATTCAACCCAATTCTGAATGGGTTCCTAAGCCCTAGTTAAGGGAGCACAGCTTCCTCTTGTGCCTTACTTCTGTGGGGTCTTGGTGCCTCCAGTGCAGAGCTTTGCAACCTGGGGCTCCTGCATAAGCTCTTACCTTCGGTCTCCTCCAAACTCCATACTGTTCCCATGGCCTCAGTGAGCCAAGAACCGGGCTTCGCTCCTGGAGGCACAGGGTGGTGAGGCAGCTGGGTCTCCTTCCTGCTGCCCAGCCAGGGAGGGATGTACACAATGAAAACCCAACTCATTGCAGAGAAAGAGCCAATGAAAAATAGGACAGAGGTCCAGGCCTTGGGAGCAGAGAGAGGAGGGAATCACTTCAGGGTTGATTTGCAGAGCCTGGGATTAGGATGAGGTCAGTGTGGCTAAGTGGTGTCACAGCAGGGTCAGATCATGTCTTTATTTCACATTTTCATGTTTTGTTCATCATGTAATGTTTTTTGCATTAACTTTGAATTTTTAAAGATATTGCATTAATTTTTTTATCTTAATTACTGGGTGTCTTGGTGCGCCCCCACCCCACCCCCCGCGCGCGCCTTAAATTTTGCGCCCGAGGTGCCTCACTAGATTTGCCCTAAGCCCAGGCTCGGGGATTGGAGTGAGGGATACGTGAGGGCTTTAATTTTGCAGCTAGAAACGGGGTAAACGACCGCCCCGGGCAGGCGCAGGCGGTGGGAGCCGAAGCCCCGGGCGCCGCGGTTCCGGGGCAGCGGGAGGCCCAAGAGGCGGGCTTGGGCTGGCGGCGCGCGGACGGGCCATCTGTGGCAGCCCCTGGTGAAAGCGGGAATGCCGAAAGGACGCTGCTTTACCAGGCTCTGGCTGCTCCAGCCCCCCCCCCAACCCCCCAAGCTCCTCTCCTAACCGCCAAGATAGATCCGCTTGCTCCCCCGCGGGGACGATGCGTCTCGTCCTCGCACTGCGCCCACCGAAGCCGTGCCCTCCGGCGCCGCCTTTACCAACCGGCTGCCCCGGGGAGAGGCCTGCCCCCAGCGGCCTCCCGCCGCGTCCTGTCGCCCGCCCGACGTCCCCTCCCTCCGCGCCAGGGGGGCCCGTCCCCACGCAGGGATGGGAGGCCGCGTGCGGTCACTCCCCACCCGCCCCGGTCGCCGCGTGTGTTACACCGTTCCGTCCACCCCCTGCCCCGCGGCCCGGCCCGTTCCAGCGGCGGCAGCCGAAAGGCACTCTCCATTAGCCACGTCAAGGCCGAAGTGATGAACCTCCGCAAAGGGTCGTTATTCCACGGCGGTCAAAGTCGCTGATCCGCCTGACCGCTTGGGCAGGCGGCTAATCTAAGGGCAGGATTTAGCAGTCGATGTCTTTTCGTGAAAAGTCAGCAAGCAAATGAAATACGTGTCAACAGCTGCTACAGAAGTGCATCCTAACAGGTGCATACGCAAGAACAAAAACAAGACGTCTAAAGCAAGCTCTACCCATCGCTGCCTTGTGCACACTTGAAATTTCCATCAAGAGGTACGAAAACGTGCTTAGACAAGGGTGGGGTTTCTGCGCGGAACTGGCCGGAAGTAAGCCCAGTCCCCTAGAACACCAGCCTGGGAGGACTGGATTTGTTGTTCCCACGCAACCCTTTTATAAGACCTCAAATTTCTCTGAAGCTCTTCGCAAGTGTCTGTTTACAGGTTACTTGGGTTTCTTACGAAGCAATTAAAATGGCTTGTTCAAGGAGACTGGCACTCGGAATGGAAACAAATACTCCTGGAAAATGGATGTGAGAAACGTGTTAATGCCGCACGGTTGTTGGAATGTGTTAAGGTATGCTGAACGCAACGGGGGGGGGGGGGGGTGAGATGCACATTTCCCTCAACTCTCTAAAGACCTATTTCACTTCAGGAATCCTGCCTTCAGATCTCTGGTTATTTTTCAGGCCTTAGTAAATGAGTGATGGACAAAATCCATAAGTACAAGAAATGCCAGATTTACCAATAAAAAAACAGGTCATGCAGTTAAAACTGAAATCTCGGATAAACAACAAATACTTTGTTAATAGATGTATGCCCTATGCAATACAGGGAACAAACTTTATGTTAAAATTATTCGTTGTTTAGCTGAAATTCAAATTTAACGCGGCGTCCTGTTTTTTTTCTGGCAACTCTAAGAACAATGCATCCACTACTTGAATTCTTTTTTTTATAGTCAGTCTAACAAACAAGACACAAGGCTATATGGATAGGTATGCAAAAATATCACAAGCATTCTCAGGAATTTGTACACGCAAAAAAAAAAATAATAAGCCACATTGAAATATTTATCATGAAAGCAGTAAAAAGTTTATTTACGTTAACTGAGGAGACTGTCAATCTGATAATTATGACTATTAAGGTATTAATCCAGGGAGCTACAAACGACTCCCTGGGAAACAAATCAGGCCTGTTGCCGTTTTTTTGTATGGTCTTTGAGCTAAGAATGGTTTTTACATTTTTAAATGGTCAAAAGAATCAAAAGAAGAATAGTATTTTGTGGTAAGTAAAAGTTATATGAATTTCAAAATTCAGCATCCATAATTAAAATTTATTGCAACCCAGCCAAGCCCACTCATTTTCTTATCGTCTCAGTCTGTCTTCGGGCTTGTAGCCTGCAAAGGCAAAGTCGAGTCCATGCAACAGAAATGGATCGACACGCAAAGCCGGAAATATTTACTCTCCGGCCCTTTACAGAAGCAGTTTGTCAACTCCTGATATGGATGAAACCATTACCTGTAAAGTGGTGTTATAAATAATCATTAAGTCTGGTAGCTATAACTCTGAGTGGGCTAAACACTTCCTTATTTACAGCAATTATTCGCTTAGCTGTCTTTTTTCTCATTAGTCAAAAGGATCGTGTTTTCATAGATACAAAATTTTGGTGAACTGAAAACCAGTGGCGTTTGAATGAGATTTGTTTTCACAATACATGTGGTCTCCGCTCTTCACAAGTTCTAATTCAGCCTTTGTCCATTGCTGCACTGCTGGAATACTGCGGTGCTTCGTAGATCCCTAACCTGAACAGTATTTTACCAAGTGACTCGCCTGCCATCTAGTGGGGAAAGGCAAGAGTGAATGATTATTTATTTATTTAGACAAACTGACTTAACTAGCTGTAAGGGGTAGGACCTTGAATGGTGATGATAATAGTAATTCCTTACACTTGAAGAGCAGCTTGTGATTTACAAAGCATTTCCCCATACAGTATTGTAATTAATCCTCTTTCAGGACAAGGGCTGTGTTCTAAGCAGACCTTTGCCTTATTTTTCTGATGAAGAAACCGAGTCTGCACATTAGCTTACTCAGGGTCATACAGGTGGCTCAAACCCAAGTGCCATGTTCTGTTTGCTAAACTGAACTCCTCTGAACTTAAGTTCCCTTGTTTCTACATGTCTAGCTCTACTCTATGAATGATTTTGAAAGTCTATTTGCCACAAGTACATTTATTTTAGGAAACTTCCATGGATAGTGTTTTTAAACAAACATGAGCCATCCAAAATATCCCTTCTCAAAAAAAAAAAAATTCAAAGGAGGCACATACAACTCTTTTCCAGGCAAATTTTTAATTAGTGTTTATCAAAAACAGGGTATGAGTCAAGACCCATATTCTAATGGAAGGTGCAAAAACTGGGCAGAAGCACTCATTGCTTGACCCTCGGAGGGCTGGCTGTTGATAACTGCCACCGGCCAACTTTAAATCCGTTTTGATTAAGACCTATACTCATAACTTTTCCAGTGCAATACGATTCCCTTACTTTTAGGTCTACAAAATGATGTTTGCATAGAGCTTTGAGAGTGTAAGACACAGAGGTCTCAAAAAGAGATCCATTTTAATTGCTCTGTGTATCAGGAACTTCCAGAGGCTTGTTGTGAATCTGCAAAGGAAATTTTGAGCCTTCTCTGCTAAAGCTCATTTGAGAAGGGAGATTTGTGGGCTCTTCCAGGAGTTACTAAAGTGCTTCTGTCTTACAACAGCAGCCCATGCGCTTAGTGATGACCAGGAACCAGATTCAATAACCAAAGTTTAGGGCAACCCCCTAAGAGTCACATTTACAATGACATCCATCTGCTGGATCTGCAGTTAGACACACAGTGGGAATATACGAAATCCCAGGCCACCTGCTAAATGCAGCTGTACTGCCGAGTGTGTCCAAAAATGCACCAAGTGTCAACACGAGAAAGAACAGTTTCCACAACTTTGCAGATCATGGTTCTCAGGCTGCGCCTGTTTCTTGTGAGCCTGCTCCCAGTGGGAACACTGTAGGATTACTTGCAAATAGCCACAATTTCATACTAAAATTTCAGCTTGAGGTAGGAGTATGAAAACTAAGGCACCTGGGACATAGGCGTTCAATTCTTTGACTGCCAGACTTTCTCACCACCTTCACTTTTTCTAAAGGATTTATTGACCTATTTTAGAGAAAGAGAGAGCATGAGCGGGGGGAGGGGCGGAGGGAGAGAGAGAGAGACTCTCAAGCAGACTCCCCGTTGAACACAGAGCCCGATGTGGGGCTCGATCCCCTGACCCTGAGATCACGACCTGAGCCCAAACCAAGAGTCAGACGCCCAACCAACTGAGCCACGCAGGCGCCCCAGCACCGCCTTCAGTTTAACGACAGGTAATCCCTACTGTTTGCAAGCTCTGCTGACGCTGTGATTTGTATCGGAGATAGAGGAGCTCTCTGCAGCTCTGCCCTGGACATGGTCCTGGACCTGTTTTGTTGGTTGCCCCCATTGTTCTGGAAGCTAACATTCTGGTTGGGCCATTTTAAACTGCTGAGGCCTGGTTATATATGTGGCTAGCACACGGCTGAATGCAGGTATACCTTAACAATTATGCCAAGAGGACAGTATCGATCATTCTTGAACAGCCCCTGAGGATCCCTACTGGTTTCTTCCAGCAAGTCAGGTCATCCTAGGTATGTCCCTACAAGTTCGCAGCACGAGAACTCGCTAAAGTTGCTCCTGTTTCTATCACGGCTGTGCTGGTTACCCCTGCGGCCGCCAACAAGCCACACATGCAGTGTGCGCTCCTGCTATGCACGAGCTAAACCAATCCCCATGGACTGTAGCTGTGGGGTACAGTATTACTGTCATCCCCGTTGTACGGATGTTCAAACCAAGGCCCAGGGACACTAAGAGACTTGCTCAGTTTCTCTAGTAGGCTTGAATGTGAAGGACTGAAGGATGCGGCAATATTTGAACCCCACCAGCCCTAGCTTTAGTTAATGTTGCCCCAATCCCAAAGCAGAGTCAGAAGAAGAAAAGACACCCTGCCTACTCAATGAAGTCCAGTGACCCAGCGCGGCATTCCCTACCGTCCACGGTCTAGCCGCATCTCCTGTTTTCCTCGCACCGTGCCCTCGCCCAGCCTCGTCCACTCTCGCCACTCCAAAGGCCTTCCCAGTAACAGGCCATGCCTGCATTCATGCTCTTCCTGCTGTCTC
The DNA here is from genome assembly GCF_004348235.1 of Phoca vitulina. Taxonomy (NCBI): domain Eukaryota; kingdom Metazoa; phylum Chordata; class Mammalia; order Carnivora; family Phocidae; genus Phoca; species Phoca vitulina. The sequence continues at coordinate 6,843,709 of NW_022589742.1, forward strand.
CTCCCCTCTCTCACCCCTTCCCCTGTTGAACGTCTACTCATCCATTAAGGCCCAGCTGCAATTTGACCTCTTTTTTTAAAAGATTTTATTTATTTGAGAGAGTGTGTGAGAGAGAGAGCGAGCGAGCGCGCAGAGAGAGAGAGTGAGAGGGAGAAGGAGACTCCCCGCTGAGCAGGGAGCCCGATGCGGGGCTCGATCCCAGGACCCTGAGATCAGGACCTGAGCCGAAGGCAGACGCTTAACCCACTGAGCCACCCAGGCGCCCCTCGACCTCTGAGGCCCTGGCTAAAAGTAAACACATTCACCCCTCTATCCTCCCTCACAGCCCTTTGTGTGAAGTTCTCCTAGGGCACTTGGCACCTTTTACCTGGTATGAGAATTATTCACATGCATAGCAGTCACATTCACTAGACTATAAACTCACTAAAGAAAACCCAGCTCAACCTCTGCTTCATCCATGACTCCTTGGCTCCCCAAATATATTAACTCATAGGTTCCCTCAGCACTTTGTTCTTACCTTAATTGTCTAGAATACTTAACCTTACTCCAGGGTGCTATCGTTAGTCTGGGTATCTGCCCCCTAGAAGGTAAACTCCCTGAGGGCAGACAGTGTTTTCTTTGTCTCTGTAACCTCAGCCTAGCACAAGCTCTTGTTCATTTGCTTGTTGAATGAATGAATGAATGAATGAGTGAATGAGTGAAACCCTTCCTGAATTCTCCCAATTGAACACCAATAGCTCCTTGTTCTTCCTTGTGACATTTTTTAAATCTTTGTTAGACTATAAGCATCTTAAGTTTGGAGCTATGCCTTTAGACATCTCCATGGTTCCATCACTTAGAATAATTCCTGGTCCACTGAATGAACTCAATAAATATTTTCTGAATGAATGACTCATCACAATGAATGGAGACCCTTAATGATGGGCTCACAGGTGGTCCCAAAGAATAAGTGAAAGAAGGTTGGAGCACCTGGATGGTGCAGTCAGTTAAGTGTCTGACTCTTGGTTTCAGCTCAGGTCGTGATCTCAGGGTCATGAGACTGAGCCCTATGTCGGGCTCTGCACTCAGCCCAGAGTCTGCTTAAGATTCTCTCTCTCTGGATCATAGGGGAAGGGAGGGAAAAAATGAAACAAAACAAAACCAGAGGGAGAAAAACCATAAGAGACTCTTAATCTCAGGAAACAAACTGAGGGTTGCTGGAGTGGTGGGGGGTGGGAGGGATGGGGTGGCTGGTGATGGACAGTGGGGAGGGTATGTGCTATGGTGAGTGCTGTGAATTGTGTAAGACTGATGAGTCACAGACCTGTACCCCTGAAACAATACATTAAAAGTTAAAAAAAGTCTCTCTCCTCTCCCTCTGCCCCTCCCCCCACTCATTCTCTTTTTCTCTCTCTCTCTCAAATAGGTAAATAAATCTTAAAAAAAAAAGAAGAAGAAGAAGAAGAAGGCAGAACTGGATGGGACTCAGCCATGAAGGCTGAGGTGAGCTGTGTGTGATGGAAGGGCAATGAGCTACGGGACTGGTCACTCACACCCACACAAACTAGCAGCCATCATTTATCACTGTCAGTACTGACGTTAAAGGCAATTCATTATTCTTTGCTTTGCTACTGGAGATATTAGGAAAACAAGCATCAACATCCTCCAAGAGAATAGGACAAAGTGATAAAAACCCATAAAGTAAAAACTATTTTCAGGTTCATACAACACCTGTATACATTCTGTGAAACCATTATGCATCCAGGGGCGCCTGGGAGGCTCAGTCGGTGAAGCGTCTGCCTTTGGCTCAGGTCATGATCCTGGGGTCCTGGGATTGAGTCCCACATCGGGCTCCCCGCTCGGTGGGACCCCTGCTTCTCCCTCTCCCTCTGCTGCTCCCCCTGCTTCTACTCTCTCTCTCTCTGTCAAATAAATAAATAAAATCTTTTAAAAAGTTATGCATCCATTTGCCAGTGTGATGATATTCCAATCCTAGCTGGTATTCCTTTCACATGATTAAAAACACCATCTTAGCACCATAAGATAAGGAAAATAATAAATTAAAAAGCTTGTATTATAATGCAATGGTAGGAAAGTGTTGAAATATCATAAAAAATTGTATGGGTCTCCAGGTTAATAATGGGTCATCTTTATGCCATCAACTGATAAATAAGTGAAAAATAAAATATCTCAGAATGAAGTAATCTTCAAAGCTGAGTTCTTCATAGAATGACACAACTCTAAGATTTAAGAAAAGAAAGAAAAAGAACATTTGCTAAGAACCTTCTAGGTGTCGAGTACTATCCTCAATGCTTTTACCCACATTATCTAATTTATCGGTCTGAACAAAATCGTGGAAGGTCACATAGCTAGTAAGCATCTGAATTGAAATTTGGTCACACGTGTTCTATGTCCTCACCTTTATTCTGCCCCTCCTACTAAGAATTCGGTGCAAATATAACACTTACTGACATTCCTCATCAGTACTGTTTAACTTTATCCCTCCCCACCACAAACAACATTTCCGATGCTATCTGGGCCAGTTAATTGAATTGCAGAGATTCATTCAACCCATCTAAGTCCAAGGGGTCAGGATTTCTCCCATAGATGCCCTATTGTCAATGCCTATGATCTTTTCCTTGAGGTAGTGTGTAAGCCTGTTAATTTACACAGCCTACTAGTGCTTTTACATTTTCTTCTTCTTCCCCAAACACACAGTTTTAGTAGCCTGATGACAGAAAGCCAATCCTGGCGATCCAAATAGGCTGAGCTACAATAGATCAATAACTCACTTGGTGGCCTGCTGCCAAGTGGCCAAACGACCACCATCAGAAAACCTGGCGTCCTATTCTTCTCTAGTCTGCCACTGCTGGAGTGGAGCGGTGACAGTCCCTTCCAGGCAATCCTGGGTGTTAGAGTAGTATGCAACCGACATGGCGATGGGGGACAGACAGCAAACAGTTATCGACAGTTTCAGACTGGGGGAAAGTTTGTGAGGATGTATAACCACAAATTTCAGTAATAGAGTATTCATAGTCAGTTTTAAAAACAGTAAGCACTTGTCAAAATGGCAGAGTTAATTTCTTTTAGAATTAAATGAAAATGAAGGAACAACAATTAAGCATGTAATTATCCACAAAAATGTTTTTAAGATTTGTAATTACAGTTAATTGCTATAAAATATCATGTTGACTTAAAAAGCTGTTAACAAAATTGAAAATAAAATAATGGCATGGTAAATGCATATTTCCTTATGTTCACCCAGGCACAGGGGCTAGGGGAGGGCCCCATCTCACTTTGTGACCCAGTTCCCTGCAATGCCCATTGAGCCGGCCATACATCCAGCCTCCCTCACTCTAGTCGCACCTGTTTTCTCTCTTTCTCACTTTGTCCCTGCACATGTGAGAGGACCTAATGTTCTCTGCTCCCATCCCCCACTCCGTAGAGCTCCTATGGTGGAGACACCAAAAGAAAATGATCTATGGGATTAAGAAAAATTAAAATGGTGCCGTGGAGGGGTGCCTGGGTGGCTCAGTTGGTTAAACGTCTGCCTTCAGCTCAGGTCATGATCCCGGGATCCTGGAATCGAGCCCCGCATCGGGCTCCCTGCTCAGCGGGGAGTCTGCTTCTACCTCTCCCTCTGCCTGCCGCTCTGCCTACTTGTGTGCTCGCTCTCTCTTTCTCTCTCTCTGTCCAATAAATAAATAAAATTTAAAAAAAAATAAAATGAAGCCATGGAGGTGATCTGGCTTTAAAATTCCAGGGGCGCCTGGGTGGCTTAGTCGGTTAAGCATCCGACTCTTGATGGGTCATGATCTCAGGATCGTGAGATCGAGCCCTGCGTTGTGCACCATGCTGGGTGTAGAGCCTGCTTGAGATTCTCTCTCTCCCTCTCCCTCTGCGAAACCCCCTCAAAAAAAAAAATAAAATAAAATAAATAAAATTGGAATTCCAATTAATTACATCAGGGTTGACATTCTCTAAACTGGAGCTAACTTCAAAACATGTCACTTTTACTCATTGTGGCCACAACGATCTCTTAATCCAAGAGGTTTCCAATCTTATTCTTTCCAAAGTCTCATTCAAGTGTCATTTAGGTTATGACTATAGCAAGAAGATGAACTTTCAGAAAATCTATCCTCAGTAAAAAAGCATGATGTTATCTTTTCAAACCACACCTGACATTAAAAAATCTAAATGCCTGGGTCCATGTAATATCTCTTTGTTAAGTTAATATCACTATCCTCTTACAGCTGTTCTTGAAAAGAAAAAGTTGGGCTACTAGTTACCCACTTGCTCTATTTGGGGGGGCAGAGGTTATACAAGCAGTTCAGAGAATCCCACTTTCTTCTTCAAGCACTAAAATGTACATGTTTCAATGTAATATATAATTCCTGGTTACCAATCGAATTCAATGCTTGTCCATTTCAATAGCTCCTTATTTAGTAGAATTTACTTATATTTGGCTATAAAATACCTGTCTTTATCATTTTTCACATCTGAGAACAATTTGATCCCCTAAAATATCTCTGTAACATAGAACATGTACCCTGGCCAGTGTGAGCCTCAAAGCTGATGGCAGAAGATGCTTTCTCTAGGGGCACCTGGGTGACCTGCCTTCGGCTCAGGCCATGATCCCAGGGTCCTGGGATCGAGCCCCACATCGGGCTCCCTGCTCAGCAGGGAGCCTTCTACTTCCTCTGTCTGCCGCTCCCCCCACTTGTTCTCTCTCTCTCTGTCAAGTAAATAAACAAAATCTTAAAAACAAAATCTGTCAAACCACGTTTTTTTTTTTTTTTTTAAAAATATGCTTTCTCTAGCTCTCCATCTATGTCTAGAATCTACTGTATGGAAATGCCAGGGGAATGGAGGTACACTGAGTCTAAATATTTGATAGAGAAGGTGACCGGGCATTAGTAATTAGTTTAGCAGACTAAACCCTGGTACTTGTAGACTGATCCAAAAAGAGGGCATCTCTGTAAGCATGTACTTTGACTGTAATATTCATATTTGTAAATTCATTCATCTATTCACCCCACAAACCTTTCCTCAGCTGCTCTTTTGGGCACGTCACGGTGCCAGGTGCTGGAGATACGCAGAGTGACTCACTAAATCTTCACAGGAATACGAGGTAGGTACTGTGATGAGTCCTACCATACAGCGGAGCTTAGAGAAGTTATTTGCCCAACGTCACATAGCTGGTAAGTGGCAGAGTCACTCCAAAATAACTCGGACAACATAGACACCTTTAACTTAATCTTAAGTCTGGGAAGTGGTATTTAATCAAAACCCCTAGGCAGAGAGAGGAATGGTCAAGCCTCAGGGTACCGTGGACACACGGGATTATTGACCGGAACTTTTCTCTTATTAACTCTCCGGCATCACCACCACTGTCGGCGGCGCCACATTTGGCCATTCATGATCCCAGGGGCTCAGCACCTCTTTTTCAAGCAGCCCTAGAGTAAGGAAGTACTGTGACTTCCCCAGACCCCAAGAGACAATTCAGTAGAGTCTGATTTAAAAGCCGGGGCCTCGCCACAAAGAACTGAGACTCTAATGAGCACTCAGGGTTGACAAGACCAGGGAAGGCAACTCCCAGAATTTGAGGGTCAGGCTAGAAAATGCAGCGTATGATACTAGGAATCAACAAGAACTTGATGGCCGCTTGCTCCATTCTAGAGGGCAGCCTAAGTCCATGAAATTGCCTTTTCTATGTTCCCTTCCTTAGACCCCTAAGGGTCCCCCCCCAAAAAAAAATCTCCTCACTAAAACAAAAATAAAACAAAATAGCCAAAATTTGGCAGGAGGAATTCTCTTAACCAAAGAGATGGTCATACTCCTTGAGCCCCATTTTCCTCTCTGAGAACAGACCAAGCAAAGCCAAGTATCTCCCTGGGAGGCCAGATGGAATGCTATAAGCTGATTTTCAGAACCTCAAATAAGCAGCAGCAGCTAAGACAGAATGAATTCGAGTTCCTGTTTTGTGTCTGTTTGCTTGATTTTTTTTTTAAAGATTTTATTTACTTGACAGAGAGAGACACAGCGAGAGAGGGAACACAAGCAGGGGGAGTGGGAGAGGGAGAAGCAGGCTTCCCGCTGAGCAGGGAGCCCGATGTGGGGCTCGATCCCAGGACCTGGGATCATGACCTGAGCTGAAGGCAGATGCTTAACGACTAAGCCACCCAGGCGCATCTGTTTGCTTGATTTTTAACAACTGAAGGGCTAAGGAGAAGGCCCTTTTGCTCTTAACAACTAGCTGAGGGTCTGAGCGAAGGCTGTTTCAGTGTTGCGTCCCCCTTCATCCAGCAGCTGTCCAGCCCGGGGTCATACGTGTCTCTGGCACTCAACTAACAGAGTCCACCTCTATGACAACACCACCTGTAGCCTTAAGGAAGGAATTCCGAGCATATAAGAAAGATCCCTATGAGTTGTATCAGGTGAATCAGAATCATAAGTTGGCGAGGGGTGGTCAGTATTTTTTAAAAGATCCCCACGTGATTCTAAAGTGAGCTCAAGGCTGAGAACCACAAGGTTAGATGGTTTCAACCGTGGGAGGTTTTTCTAAGTAACTGGAACTCAGGTCCCATGGAGAAGGAGGAACTCTCTAGGCCAGGACTGTCCAAGAGAAATATAATATGAGTCATGGATATAATTGTAAATGGTTTAGATAATACAAAGAAGAAAGTAGAAAGTAACAGGGAAATTAATATACTTTATATAACCAAATATATCCAAAATATTGTCATTTCAACATGGAATCAATATAAAAAAATAATGGAATATTTTTTTCCATTCTAAATCCTGGAAGTGTGCTGGGTATTTTATACATAGAGTATATGCTGTGTCCTAGACAGCACAGCTACAAGTGAGTAAGTTCAAACGGCTATGGTTTCTACCTCCCTGTTGGCTACCATTCCAGGATGGTTACTATATAAAGTCATAAAACAATGTTTCATCTACAGAGTCACTGGAAGGGCCAGAGCTAGAAGAGCCAGTCAATATTTGGTCCAACTCCTTTACATAGTAACAGTGATTAAGGCCCAAGGTGGGAAGGTTTGTACCAGGTGGTCCTGATAATTTGTTATAGCACAAAGGCTCTGCAATCTTGGGCTGTTTTCTCTATCCTGAAAAAGACTGGTAGTTGAAAAGGTGGCATCTGTCCTAATTCTCCTTTTTCTTGATTAGCAAAGAAGTATTTTCTCTAATGCTCAATAAAACAAATTCATCAGAAGCTTTTCATTTTATGTTAGAAATTCAAATACAGAATTTTCACTTTGTTGGGATTTTTTTTTTTCTTAATTTTGGTACAGCAGGCTTTGGACAGCTTATTTGATGCCTCCTCAACTGTCAATTTCAGCACACACAGGGCCAAATTAACTCAAGAGGTTCCCAGCTGAATAGACTGATTTCTGAAACAATCCACACATCTGGCCGGAGCAATCAGAAGCCTCATTAACAGACCTGAGTTAAACAAAACGTTATCAGGGGTGTTAAAGGCCACTTGTTGGTTACACAAACCTCCTTAGTCTTTCATCTGTTCTTTAAGAAAACAAGAGTCAGTAAAAGTTACTTTAATACTAATAGTAAACTGCCTAAAATTCAGGAGTGTGTAGTAACTGCAGTGTTTCCCCCCAAAAAAGATGCCTAGTAACTATCAGCATGCGTTTCCCTAATATGCAGTTGTGTATACCAGAGAGAGCCATGGGTCAATGTGTTTGGGTCTTTTTTTGTTCCTTTAATTTAATTTAATTTAATTTAATTTTCTCTTCCGTGGTTTAGGTTAGGCTTAACCCGGAGACAGTTCTGCCCCATTCAGTACTGGCTTCTCAATGGCTTGTCACTGTTACAGCTCATAGCTGAGCAAAGAGCCAACCCGTAGATACAAACAGACACATGCACACTGATTCTGTCCTTCACACATTTGATTGTTGACTGAGCACCCCTATATAAGGCACTGTACTAGGCCCTGCAAGGGACACAAAGGTAAAGGAGATACACCTTCTACCCTCAAGATGCTTACATGTATGAGAAGGGAATATAAAAATAGCTGAACTATATCAAAAACTCTTAAGTGCTCAAAGACATGCATATGCAATGGGAGGCACATCTTTTTATAGATCTATATCTGAATAATTTGTTTTTTGATCATTTTGACTACATCTGTCAAAATAAGAAAGGGACACACAGATGAGGCAGGATGAAGAGACAGGCCGTTTTGATAAACTCCAACGCTTGAAATCAGCCCTTAAGGATGAAAGCTACAGTTTTGGCTTCCACAGCAATTTTTTTTTCCCCTTTATTCTGCTTTAATTACACAGTGGTGAGAAAATCCCCATTTACCCAGAAAAGTAATGCGCTCTTGCTTGTCCAACTTGACAGTACCCTAGAAGAGTTGGGCTTGAATTTTTACCAAAAATGGGAAAGACAGCCTTCGCAGTCAGTGGTACACTTACAAGACATTCAAGTATTTGCACAGAGTAAGCAAGAAAGTCCTCATTACGGGGCTTGCACAGAGCCCAGCTAACCTGCCAGTGTTCATGAGCCAGAGGAGGAAGACACAAGCCATTGGCTGTGCCTGGGAAGGACTGCTGACGTTAGGGACAGAGAAGCCTTTCCCCACAAGAAAGCCGGGGACCTTTGCTCACCACTTCCTCCTCCTCTCGACCTTGGAGCTGATAAGATGTTTAAGTTTTGCCACTGGGCAGGCAGAGCCAGGAAGGCCGAAGACCACTGAAGATTTTGTTTCTTGTTTGTGGTGGAAGGGACAAGAAGGATGCATTTGAGATGAGCCTTGAAGGAGGGGATGAGTCTGAAGCCAAATGGAGGAAGAGGAGCCTTCTAGGCATGCCAAGGAAGGGCGGGAGAAAAGCCTGCACTTCCAGATCAGGAGCCCTGGCAAGCCCATTCAAGAGGCTGAGCCCCGTCCCCAGAATCAGCAGCAGCCAGGAATGAGAGAGGGGACGAGGGGATGGTATGGCAAAGGTGAAGGAACAGCCACAACAGCCACAAACGTCTCTTCCCCGGGCCCAGTTCCTCTGCCAAAGCTGTTTGGGTTCCCCTTTGTCTTTCCTAAGCCCCCCCCCCCAAGATAATGACTGGCTGTGGGGTGAGTGTGTAGAGGGCTCTCTGAGCCCCCGCAGAGAACTGAATAATAGGGCTTTGTAAAGGAGGGGCTTTAAAAGTCCTTAATCCCAAGAAATTTAATAATATTCACAAACACAAGTTTAAATGAAAGACTTGAAAAGCAAAAAATGCTACATTAATAAAGCATTAGTGGACTGTAATCAGGTTTTGATTTAATCTCTTTAGGAAGCCCTTAATACTCTGCATCAAATACAAAGCTAATCTTCTTGTTTCCTCTGAAACTCCACCTCAGCAAATTGTTCATCCAGCCGTGGAAAGAAACTGAAGCCTCTTCAAAATTTATTCTGCTCACCGGCAAACCAGTTGAGGTTTTCAGATCTTATTTTACTTCACACGCATCTCCCTTTGGACTCACAGTGATGATTTTGTGGATTGAACAGTCCTCTATCAATAGTCATTTTTAAGTTTGGCAGCTTTGCAGTTTTTAAGCTGCGAAACTTAAAATACTTTCCAAGTCGTTACCCACCGATATGATTTCTCTTTCCTCCTCTCCCATGTCTTCCTGTAATTTATAGACACTCTGGGGTCCACTTCCGGTCCACCTGGGCACACACTGACTACTGTGCGTCTCCCTCTTCTTTTGTGTCTGGATCATTCACTCAGCCTCAAATTGCTCTTGTATTCTGGCTCCTCAAGTCTTCCTCCGGGGAACTGATCTCAAGTTCCAGGCATGGGTACCTGTGTGCTTAGAACCCACCCGTTTTCCCCTGCAAGCTGCAATACCTCTTTCCCTAGTTTCCATTATTTTACAAAGTGTGCCAATTTGCTTCTCTTTGAGCCAGGGGTAAATAAAATGCATCACAAAGACTCTCCCATCCCTGTTACCCAGGATAATTAGAGAATTTTAGGAAACTCTCAGTGACAAAAAAAGTTTTATATTCCTATAACTGTGGCCACTCGGGAGATATCACAGGGACTATTGCCTCTTGTCTGACATGTTCTAGGCTTGTCATCTGAGAATTGGGGAAACCACCTTTTCGTATACATCCAAGAAAAGGGACCGATTCTAAGAAATAGGTTGGCATCTAACTCAGTTGAATTATCTTTATCTTTATAAAATATATCAAAAGATGTCTGCAAATGCTATCTAAGAAATGGAAGTACACACTAAAATCTCCAGCTTTAGTCACTTTGCTGGGGCAGTAAAAGCCACCCCTATTAAATATGTTAAGTATTGTTTTCCACATCTGAAAAGTTATCTATGCTTATTACAATTAACAATACTTCACAACTGTATATCACATTAAATTTATGTGTTTATATGTATTTTCTCGCCTGTATTCCCAACAACCCTGTGAGGTAGGCAGAGCAACTATTCTTGTTCTTCTTATTTTACAGATGAGAAAACTGGTAATGAGATAAAGATTACCCAACCAGTAGGTAGTGGAGATGATGAATCCAAGTTTTCTGCCTTCCTGTTCAACATGGGTGTTGCCAGTAAATACTACTGGGCTAAACTGTAATTCTCTGGCATTCAATAATAAAGACGTTCATCATCTGGATAAACTGGATAGAATTACCTCAGGGAACTGGCCCTTAACTGATAGGCTGCGGGAAGAGAAGGAGGCTCAACGTACAGAGGACGAGATCTGTACCCCTCCCAGATCAAAGGCTCTCCTGCTGCCATTAAATTGCAACTAAATGAAATATTTTGCTGCCTCATGGCTTCACTTTCTCTACACAAGAAACATAGGTTTCTGCATATTTAAATTTGAAGCTCATAGCTTTAGTCAAGTTTCGTTAAAACGAAAAGTGAAGTGGTTTCTTTGGGAGTGGAAGTTAATGCTTTATGTTCCTCTATGTCAGCTCTCGATCAATCCAAGTCGATACACCTGCTTTCACAGGCTCACCATGCATCTAAAGTCAGGCCAAGATTCGAAGCATTCCAACATAATTCTTTACTCAGTGGGCCAGAGATTTCCAAACTTTGAAAAAATACAAATTTCAGTTCAGCCCGCCCTTTACTTAAATAAAGCTTTCTTACTGTATTGATTATTTCTCCTACTAAGAAAACTATGCAGGGAAAATGCATTTATCTTTCCTTTTTAAAATGAACAGTTTGGTATTTGAAGCTTACGTGCTGTTTTCTTCAGAATACTTAAGGTAGGACAAAGGCAAGCAAAGAGATTTGAAACTATAGGAACTCCAGTCCCCAGAAGAGAGGAAGAAAGAACAGTTAATGTAGTGAATGCCAAGGAGGTGTGTGAGGGGTGCAGAATATGTCACTGTGAATATGGTACAATGCAAGCAAAGCCTTCACCCATATGGCTCTTCTTTCCAGAACATTCCCAATGCTAAATAGTGTGTTCTACTATGTCCATAAATATATTTGTAGCTATCACCCCTCTTGTTGTAAAATAACCATTGCATAGAGTGTTAATTACATAATTTTAAGTGAGTGATTACTGTGATGTGTGCTGATTATATAAACCAGGAATCTGAACATTCTCAAAAAGTAGTATCACACTGGATCCTGCTTTTATTCATTTATATGAAGCATGAATCTACCACATTACACCTTCTTTATATTCTACTGGGGATTAGTACTGAGTTAATTAGATACAGAACATATCACACTTTTCAGCCCATGCACTAGAACGAGCTTATTAGCTAAAATCTAGAGGAAGAAAAAAATCAAATTGCTCTACTTTTTAGTGACTGAGTCCTCTTTTCCTCTACTTATAGGTAACGTTGTTCATTCCTAAGACTGTGGCAGGGGAGGGGGACATAAAGAGAGAAAGGAAGTTTCAAGCTCACTCCTGCTTCACTGTGAGCAATGCATGGGATTAATACAATTTCTCAACCCCATTAAGGTTCACTGTTCCCTATTTTCCCAGGCTCCCAGACTCCTTATGAAATGATATATACATAAATTAGGGATACGTCAAAGAAAAACAGATACTAAAGCTCTTAACAAAAGACAATACACCTGATAACTTTCTACCCTTCCCTTTGTTCCTCCCTGTGGACCTAATTTTCAATAAGGGAAATATTTTGGTCAGAAGCATTGGCTACCCCTGTAGTTCTTTTTTTTTTAAGATTTTATTCTTATTTATGAGACAGAGAGAGAGAGATGGGGGAGGGGCAGAGGGAGAAAGACAAGCAGACCACGCTGAGTGCAGAGCCCCATGCAGGGCTCAATCCCACGACCCTGTGATCAGGACCTGAGCCAAAACCAAGAGTCAGACGCTTAACCGACTGTGCCACCCAGGCGCCCCTACCCCTATAGTCCTTAGTGAAGCAGGTTTCAGGCCTCTTCAAGGTGAGTTTAGACTGTCTGGAAACTCTGAGTGAGTCAACAATCTGACCATACATGTCATGTGGTCACTAGAGAGATGATACTCAGCTTAAGGAGAAAGCGGTCAGCCTGTGCAAGACTTCGGCAGCTGGTGAGAGGGTGCCCTGACTTTTGGTACCCTGTTGAGAAGGACAATCCAAGGGTAACAGGGGCCAAAAAAGGGTAACAGGGGCCAAAAGTGTCAAATGGGGAATGGCAGAGAGAGACTAACCTAGGCAAAGAGAAGAGTTCAATGAGATAGGCACTGTCTTCCATGATCAAAAGAGCCATGTGTCAGCAGGAAGTGACTTGCCCCAGGGTCAGAATGTGCATCCCAGGGAGGCAGATTTCAGTCCAACATGAGGCAGAACTATAAAGATGGCCAGAGACTGAACGGGCTGCCTCAGGAAACCTGAGTTTCCCATTACTGGAGATGTTCAGGCCAAGGCAGAAGAAACTATTTATTGCAGATTTCAAAATGGAGATATAAGGACAGCACTAAACGGCCTTTAAGGGTTCTTTGCAATTCGGAGACTATATTATCATATTCCCTTCTCTGGTCCTCAGCCTCAAGTGGGGTCCTAAGAGAAACACTGGAAATCTTCCTATATTACAAATGAGATCTTTGCTAAACTCCCAACCTACCTTCGCCAATGGGTGTGGCCTCTCTTGGTTGGTCTGGGATTTCAGGCAGTGCTACAGGTAGCTCAGAAAAGCTCTTATCTCTGGGGGCCTGGGGGGCTCAGCCAGTTAAGCGTCCGACTCTTGATTTTGGCTCAGGTCATGATCTCGGGGCTGTGAGATGGAGCCTGCATCAGCTTCTGCACTGGGCGTAGCACCTGCTTAAGATTCTCTCTCCCTCCCAAAAAAAAAAAAAAGAGTGCTCTTATGCCAACCTGAGTAGAGCTTAATCTAAGTCAGTTACGGATACCTACACAGACACCCTCAAGCCAAGTTGCTAGGTAGCTGGAAATCTCAGATCTGAACCAATCACAGCCCGGACATTGGCTCTCTGCTGTTGGTTTACCAGGTCTTCGGCCCTTGCCATAGACCGGACCTAGTGGGCAAACTCAGATGCAAAAAAAATCACAGTAATGCAAAGACATCCCAGCCACTCGCCCCTGCACTCTGGCACAACACGGTAACCCCTTGTTTCCCAACCGTGCAACCAAACACAGTGTATCCTCTTAGCCAGAAAACAGCCTTCTCCCGGACACTCATTCCTAAAAAGCTACGTGCCTATCCTTGCTTCTGCCCCCCATAAGAGACAGTCTTTAGTGATCCCTGATATATGAAATAAGACAAACTATTGATCACCATGTCCCATCAGTGACAGGAGACATTGCCAAGGTATTCTGAGTGGCATTTTCTGTGACCTCATTTGAAGTGCTAGCTTCACCTCTCTCTACTGCACTATAGCAAAACCCTGCAATTGTGTAAATAAGACCCTGAGGACGTCCCATGGGAGTAACTGACAGGCATTCTTGCATACTTAAAAGCCACACAGTATTTCTTGGCCTGCTCAAGGTCTTTGCTGTGCCACTTTTCCCCTTTACATCAGAGAAAATGAGCTCCTTCACACAATGGAGACAAAAGTTTCCTTTTCTTACTCAGGTCATGGCAACTCTGAATTCACTTCCATCCTGGGCAATAAGAAAACTTCTGTGGCAGTCCAAGGTGGCTAGCACCCTTGGCTGTTCCCTCCCTAACCCCGGATGTAGCTGCAGGTGCCCCAGGGGCTCAAAGGATCTTTCCCAGCTATGATACCTCTCCTCTAGTCTCAACGCTCCAGCCCTGTTGCATATCTGTGATTTCCATCCAAGTGCCTTGACCCGGCCCTTTGGACAGCAAGGTGATGCGCTGCTTGGGCTCTTGAAATATCAGGGGCATTGATGTTCTGGCTTTAGGACCCCTCTGGGATACCTGTTCTATAGTCATGGGCCAGAGCAGCCTCACTGTTGAGCCCAATTCAGGCCTCCAGGACCCCCAGGCAGCTGGTTGCCCCCCAGATTCCATATCGGGGAGGGTAATAATCTTTTACATCTGTTTCAGCCTTTATGGTTCACAAGTACCACCATGGGCATTTCAGTCTGATTCTAAATTAGCCTCATCTGGGGTTAAGAAGGGCAGATGTAATGGCACTGCCATTTTATAGATGAGAAAAATAGAGACACATCGAAGAAACAATCCTAAAATTTATATGGAACCACAAAAGACCCCGAATAGCCAAAGCAATCTTGAAAAAGAAAAGCAAAGCTGGAGGCATCACAATTTCAGACTTCAAGCTATACTACAAAGCTGTAGTCATCAAAAGAGTATGGTACTGGCATAAAAATAGACACATAGATCAATAGAACAGAATAGAAAATCCAGAAATAAATGCACAATTATATGGTCAATTAATCTTTGACAAAGCAGGAAAGAATATCCAATGGGAAAAAGACAGTCTCTTCAACAAATGGTGTCGGGAAAACTGGACAGCAACATGCAAAAGAATAAAAAGGGACCACTTTCTTACACCACACACAAAAATAAACTCAAAATGGATCAAAGACCTAAATGTGAGACCTGAAACCATAAAAATCCTAGAAGAGAACGTTCACAGGCAGTAATGTCTCTGACATCTGCCATACCATCTTCTTTCTAGATATGTCTCCCGAGGCAAAGAAAATAAAAGCAAAAATAAACTATTGGAACTATAAAATAAAAACCTTCTGCACAGCAAAGGAAACAATCAACAAAACTAAAAGGCGACCTACAAAATGGGAGAAGAATTTGCAAATGACATATGCGATAAAGGGTTAGTATCCAAAATACATAAAAAACTCAGACAACACCAAAAAAACCCCCCAAATAATCTAATTAAAAATGGGCAGAAGAAATGAACATTTCTCCAAAGAAAAACATCCAGATGGTCACCAGACACATGAAAAGATGCTCAATATCACTCATCATCAGGGAAATACAAATCAAAACCACAATGAGATTATCACCTCACACCTGTCAGGATGGCCAAAATCAAAAACACAAGAAACAACCGGTGTTGGCGAGGATGTAGAGAAAAAGGAACACTAGGGCACTGTTGGTGGGAATGCAAACTGGTGCAGCCACTCTGGAAAACAGTATGGAGGTGCCTCAGAAAGTTAAAAATAGATCTACTCTATGACCCAGTAATCACACTACTGGGTATTTACCCCAAAGATACAAAAACACTAATTCAAAGGGATACATGCACCCCTATGTTTATTGCAGCATTATTTACAATAGCCAAATTATGGAAGCAGCCCAAGTGTCCATCGATAGATGAATGGATAAAGAAGAGGTGGTATATATACATAATGGACTATTATTCAGCCATAAAACAGAATGAATCTTGCCATTTGCAACAACATGGATGGAGCTAGAGTGTATAATGCGAAGTGAAATAAGTCAGTCAAAGAAAGACAAATACCATACGATTTCACTCATAGGTGGAATTTAAGAAACAAAATAAACGAGCAAAGGAAAAAGGAGAGAGAGGCAAACCAAGAAACAGACTCTTAACTATAGAGAGCAAACTGATGGTTACCAGAGGGGAGGGGGTGGGGGGGGATGGGTCAAACAGATGATGGGGATTCAGGGAGTTTATTTGTCCTGATGAGCACCAGGTGATGTATGTTAGTGTTGAATCACAGTATTGTACACCTGAAACTAATATAATACTGTATGTCAACTATACTGGAATTAAAACGAAATAAAATAAAAATAAAAAATTTGGGGGGGTGCCTGGGTGGCTCAGTCGGTTAAGCATCTGCCTTCGGCTCAGGTCATGGTCCCAGGGTCCTGGGATTGAGCCCCCGCATCGGGCTCTGCACTCAGCAGGGAGTCTGTTTCTCCCTCTGCCCCTTCCCCCACTCATGCTCTCTCTCTCTCTCAAATAAATAAATAAAATCTTTTAAAAATTAAAAAAAAGAAAATAGAGACACAGAAGATGCCGCAGGTCGTATGAATAAATGAGGGAGTCAGTATAAGGGACTGTTGAGTAGTACTACCACTGCAATTACTACTTCTACAAGAATCATTCCTAACAACAACAGCAAAAGTAGCTTATGGGTATGTTTACGAGTACTGACAGAAAGAATTCAGTTTCAGTGCACAACATTAGAAAAGCAATGCTTCTAATTTAACTTTGCAACTTCAGTTCATTATTCTCTGGCAAGTATCCCCTTTTGAACAGGATCAGCCACATAACTGGTAGGGCCTAGTGCAAAATGAAAACGTGGGGACCCTTCTTCAAAATGTATTAAGAATTTCAAGACTATTACAGCAGAGCATTAAACCAAGCAGGGAGCCCTATGAGACTCACAAGTCACAAGTCCGTGAAGCTGGCTCTGCTTTGGAGCCCTTAAGAGATATGTAAAAGTCTTAGTATAATGTTGAACGTAGGGACAATGAAGGAAACATGTATCCGTTCTCTTATTCTTCTCATTTCATGAAAACTTCTGTTTTTTGTTACCATTTGTAAATCTCATATCTTCAAGAGTATCATCAGAATCAGAGATGTGTCACAATTCCTGGACGGCAAATCTAGGGTTGTTTTCATTGATTCTTGAGATAATGTACTTCCTGTGGAGTTTTGATTCATCTCGCGGACCCTATTGAATACTATATAAAACAAGAACTAGAAAAATGGCTCAATCGCCATTCCTCCCCCTCTCAAGCCCTTCAGTCAAGAAAGGGTACAATGAACATGTTAAAATTAAACTAAGCCATGACAAGGAGAAAGGCTCCCTCTGTTAGCCCACTTATGAAGAGCCAACAATGTCTTTGAAGGCACAGCCTCACACAAGACTGGGCTAAGTGGTTCTCACAACAGAGCTGCTAGACCTTTTCAGGCTGGAGAGATCCAGTCTGTCCCCAGCCATACTCTACGCATCGCGATTCCCACCCCCAAGCCGGGAGACAAAGAAAAGAATGCTAAGAAAACCATCAAACAGCTAAGATGAAATGTAGAATGCAATGGTATTCAAGTGCACTGTGATCAATGTTTAGATAAGAGCCACATTTTCTTTTTCACAAATACAGTAATACAGAGAAGAGGGGTTTTCGCTAGGCTGATGTCTTGGGGTTTGCTTTCTGTCTTCCATGGTCCTTCTTTCCTGACAAAGGACTTACCATATTTACCCAATTCTAAGATGTATCTTTTCTTCCCTTTTTCACATCTCTGAAATCAGAATGCGCCTTATAATCAGGTGCATGTTACAGTCACTCTCAGCCGTGAGGCAGCTGAAAGGGAGCTGTCATCACCTGCATACACTCAAATCTGCGCGTGGCTATTGTAATATCATGACATGTGAGAAACATATATATCTAGAGAAGCCAAAAGGAGCTTTCAGTAAGAGAAGCCAAAAAGAGCTTTCAGTAAGTACAAAATCACAATCCTATTGATATGAAAGCATTGCATCATAGCTTATTTAGAGGCGTTTGTCTTCTTTCTTAGTGTTACATAAACATAATTACAGAAAAAAGCATCTCAAATGTGATGAAACACTTCATATCTTTAATAGAAGGCAATATATGCCCCTGACATTTTTGAAGAGTTTGAAAAGCTTCACATGCCCCCACTTAGAAGCCATCCAAAGTTCATACTGGGAAAATTCCTAGGTACTAATAAAAGACTACTTTTTAAATATCCTTAATGGAATATTGAGGGTTTTTTGTTTTGTTTTGTTTCTTTACTTTTTCCTGCTGTATTACAACTAGAAATTCCCCAACCTGAAAACCGAAACACTAGTAAGAGGTCCCGGCTACGTCCAGTATATTGGTATTCTGATGTCAAACAATTTTTTCTGTGGTTATGCTTTTAGAGGAAATTCAAGAGTTCCAACATAAGGTCCTAGAGCAACACTACCATATATAATACATATGATGCAAGCTACAGATGTAATTTTAATTTTCATGTGCAACACTTTAAAAAGTTTAAAAAGTAGGTAAAATTAATTTTAATGATATGTGTTACTTAATGCAATATATCCAAAATACTATTATTTCAACATGGAATCAATACAAAAAGATTAGTGAAACATTTTCTTTATGTTTGCCCTGTCTCTGAAATCTGGTATATACTGTATTCTACACTTAGGATATATCACAGTTCGCACTAGCCACATTTCAAATGCTCAGTAGCCACGTGTGGTTCCCATATTGGAAAATATAGGGCTAGTCAATACATACATTTATCAGCAAAATAAAATAAGCCCTTCCAGAACATCTTGCTCAAACACAGAAGCATTCAGCAGAAATTTAACAGTGGCAGCTATTTCCACAGCACTCTTGTGCATGTGAACTATGATAAATTATCTCGATGAAGACAACAATACATTGTTCTGGAGCAATCCTGCTCAAAATAGTCTAGAGCAATGGTCTTCAAACTAGGTTACTGGTACATGAAATCTTTTCAAGGAGTATGTGAGCAGGGATAGTTTGCATGGGATCCACTCTCAGATTCTTAACTCTCATGGGTCTTCTATACTATAATTGATCTGGCTAAAAACAAATTTTTTTCCACATCCTTAAAATTAAGCATTATTTTGCAACTATTCTCAATACTGATCGCTTAAATGCATCATTAACTGGAAAGAAATGCACCTCCTAACTAATGGCAGTATATACTGTTGATGCTGATTCTTTTAAGTGTAACTAGAATGTTTTCCTATACCACAAAACGTTTACACTGGTAAAACTGACACATAGAAATTGTATGTGATTTCTTTCAGATAAGATACATCATTCAGTTAAACTACTTAAAACCTGTTTTCTCAGATTGTATCTTGAAGTATCTTTTCCAATTAAAGTCAATCCTCATTTCACTTTATAAATAATTATATATTTTCTACCTCCCATTATCAAAAACAAAATATGGTAGTTTCCAGACCAATTATTCTTTAGCTATATATACTTACCTCTTTCATAAAATACGGTTGAAAAGTTTGATTCTGTGGTCTAATAAAATTAATGGATTTTAAAATTTTTGTACATGATTCTTAGTTAATTATTTTCAAAAACCCAATACCAGAGTTCTAAGAACACATGCATACATGTTTACCAAAGGAAATAATGCCTGCCATCAGATTCCTTGTTTTATATACGAATTATAATGTTAGCTACATATTACATTGTTTAATTTAAAATCACATGAGAAACAAAATTATCATTTAATCTCTTAATTTATTTTGAAGTAGATAAAAATCTCATTATAATTTTAATCTATTTACTTTGTTATTAAACTATTTAACAAAAGGTGTCCCATAATTGATTTCTCTGTGGTTTTAATAATGCCCCTCAAAATGCATATCAATTCATTTTTCCAGTGAAAAATGAAGTAGAACACTTTTTGTGAAGGTACAGTTGATTTGGCCGATTATTTTGATATGGACATTGCCTTTGCCAATTAAGTTATATTATAAATATTTTCTATGAAATCAATGATCCAAATCTGCAGCCTCAAAGTTTTATATTTAAAGGATATAATAAATCAAAGGCACTTTATCAAAATGTTTGTATTGGCTAAGGCTTAGTGATCTAAGTATTTTGATTTTTCCAACCTTTTGTAAGTACACTGGATTAAAAATAATGCCTCAAAATGCAAGTATGATAGATATAATAGTCATTTGCTGAAACTTGATAAAGTCATTTTGGTAAACTTACCAGAAACTCAGAAATAAATGATTCAGTAAGAAATCCTTTCATAAATTGGGGCTTCTTTGCTTTCATGGAACTAAAGATAAGCCTAATCAAGTTGTCCATTACAAATTTTAAATTTTAATTAAAAAATTTAAATCATGAAAAATTATTTTTAGTGACAAGTTACTGTGATTTTTGACTTACAATTTGGACATTCATTCCACTCCCTTCTACTTATTTATGGGAACAAAATTTTCTGAGTTCTTATGGCTCTAAAAGTGAAAAATAGGAATAAAATTTATACTGTACTGTCTCATTAGAAGTAACAGTCATCCTCGGAGTCATGAACTGACTTGGAGGAAAATGAACAATCATATGCACTTAAGGGATGCATTTCCAACCAAATTTGAGTTTTCATTTTTGGTAATTACTTATCAAAATATGTGATATTTTATACAGTTCTGATAAACTGTATACTACTAATAATTTAATGGTAAAAAGTTTAATATTTAATAGGCTTAGCATTATAGGAACACTTATTTCAATCCATATATACTTTTCACAGAGATATATAGTAGGATGACCAATGAAAGGTTTTTAAACATAAGAATATATTACATTAGGATACATTACTGAGTGGACTTAAATAGAACAGTGATTTCAAGGAGATAAGATCATGAAAATTTCTGACTGTTCATGTTTTTTTTTTTCTTTGCTTTTAAATTAACAATTATGAGTATCAAGATCCTATGGTATTTTTAGTTCACTGAATGAATGTACAAATGTGATCAAATCATTTTATTTAAAAGTATAAGTGTAATATGCTGGAAATAATAACTACAAACAAACTTATGGTAAGAAATTTCAGATGCCAACTTCAAGATGGGTGATGGAGTTGATAGTTTTCAAAATGATTTTAGCAGGCCTATAATTAGAAAGTTTGAAAACCACTGCTATAGAACACAGTCTCAGTGAAGCCCAGAGGAAAACTAAGTGGGGGAAAGGAAATTTAGAAAGAAAGATTTCTTTTATTTTATTACTATTTTTAATTTCTGAATATACCAGAAACCACTATAAGTTGAAGTATACTAGCTTATTTGCCAGGGCAGTTAGGCAACCCTGCAATGGGTGAAATTTTAGGGATATTTCTGAGCAATCCATAAACACTGTACTTACTCACTATGGTCACTAGGTGACAAATACACACTGGGAACGAAGCCCTCTTCCCCTCTTCCCCACTTCCAAGAGCTCTCTCAATCGTCCAATCTCCTCCTGCAAAAGGGAAAAGGACATGAATAACAACGACAATCACAACAAACAATAGCAAGAAATATTTATTTCCATTTGCCAGGGACAGTAATAAGCCCTTAACATCTCTGAAAATTTCAGAAATGGCCTTGCTTATGAAGGTAATCTACCCTTCATCAATACCATTTACAAATAATGTTAAGACATTCTATGATATAACCATGCAGTTTGACCACAAAACCCAAACCTTATGCAGCTAAGAAATTCACCTGTGGTAAAACCAAAAAGCATCAGCAGCATCTATGACATTCCAAGCACAAGGCTACGACTTTCATTTCACTGAATCTTCAAACAACTCTAAAAGATAGGTGCTAATATTACCCCCAAATTACAGGTGAGAAAGCAGGAAAATGGCCCCAAATCATTGGGTTAGTAAGAAAATGCAGGCTTGGCTTTTTTTTTCCCAATTTAATAGCCATGCCCTTAAGTATTATACTGTGTGATGTTTCAGTGGTGTGTGTGTGTGTGTGTGTGTGTGTACACATGCACGTGTGCGTGTGCATGCATGCATCTACATATCTTCCTGTATCTGGCTGTGCACATTTGTATTTCTGTGCTTCTGTGTGATTCTATGCCTGTGGTTCTGTGCATGTGGAAGTGTGTGTGCTTTCGTGTGGGTGCACACACACAAACACCTGTGCACCCAGATCTTTTAGATTTCTTTCTGGAAATCTCTACATCTGCTTTTATACTGTATAGCCATATAGGGAACTCAATAATTTCCATTTTCTCTTGAAGAGGCTAAGAAAAAGGTACATTAAAAGTCACAGCCTCCTTTGGAAAAGTGTTTATTTGTGTGTGCTTTTTTAAGTACCTGAGTCTCTGTGTTTTCATATGTATAAATCTCTGCTTACGTCTCCATGTCTGTGCATATGTCTGTGTTCCTGTTTGCAGCATGACTAAGTCCATGTATGCATCTATATGCTTATGTTGGCAGATCATTCATATATTTGATGTACATTTAGGATTGAGTGCCACATGGGCATAAGAGTACATCTGTAGATCATTTGTGTGTATGTACACATGTGCCAGTGTGTATATATGTTGACATGTGAAGGTACACGTCTATGCTTTTGTGTGCCTGTGGATATGTGTGTATTTTTTTTTTACCATGTTTAGGTCTGTGTTGTCTGTAGATATATGTGTATGTCTCTTCCTTTTATATCCTGAGGATGTTGTGTATTTCTGGCGGGTACAGCTGGCATCTGAGTGGACATCTGCGTGTGCACTCATACATGTGTATAGGCAAGTGCTTTTACGAAGTTCTGTGTGCACGTGCCTGTAAGAGAGGTTTGGAGTGTGTCACCATCTGAGTGGGTGAAATCTTGCCTTTTTTGGAGGCAGGACTCATGTCTCTCTCTACATACGTAAGTCTGTGGAACTACACCTGTATTCCCATGTGCAGATCTCTGCATCTCTCTCTATGTGGAAATGTTTAGTCCTCATGTTTGCTGCTTGCAATGGTTCATCTGCGTGAGTAGCTGCAAGTCTGTACGTCTGTGTGGACATAATGTCTGTGTGTATGTCTGAATGTCCGTCGCTGTGTCTACGGGCTTCTATATTCACACGTGCAGGCCTCAGTGTTCGTCCATCAGTTCCTCCACCTCCGTTTCTCTGTGTATGTCTGTGTGACCATCTGCATGTCCACAGGGGCACGTGTGAGTGTATCTGCATAAACCCGTCTCCATGAGAATGAATTTCTTTGGATGACTCTCTGGGTGAATGCATACGTGTCTGTGTGCAGATGTTTATGTTGCTGCATAATACAAGGACTCCATCTGCATGAGGATTTTGCATGTCTGTGTGTACATGTCTGTGTGCACGCTTCTGCGGCTCACGTACTCATCTGTTCACATGCATACACATGGCAACACATTCAAGTGTCTGGAAGGTGTGCTGGATTCTGCCAGGGTGTGCATGCATTTCTATGACTATTTGTGCAGATCACCAGACATGCATGCTTCTGTGTACATCTGTGTGCCTCTGTGTTCGGGTGTGTGTCTGTGGGCCTCCATGTCTATCTGTACATCCATGTAGAATTCCTGTATGCATGCAGCTCTGTATGTATGCTTCCTCATGCGTCTGCCCAAGCTTCTGTAGCCATCTCTTTGTGGTTCTGTATGTGTGTGTGGCCCTGCACGCACCTCTCGTGCATGTGAGCGAGCCTTTGTGAGTGCGGATGTGTTTGCCCACATATATTTTTGTGTGGGTCTTTAGGCCTGTGTCTCTGTGGGTAGGTATATGCTTCTGCATAGAAAAGCATGTCTGCTAAACTGTTTCTTCCCTGCCTCTCCCTCTGGATCTATATAGAACACATCTCTCTTCTCTATAAAAGCATCTCTCTCAATGCATATACCACTATCTCTGTGTGTGGATGCATGTAGAAATCTCTTTATGGATCCATCTCTGTTTTGTATCTGTGTGCATGTATATTTCTCCATGTACAAGTGCATTTATATGTGCACACCTGTGTGCTTGTGGATTTCCATATGCACACCCACATGCATGACTATTCCTCTGTGTACCCTCATCTGCATTGTCATGCATGTGTGCGCACTTAAAATGTTCATGGTAAGCAGGGGCACTTATGTGGCATGTGCAGGCATGAACGTGCTTATGCCTGTGTGTTCTGATAACAACTATGCTTCTGTGTGCACAGGCATATGACTCTTTAGGCAGGAAAATGCCAGTAAACACATGTTTAAAACACATGTATCTACCTATGAATGAATCTCTATGTTCCAGTGTTTGGGCGAATGCCTCTGTGTCTGCATATCAGTAAAAACACATACACCTGTGTCTTTGTATGGATGACTCTATGCATCTGTCTATGGGTATGTGTGCACACGTGCAAACACATATGTGTTTGTGTGGGTTCAAGAATGCCTGTCTACATGTCTACATAAATGTCTGGGGATGCCTGAGAATGTGTCTAGGCCTCATGAGCCTCTAGAGGCATCTATGAGTTTTTGTATGTGCATATGTGTGTGCATCTCTGTGTTTGCAACTTTGAGGTTCTGAATCAGTAAATATATCCTCTGGATGCTAGCCAGGTCAACATATATGTCTGCATGCTTCTCTAGGTCTGTGTGAATGTGGATTATGTATTTATGACTATGTGTCGCTCTGTGCCTACATACAGAACTGTGGGCACTTGCGTGGATCCATGTGTATGCATATGAGTATCTGTGTGTACATGAAATGACCCCTGTCGGGACTCTGAGTTTTATGTTCATACTTGTGCCAACCTATGTCTCTGGCTGTGGCTGTAAGAATATATGGTCTGTGGGATTATGATACATTTGGAGGTCTGGGTCAGTGTGAACATCCCTGGCACTCTGTGTGTGTGTGTGGGGGGGGTGTTCTAGTGTATACTTATCTAGGATGAATATATGTGTGTAGATGGGAGCACTTTGTTCCAGAAAGACTTTTCTGGTCATTTCCACCCCTGTTTTTCTATGATACAGCCAAAGGCGCTCAAGATTTTCTTCCTACTCTTGAGGTAGCCAAGAAAATAAACATTAAAATATGGGCTTCTTTGGGGGCGCCTGGGTGGCTCAGCCGTTAAGCGTCTGCCTTCGGCTCAGGTCGTGATCTCAGGGTCCTGGGATCAAGCCCCACATCGGGCTCCCTGCTCCACGGGAAGCCTGCTTCTCCCTCTCCCACTCCCCCTGCTTGTGTTCCCTCTCTCGCTGTGTCTCTCTCTGTCAAATAAATAAATAAAATCTTTAAAAAAAAAAAAATATGGGCTTCTTTGGAAAATGTTGCTGATTGAAGATGGTAATTATGGTATAATAACACAGAGGATTTTTATCATCTGAAGACAAAAAGCAGGTGGCTGCTCAGTTCTTCAAATCCTGCTGCCACTGCAGACATTTCTGTCAAAGACTCTGGCCTGCACCTACCTTCCCTCTCACCTCTGGCCCCAGCCGGAGCCCCCACGCTGCCTCCTGGCTGCCCCAAGCCCACGTCATATCGCCTCCATCCCACCTTCCGCTTCCCCAGGCTTGCCTATGACAAAGGGCCCCAAAGTTAAGACTCCGACTTTCTTCCTCATTCTACTTTGCTTTGGCTAGAAATTCAGATTAAGATACCTGGTGTTATTTAATCCTTACAACAGCCTGGGAGGCAGGAACCAGGGTCAACCCCAGTTTACAAAGGAGGGCTGAAGATGGGGGAATTCAAGTGCATTCTGTAGGTCATATGGCCAACAAACGGCAGGGGCAGAATTCAAAACCAGGCCTGATGGACACCAAATCCATATCCCTTCTGCTCTACCACTGACCATTTCTACTATCGAATGTGCCCGGGTCCCAGCAACCAGTAAATAGGCGCGTCTGCCTCCAAATACTATATTCTAAACCTTGGTTCTTTCTTGAAACGACCTCATTTAATTCCTGGAATGACCTCAAAGGAAGTGCCCTGTCCATGTTTACATGTGAGTATGCAGACTCAAAGAAGTGAAGTCACTTGCCAGAGTACTGTGGGAGCACATGGGCCCTCTGTCCGAACCCTGTGGAGCAACATGTTGAGGCTAAATGTGATAGAGTAAGTATGTGCCTCGTGAAGTGCAGCTCAATGTTCTAGTGTCAGCATACATATTGCTCTGTCCTTCTTGGTGTGTGAGGCCTCCTGAGTACTGTGGAGTGAGTTTGGGTATTATTAGAGGTGTCTGTGAAGTCTGGGGCAAGTCTGGGCGTCGTGGGGTGAACACGTGTGTTGTGGATTACGAGTCTCTGCATATGGCTCTTCTCCGGGTTGTGGTCTGAGTCTCTGAGGACTGTGGGGCAGGTCTGAGGGTTCCGGGGCTAGTTTCTGGGTTAGGTGGCATGTCTCTGGGTAGTGCTGTGAGGCTAGACGTTATGTGGTGAAATGCATCGTGGGTTAGGGGTCTTGTTGTATAGCTAGTCTCTGTGCTATGGCATGAGGCTAGGTGTGGGGGGAGTCTGGTGAGGTAAAGTGAGTCTGAGTGTGGTGGAGAAAAATCTTTCTGTTACGGGGAAATCTCTTTGTACCTGTGGGTGGATGCTACATGTTTGGGGGTGATAAGTCTTATGTTGTAGGGTGAGTCTGTCTGAAGGAATGTGGGTCTAGGTGTTGGGGCAAGTGTATGGGTTTTGTGAAGTATTAGTAAATTGTAGGTCCTATGAGTGAGTTTCTTGTGATGTCAGTCTGCGACTAGTATGATTCATGTGTGCACTGGGAGGTTGGTCTCAGTGCACATTAAGGGAAGCATAGCAAGGGCAGACGAGGTGAAGCAGTGGATTATGGGTTGTCTCTATGAATTATGGGTCCTGTGAGTTCCGAGCTTCTGATTTGGAGTAACTGTGCTTTGTGGGAGTGATTCTGGGTGTTCTGAATTTCATGGCTGTGATTTTTTTGGGTGTACTGTCAGGAAAGTTGGGATTGTGGAACATGTCCTTACATTATAGGGCATGTCTAGGTGTTGTGATGTAGACATCGCAGTCTGTACATTTTGAGATATATCTTGGAGTAATGGGGTGAGACTATGTGTCATGGGTTGATTCTAGAGATTCATAGCAAATTGTTTTGTCATAGGGCCAGTCTTTGCATTGTAGGGTACGTCTGTGTCTTATGGGGAATCTGTGTGGGTTTTTTTTTTTTTTTTAAAGCAGGGGGAGTCTCTCAGGTATGGGGTTGTGTCTGTACATGGTATGGCATTTCTATAGGTTGTGGTCCAATGCTGAGTATCGTGCAGCAAGTGTGTATGATACACACTGACTGCGGATGTGGTGTTGAGTGTGTTCTGGGGTTGTAAAGAGAGTACGGGTTGTTACGGGCAAGTCTGGGTGTGGGGGAGCTTGTGTTTGTGCTGTAGGACTACTCTATGTGCTGTAAGGCATATGTGCTTTATGATGTATTTCTGTGTGTGATGGGGTAGGCCAGTGTGTAATTGAGTGTGTCTTGAGTTGGAGATTTTTATGTTGGGTGATGATTTGTTTTGTGGGGTGAGTTTGTGTGGCGGGCATGTCTATGTATCATGGGGTGTGTCTCTCAGTGGTGTGGGGCAAGTCTGCATATTGTAAAGTTTATCTGCAGCATTGTGGGTCATGTATTGATTTTGCGGGGTGATGTGAGATTGTGATGAGATTTTGTGTGTGTAGGAGAATCTGAGTGCTATGGGGCATATCAGTGCATTGTGGGGAAAACCTGGTATGGGTTGAATTTGTATCCTGTGATTTGATTCTAGATGTTTAGGAGTGAATTTGCATTTGGGATAAAGTCTGAGCATGATGTGGCCATTGTGGGACTGTGGGGAGCATCTGTGTATTTTCAAGGTATTTTGTACATTGTAGGATGCATCTTTTCATTGGAGGTTTTGCCAAGGTGTTGTGGGGGTGAGTATGTGCACCATAGACCGTGTCTAGGTTGTGGATCGAGGGTGCCTTGTGGGGCAACGCTATGTAGTAAAGCATGTCTGTTGAGAAACAAAACTGCGTAATATGTCTTCATCTTGTGAGTTAAGTCTGTGTATCCTCGGGCAATTCTGCATTTGGAGATAGTTTTCCTTTGTGAGGTATTTGTCTTGTGGAGTGACTGTGTGTGTGTGTTGGGGTGTGTGTGTTACATCAGAATGCAATTCTGTGTTTGTAGGAGAAACCTATGTGTTATAGAGTACATCGGTCCATAGGAAGCTAGCTGCATCAACGTATCGCGGAGCCATTTTGTGCATTACATGTAAAACATGTCTTAGTGTCGTATGGCAAGACTGTGAATTTGGGGGTGTGGCTGGATGTATGCCGTCTATTCTTACCACAGTGGAGTAACTTTATGTTGTAGAGTGAAGCTGTGCATTGTAGGGAGATTTTTGCATTGTGGAACTTAACTATGGGTTCTAGGGCATGTCTTGGCGTTATGGGGTAAGTCTGGGCATTGTAGTGCAAGTCTGTTCATTGTAAGTTCATTGTATGTATTGTGAGGCATTTCTGTAGTATTATGGTGCAAAACTGAGTTTTGAGGCCAATCTAGGTGTTATGGTAATACTGAATGCCTATGGAGTAAGTCTTGGCATTTTTTGGAGAATTTCTACATTGTGAGGTAAATTTGTGCATTGTGCTGGAATTCCAGGGGCTGTGGTAGGAGTCTTATGTCATACAGCATGGGTGACATAATAAGTTGGTCTAAAAATTGAGGGGTGAGTGTGGAGGTTGTGGGAGAGTCTGGGTATTGTGAGGCTCATAGACATGTTGTGGAGTGTTTCTTGGTGCGGTGGCACACGTCTGTGTGTTTGGGCACATATCTGGTGGTTGTGGTATGTGATGGGCTAATTATTTGCTTTGTGGTTGAGTCTGCATTGTGGGATGACATGCGTAGGGGTAAAGTCTGTGCACTGTAGGATGAATCTGGAAGTTGAAGAAATTTCTATACAGTTGTGGGTCAAGTCTGTTTTCTGTGGTACGTTTTAGGGCTACTGGACAAGGATGCTGGTGGGGGTGGGGTTGAGTCTAGGCATTTGAGGATGTGACTGGATGTTGTGAAGGAGTCCACTGATTATGGAATGTATGTTTTGAGAAAAGTTTGTAAGTTGTTATGCAATACTGTGTGTTTCTGGGGGGTCCATATCTTATGTGGTGTATCTGTGTATTGTGGGATGTATGCTGTGGGAGAAGCTGTCCATTTTGGAACAAGTGTGTGTTTCTGTGCAATTTGGGGTGCTGTGAGGTGGACATTATAGGGAAAGCTCTGCAGTGTTATTGGATTCTGTGAATTGCTTGGGGGGTATCTAAGCTGTGACTGTTGTCTATACACTGTATTGTGTGTCTGGGCATTGTGGGACAAATGTGAGCTGTCAGTTGGCTCTAAGCAAGGGCAAATCTATGTGCTATGCGGTGTTTGATGCAGGGTGGGTTTGTGTATTTTGGGCTGAGTGTGCATGTTTGGCACAAATTTGGAAATTGTGTGCTAAGTGTGTGATGGGGGAGCCTTCGTTCTCTGGGGTAGGTCTGTGAGTTGTCAGTCATGGTTGTGCATTATGATGCAGTTCTGTACATTGTGAGACAACTCAAA
Source organism: Phoca vitulina (assembly GCF_004348235.1). Classification (NCBI taxonomy): domain Eukaryota; kingdom Metazoa; phylum Chordata; class Mammalia; order Carnivora; family Phocidae; genus Phoca; species Phoca vitulina. Next base: position 6,873,107 of record NW_022589742.1, read on the forward strand.
AAATTGTGAGCTGAGTTTGAGTGCCGTTGTTCCTTTCTATTCATTTCAGGGCAACCATGGGCTTGGTGAGGGTGTTTCCGTGGGGGCATATTTTTATATTTTAATATGATTTGGCAGCTATTTTTAGAATCTGTGTGTCATATTGTGAGTTTGAAACGCTATGGGTCAAATCTGTGCAAGTTTGGGTTTTGGTGCAAGTTTGGGGTTTGTAGGGTTAGTGTGCTGTGGGGCAAAAGTGTGTCACGCTGATCTATATCTTGAATAATGAGTTGATGTGCTGTGATGTAATCCTATGTGCTGTGAGAGAAGTCTGTATCTTGGGACACATCTCCACACTGTAGGGTGTGTCTACGTGTTGTAGTGTATGTGTGTGCAGTGCTTGGGCATATCTTTGCACCATGGAGTAACTGTGTTAATTGTGAGGTTGTTCTATATATTGTAGGATGGATTGTGTCTTGTGATGCTGTTCCATGCCTTGCTGGGAGAGGAGGTTGAGTTTTGTCACTGACCCCAAACGTGTTTTGGGATCCGTCTTCTGCTGAGGGGTGTGTGTGTGTGTGTGTATTTTGTATCAACTCTGAGTATTGTGTGACACATCTATGTGTCATGAGTTGACCCTATATAACGCATGGCAAATCTATACACTCTGGGTGGTTTTGTGTGCTTTGGTGTGGGTCTATGAGTGGTGAGCAGAGTCTTGGCTTATATCTAGGAATTGTAAAGAATGTCTGAATGACCGTGTCATGGAAGAGATGCATGGGGGGGCATGTTTCTGCATTGTAGGAAGAGTCTTGGGACATGAGATGCATCTCCCCATTGTGACTTGATACTGTGCATTGTAGGGGGCATATCAGTGCTTTGTGATATGATTCTGTGCTTTTTGGGAAGAGTCTGAGTTGTGCATTTGTGTCTGTGCATTGGGTTTTTTGCAATTCTGTATGCTGCACAATGAGCTAGTTGTTGGTGGAGCTAGAAAGTCTGTGTAATGGGTTGTGGATGCATATTGTATGATGTGTCTTTGTCCAGTAAAACAGGTCTAGGGGCTCTGTTGCTCCTATCCTCCCTGTAAGCCAGGTGTTTTCGTGGCAAGGTGAGGGTATGTTGTAAGGCACGTCTCTGTTGTAGGGCACGTCTGTGCACTGTTGCCCAGCTAAGTGCTTTTGAGGCAAGTCTGCATGCTGTGTATTTCTGTCTGTGCATTAATGATATGGTGTTTCTGGGTACTGTGGAGTGAATCTGGGTATCATGAGGTGATTCTGGATGTTGTGACACATGTCTGTGCACTTTAGGATATGTTTTTGTGTCCGAGGACAAATCTAGGGTTGTGATATTAGATCAAACTGAGGAGGGTGGACCTGCGCTGCACGGGATGAGTCTGCACATTGTGGATTAAAAGTTATATGAGGCATGTGTGTGTCATATACGAAGTGTTCTGACATCTGTCTGGATTGTGGGGCATGTCTATGCATTGTATGGCATGTCCAGGTGTGGACAGGCAAGTCTGTGAGTTGAGGGGCTTATCTATGTATTATAGGGCCTCTATGTGGTAGAGAAGTGGGGGCGGGGAGGATGCTTTGCTGTGAGCCTTGGTGTGGTTCTAGTGTTTTCATTGTGAAGTGACTGCATACGTTGTGGAGCAAATCAGCTGTGTAGAGTGAGTCCATGCACTGTGATTCCAGCCTCTGCATAGAGAGTCTGTGTTGCACGGCACACCTGTGTTATGAGGCAGGCCTATGCACTGTGGGGTTTATCTGGACTTTGTTGGGGTTTATACATGGTTTTGTGGTGCATGACTGTGCTGTGTAAAGCCTATGTGTATCATGTGGCAGTGTGGGCTTTGTGAGGCATACCTTGGCACTGTGTGACTATTCTGTGCATTAGGGGGCGAGTTTGTGGATTAGGGTTATGTCCATACTTTGAGAGGCATGTCTGTATGTTGTGGGGCAAGTTTGTGGGTTGTAATCTGTGAACAGTGAGTTGACTCTGAATGTTATGATGTGAGCGTGGGACATGCAGGCAGACATCTGCATTGTGGGAGACATCAATGCATTATGGGACATGTTTGCAGATTGTGGTATAAGTCTGTGGTTATAGGTTGTTTTTGAGGTTTATGGGTCCTGCATACCTTTCAGGGGACTATGTGGAGACAACTGAAAGTGTTTGGGGCCTTTGCACTGTGATGTAATTGTTCCCTTGGGGAGCTGTGGGTTGTGCGGGTGCTAGAGTGCACAGTGGGACAAGATGGCGCCCTGTGACGCCATTCTCTACTGTGTGGGAGGAATCCGCACTGTAATGCTGGGTCTGTACAGTGTAGGGCATGTCAAGGTATTGTGTGTTGGCTCTGTGTGTTTCCGTATGTTGTAGGTATTGTGAAATGAAGGTATTTACTGGAGCCAGTTCTATGCCTAATACAGGCATTGCCGGGTGCATCTGCTTGTCGTATGATTCTGCATATAGAAGATCTGTTTGTGGGATTTGGGGCTATCTGTGTGCTGAGGCACAAGCTGGTAGGTTGTGGAGCAGGTCTAAATCCTATGGAAAGATAATCTGCATTATGGGGTGAGTCTGAGCATTGTGAGCAATTTGGGGTATACCGGTGATACTTGTGGGTTTTGACAGGGATGGCGTGATACAATTCTGTGTGTTGGAGAAGTCTATGCATTATGGATTGTTTCTAGGGATTTTAAAGTGAGTTCTTTATGTTGAGGGGCCAATGTGCTGTGTGGTGAGTATGTGTATTGTAGAGCCTGTTTATATATATATATATATATATATATATATATATATATATATATATAATATATATATATTGTATATAATGTGTATATATATATATATAATGTACATATATATATATAAATAATGTAATATATATATATATATGGTAGGGTGCATTCAGCTGATGAGTCTTTGTGTGGCTAATTGGTCTGTATCATGGGTATGTTTATGCACTGTGATGTGTGTCTAGGTATTGTGTGATGAGTCTAGGCATTTTGCAGAGACTCTGTGTGGTGGCTGCTTCTGGGTATTATGGGCTAAGTGCCCTCATTATGGGAACTGTAAGCAAAGGGCGGTGACAGTGTGAGTTATGGTGTTATTCTGGGCTTTATGGGGGTATACTCCATGTGTTGTGGGTTGATTCTAATGATTTTAGATTAAGTCTTACCATCATAGTCCAGGTCCTTGTGTAGAAACAACAACAATAATAGCAACAACAAGATCAACTAACATTGATAACACTAATGCTGTGCCGGCATTGTTCTAAACACTGTATAGGCATTCACTCTCTTACTCTTAACAGCCCTACTAAGTAGGTACCATTACTATTCCAATTTATACCTGAGAAAAATAAGGCACAGAGAGGTTACAAAACCTTGCCAAAGTCACACAGTTAGTAAACAACACATGTGGGATTGGAACCCAGGCAATCTGAATCATAAGTGTAAGCTTTTAACCACAATCTGTACCGCCCCTTTGTTTGGGGGTGCGCTGTCCTTGTGGCATGTCTCTGGGCCTTGTGGAGTATGTCTAGGTGTGGGGGCATGTCTTGGGTTACAGAACGGCTAGGGATTATAACATTCATCCAAGTAATATGGGACTTGTGCGTGAATTGTGGGATGGTCTCGTTGAAAGGGCATTCTTTTATATGGTTAGGATGTCGAAGTGTTAATGTTTGCCCTGTGTGGAGAGGCTTTCTATTGTGGGCCAACTGTGTAAGTGGTATGCCAAGCCTCTGCTTTAAAGGAAACTTGTGAGGGAATGCGATTTTGTGATTGTCAAAGGATTTTGTGTGTTTGCATGAGTACCTATTTTGAAAGGTGTGCTTACTTGTGAGTCTAGTCCCTACATTACGGCACGTATCCATGCCTTGTGCAGTGAGTCTGGGTGTTATTGCTCAAGTCTGCTTTATGGGGGAAGTTTGTACATGGCAATGAAGTTCTGTGAGTCATGGGGGGACCATGTGCGCTGTGCAAAATGTGTCCATGTCGTCGGGGTCTCCAGGTATTCTGAGGCTCATTGCTACATGGGGGGGGAGGCGGTCTGTGCGTTGTTGGATGCCTCTGTGTGTTGTAATGTGTGTGTGTGTGTGCACGTGCATGGGTATGTCCTCATGGAATGCATCTATGCATTTTGGGGCCTTTCTGCACTCATGGGAAGTGTCTTCATGTTGTGGAACATGTTTGTGCAATAGAGGCCAGCAAGCATGTTGCGGGGGGATGAGTGTGTGTGTTGTGGAGTGAGGGTGTGTGTTATGTGACGGTGAGCACTGTGAGGCACTGCTAGGTGTCTTGGGCTATGTAATCTGTATCATGGAGTGTTTTTGTGATTCGTGAGGCAAGCCTTAGTTTATAGAAAGGCCTTATGTTGTGGGTTTAGTCTGTGTGTTATAATGTGACTCCATGCATCGTATAGGGTATATGTGTACATGCTGAGCTGTTCTGGAGCAAATCTGTGTACTGTAGAGCATGTCTAGGTGTCTTTGGATGAGTCTGTGTATTGTAATGAGTCTGCATCATGGGGAACCCCTGAATTGTTGGCTGTGTCTGTGTGTTGCAAGAGGAGTCTTTGGATCATGGCACAGTGTTGTAAATTTAGGAGCATGAGTTTAGGAGCATGTTTGTGAATAGAAGATATATCCACACATTATAAAACAAAAATCTGAGTGTGGGAGGGTGTGTTGGTGTGATATACGGTACATCACTGAGTTGCAGGATGCATGCATGCGTGTTTGTGTGTGTGTTGCATTGTGTTGTGTTGTATTGTGTGTCCGTGCCTTGCAGGGTGAGGCTGGGTGTTGTGCATCTGAATATTGTGGGATGAGTTTGTGTAAAATGGAGCAAGCCTGTGCCCTGTATAGCAAATTTCTTGATTGTGATACAGTTCTGTCTTGTGTGAGTGGCATCTGGCTTAGGGTTCTGTCTGTGTTCTGTAGGGTGTGGGGGGGATTGTGGTGGGCTATCTGTGTGCTATAGAGTATTTGTACGTGTTCTGGGGCTAGTCTATGTATCACGTGGTGAGTCTTTGTGTTGTCAGGTTCTAGGTATTTGGGGTAGATCAAATACCTTTTCCCTTTAATAGTAATGGTGGTGGGGTGGGAGGGGTGATAGTAATATAAATTAACAACTGCAAGAGTTCCTATGTGCCAGGCACTGTACTAAGCACTTAACATATCATAACTCATTTAATCCTCACCAACAACCCTTTTGAGTAGGTACTATTGTTATCTTTGTTTTACAGAGGAGCAAACTGAGGAACAGAGAAACATACTTACCCAAGGTGATACAATTAGAAAGGGGTGGAACCTGGATCCTAACCCAGGTAGTCTGTGTCCAGAGGCCTTGCTCTTAACCACTACAGAAGTTGTATCTCTGTCGCAGGCCAGAGTTGTAGCTCAATAATATGGTAAAGTAGGTCTGTAAACTATGATGGAAATACTTGCATTACAGGGGTAATATGTGTGTTGTGTGTCTGTGTATATGCTGGGGAAAGTTTATGTGAACGGTTGGTTTTCCATTCTAGAGTAAGTCCGTGTTATGATGCAAATCTGTGCACTACAGAAGAAATCTATGTGTTTCTAGGCACGCCCATGAATTGTAAGTTTTGTGAGTGTGATTATGTTGTGGGACAAGTCTCTGCCCTGAAGGGCTTGCCTGCACACTTAGGGTGAGTCTCAGTGTTCAGTGGTGTTTGTGTGCATTGCGGGGCAAGTATGCATGTGAATGCGAGAAGCTGTGCATTTTGATGGAATTCTGTGCACAGCTTGAGCATCTCTTGTTTATGGGCAGCAGTGAAACTAGTCTACGTGCTTTGAGGCAGCTCTGGGGGTCGTAGAGCAAATGGCTGCACATGTTTGGGGCACATGTTCGCAACGTACAGCCACCATAAGGAGTGTGGGTTTTGGGAGATGAATCTGCAGGACAAACGCATGTTGTGACACAATTACGTGCACTGTGGGGGTGGAGCACTATGCTGTGGGATGTGTTTGTGTGTTGCATCTGTGTTGTGAAATGAGCGAGCGGAGTCTGGATCATGCCCGTGACTGTGCCCTGAAGGGCGGATCTGGACACTCTGGAGACAGATTCAGCGCGGCTGTGGCATGGGGGTGTCTGTCATAGAGCAAGTCTGTCCAATGTGCATGCTGTGGTGCGCTGCTGGGCACCGTGGGCGGCGTCTATTTATTGCAGCGTGTCTAAGGAACTGGGGGCATGTTTTGTGGACACCAGGCCACAGGGCGCATTGTGTGGAGACCGCCTCATGGTGGAGGTCGAGATGCGGGAGGGCAAGTGAGTGCACCACGAGGCAAGTATTTATATCGCGTGGGAGCTGCATGTGTTGTGAAGTGAACGGGTGCACAGTAGGATGAGCTTGGGTGTTGTGGCCCAATTCCTGTGCACCACGGGGGGATATATGTGCTGTAAGATATACCACTGCATCTCTGTGATGTGGGGTGAGCTTGTCTGAGGGCTGTGGAGAGTGTCTGGGCTGTAGGTTAAATCTGTGTGCCATGGGGTAAGTCTTCAAGCTGTGGGGTGAGTCTGTGTTCTTAGGGGCAAGTCCTTGTGCTGTGGGACAAGTCTGTGTCTTGGGGAGAAGCTGTGCACCCCGGGACCAGTCTGCCTGAAGTGGGGAGGGCCTGTGTCCCGTGGAGAAAGTTTGTGGGGCAAATTTATATGCTGTAGGGAGTGTCTGTGTGCTGTGGGACATCTCAGTTTGTGGGGCAGACTGTTCTATGGGAATAATCTTTTGGCTGTGGGGAGAATCTGTGTGTTGTGGGGAGACTCTCTATGCCATGGGTTTAGTTTGTGTTTTGTGGGGTGAGTCTGTGTGATTTAGGTAGTGTCTGTAACCAATGGAGCAAGTCTGGGTCCTTGTGGGATGGTCTGTGTCCTGTGGTGCTTGTCTATGTGCCATGAAGCAAGTCTGTTGTGGGAGAGTATGTCCCTCTGTGTGGGTCTCCAAGCTGTGCCAGGAACTGTGTTCTGGGGAGAGTCCAGGTGCTCTAGGGTGCATCTATGTGTTATGGGGTAAGGCTGTGTGCCCTGGGCGGGGGTAGGAATCTGCGTGCTCTACGGAGTATCTTTGGGATGTGAGGGGAGTCTGTGCCCTGGGGAGAATCTTGGCCATGGGTTTAGTCAGTGGGGCACTGGGAGAAATCTGTGTGCTGTGGGGAGAATCTGTGTGCCATGGGGAGTCTATATGCCATGGGCAGAGACCATGTTCTATGGTGGGGGTTTGTATCCCGCAGGGCCTGTCTGTGTGAAGTGAGTCTGTATTCGCTAGAGAGACTGTGCTAGGCAAAGGGCCTGTGTGATATCGGGGCAGTCTGTGATGTCAGGGACTGTGTGTGTGTCATGGATAGAGTCTTTATGGAACAGTGAGTCTGTGTCACGTGGGGCAGGTCTGTGTCCCTTAGGTGAGGCTTTTTGCCTTGCGGAGAATATGTGTGCCTTTGGGTAAATCTGAGTGATATGGGGGATGTCTGTGTGCTCTGGGGCAAGTCCTTCTGCTGCGGTACTTGTCCATGTGTCATGGGTAGAGTCTGTGTGTGTGTGTGTGTGTGTGTGTGTGTGTGTGTTATTTGACCAGTGGACAATAGAGGGTACGTTTGTACATTGCAGCGCAAGTCTGTTTCAGGGCAAATTCTCCTTTAATAGCTACAAATGATACCAACACTTACACAGTGGTTACTATGTAACAGACACTGTTCTAAAGGTGCTATTATTAATCTCCATTTTACATCTGAGAAAATGGAAGCACTACATACTATGGTCATGCAACTAGCAAGAGGTAGAGGTTTGAAACCAGGCAGTTTGTTTCCTGTGCCCCCACTATCATGAATCCCCTTCGGGCCCTGGGGGTGTCAGTGGCCTCAAACACTGGGAATACTTCGTGGTCACTGCTGGGTATACTGAGAGCAGGGAATTTGGAAGAAAAGGGAGTAGCTCAAAGCCTTCCAAGTATTAAAAAATAACACAATGCTCTATATACAATAATGATGGCAGTTTAGCCCAGAGAAACTGACATCACGACTGCAGGAGAACTCCTTCAGTGACGTCGGCCCCCACAACAGCCCCCCCCCCCACCGCCGCCGCCACAGCCACATTCAGCCACTGCAGAGGAGCAAATGCGCATGCCCTGGCAAGCTGCTGTTGCCAGGGAAACCAGCCTCCAGTCACAAACAAATCACAGCCTAAATGCACAAGTCAAGAAATGACCGGGGCTCTGGTTGTGAGCCAAATGAGCCCCTTGCAATAAGGGCGGGCAAGGCATCCTTCCACCCAAAATCCCCTATTTTTCTTCCTGAATCAGGAAAGCCTAGAGGCCAGAGTCCGAAGTCAATAGAGAAAGAAGGCTGTGTTGGGAGTGGGGATGGGGGTGGGGCGGTCAACAGTGGGTGGCAGGTGATTTTAATAATCAAAGATTTCTGTGAGCAACATTTAACTCTTCCCCCACTAAGAGTCTGTGTTTCATGCTGGAGCCTTCCGCCTACAGTGAACAGAGGTGAACCACTGGGGTGTGTCTACCTACAAGAGATGGTGGCAGTGATGGCATGGATTGGGACTCATCCTACCTTCTTTGAATCCCTAGATCAGACTACTGCCAGCAACAGGCTGGCAAACATTATTTATTTTTGCTCCTCATACATTTCTTACATTTCCTTCTTATACCATTCTAGAAAATTCCAGGGAATGAGTCCAGACAGCTTTAATTCTCTGAGTACCTGAGAAGTAGAAAAAGAGGTTGAAGGAGGAACCTTAGGAGTAACACTAACCCCGGGGGGAAGTTTTAAACACACAATTAGGATACCAACTGTGTCCAAGAGGAATAGCACATCTGGAACAGTGATTCTATATATTCGGATTCCTCAATTTTAATTTGTAAAAAGCATCTGATAAAAATACAATTTTGGAAAATTTAAAATTTAAAAATCCTGTTTGAAAACCACTGCCCTAAACTGCATGTGCCTAGAATTCTTGAAAGGCATGAGCACGAACATGATGTTTTAGAATGCTGCCAGAAGCTGCAAGAAGGTAGGCGTGGTATTGTGGAATGTGACCATCTTGGGTAGAAAGAAAATGGCCGACCTGTGGACACTATACCCTAGCTAATGGGAGAGCAGTTGTTGCCATTTCAAATCAGTGGAAGGAGGTTGGATTATTCAATAAATGATGCTGAAACAATTGGTGACCTATTTGGAAAAAAAACAAAATTAGATCCTACTTCATATTCATACCACATACCAAAATGAATTCCAGATGAATCAGAGTTAATTGTAAAAAATGAAGCAATGAAATAACTGAAAAAAATACAGGTCAATATACTCATCAAAGGAAAGAAATAAATCATAAAGTAAAAAATTGATAGCTGTGGATATCTAAAAATGTAAAGCTGCAGCATGTAAAAAAAAAAAAAAACCAGCATAAATGATACAAAATCAATAGGCAAACCACTGGGAAATAATATTTTTACCACATATGATAAATAAATTAGGTGATAATGTATAAGGTGGTGGTGGAGGAGAAATCTTAAACTGGTTCATACCATTTGATCCAGAAATTCCACGTCTACGAATTTATCCTAGGGGAAAAAAAAAAAAAAAACAGAAAAGCACACAGAGGTTTCTATGGAAAGATATTCCTTAAATTATAACAGCAAAAACTGCACATATTAAACATTCAATAACTGGACATTTAGTGGGACAACTCTATGATCAGAAATTATGCATCCACGAAACATTGCCTTCTTGTGGAATGCTTAAAAATATGAGGAATTGCTCCCAATATATTGTTGAATGATTATTAAAGCAAGCTGAAAACTACATGTACATATAATTTTCATTTTGTATATAAATATATATTTCTATGCATTTATTTGTATGTATTCAGGAAAGAGGGACTGAGAGTAATTTTTCCAAATTTTAAACAATTAATGTGTGATTTTTTTTATGATAAAGGGGAAAGATAGCCTTTTTAAGAAGCTACTTTAATAAGTGCTAGAAAAGCAGTGGGAGCAAGATAAAGTCTAGGAATAAAGAGAATAAAAACAGCCTAAATGTACCTACGTACCAATGGAGGACCCAGCAAAGCAAACTCAGTACGTACTACATGAAGATTACAGTATTATTTGCATGTTAGCAGGTACAGAATTTCTTATACAAGATGGACTCCTGGAAAATTTTCTTCACTACACCAGAGAATAGTCACATGTCCCTGGATGCGTCAGTCATTCTCTTTGCCGCAGTGCTCAGTTCAACTTCCCCCTCCCTTTGCATTTAGCAAGCTTTCCTCCACTCCCCCTGCAAAACATGCTACCCGTAGACATTTCTGGCTTGGAAAATGGCCCATCTTGTGAGCTTTCTTTTAAGCGTTTCCTTCTTATTTTTCCTCCTTGATTGCTGTTTGTCATCTAACTCAAAAATCTGCCTTTTTTTTCTCCGTCCTCTTGAAGGAACAAAAAACCTGAATTTCAAAGAAATAAAAAGACCACCACTTCAGCTCTTTTTATTTCTTGCAGAAATGGATCTACTAATGTGATTTCCAGGTGAAAGGGGGCACAAAAGCTTACACATTTTCAGGCACATTTCAGAAACAAACATAAAAGCTTTTCTGATAGGAATCTCTGCTATCCTTCTCACAGCCCTTTACAAATAAAGAAGCACTGAGAATATTCTGCCTTTACTGTACAAATTGATGTCCATGAATACAAATCAATTATTCAAAATAAAGGCAGTCACAATATTCATTATTTCTTTTTCATGATTTTTCATCCTAAAACCAAATTTTAATCTTTCCCATTCAACACATGTTCATCTCTCACATGAAGCAATTAAGCTGAACATTACAGGCTGCCCTCCTCATTTTCTCTCCTGTACAGACATCCAGTCACATGATTTTCTTCATTAAAAAAAAAAAATGAGGTATGGTATCCTTCCCATTGCAAAGTAACAGTTTTCTCATGCTCTCTCCATATGGGGACAGGAACTCAGATCTGAGCACATTTTCAATCGTAACCCATTCTATCAAGTCTAATTCAAACATCGTAAGGCTGAGATACTGTTCCGAGTGCACTTTCTCATTTTGGTAACATCTTCATCAAGTCATGCGTTGGGAAATATCTTACCAGAATCACAAGGGGAAAAAAAAAAAAAAAAAAAAAAAGAATCACAAGGGGAAATCTCTATATTTCCTCCTAGCAACTCATTTGCCATTTAAGAAACGAGCTTTAAACTAGTAAAGTGACCATGGAATATTTAGAATTTAAACTAATTCGTTTTCCCAATACTGCTGATTAGAATCAGGAATTCCTACACAGTTCTGTATTATTCTATTCCATCAAAACTTGCCACTTTAAAAGCACATTTTGGGTATCTATTTTACAAAAGATTTCTCAGCTACTTACCGCTGCCTGCGCTCTGCCTCTCCACCAGCTCTGAGGCCGTGGCGCCGAAGAGGAGGGGGGAAAAGGAGCAGCAACCACTTGAAAATGAGCTGTGCTCTGAAGAAGGGATTCGCTCTATGGAAAGAAATGAAATGCCCTGGAATTATCCTCAAATTCCTCCGAAAGGATAAAATCATATTAAACGTTACATGCTAAAAAGTACATGTTCATCAAAGAACAGATTTTAATAGCAAAACCTCTGATCTATAACCTACTTAAATTGTCTTGATTTCCAGTGGAACCCCTACAATGTCATGGGCTTTTGGCTCTCCTGTCTCCTAGCAACAGTCTCATTAATATTTTTTTTTCTGCAGTGGTCCTACTAGGCATCAGAGAACATTGATAAGGTCTAGTCTCCGGGAGCATTTCGTTGTTCAGTATGTGTTTTCCCCAGGCAAGTAATAAGGAGTGTCAGGCCTTCAGTAACAATTTCTCCAGAGGAAGATTTTGGATTGGAATGACATTCCATTCAAATGACAGAGACTGTTCTTCTGCCCTCCCTTGGTGCAATACTCTCATTAGACCCCTGACCTAAAGATGGGCCTAAGCAAAAGATGCCTAACCCCTTCTGCAATCCCCAAATTACACACAGAAATTCAGGCCCTAAACCAGTGTTGTTATTATCCACTATGCTCAGAAAAAAAAAAATGCTCAGAATTCACCTGCGTCCTTAGCTCTGTTATCATGACTCCCACCCATCAGCATGGCTACTAGAGGTATATGGCATAAAAACAGTGGATGAAATATAACTAGATCAAAACCCACTTATCTGTAAATATTAACATTAATATGATAAAATATTGACTACATGTTACGGAAATGAGGGCAGGTTATTATACAATATGTACAATGCAATCACATAACTTATGTGGATAGGAATAAATGTGCGCAAAAAAGTCTGGAAGGATACTACACCAAAATGTTAAGAGTGATTATGTCTGGGTTTTCTATGGATGGTAGAATTTGATGGGAGTTTAGATCATTTTTCTTTTTGGTGGTCTATTTAATAACTTTTCTGCAATTAACACATATCCCTTAGGTTATTAAAAAAGAACCATGCCCGGGGTGCCTGGGTGGCTCCGTCATTAAGCGTCTGCCTTCAGCTCGGGTCATGATCCCTGGGTCCTGGGATTGGGCCCCGAATCGGGCTCCATGCTCCGCGGGAAGCCTGCTTCTCCCTCTCCCACTCCCCCCTGCTTGCGTTCCCTCTCTCGCTATGTCTCTCTCTGTCAAATAAATAAAATCTTTAAAAAAAAAAAAGAACCATGCCCAACAATGTGAATGTACTTATTGCCACTGAACTGTACACTTAAAATAGTTACAATGTTAAATTTTATGTTATGTATACTTTACCACAATAAAAAAGAGCAAATCATTCATTCACTCCACAAACATGTACTGAGTCTCATACTGTGTGGTGGGCAGAGATTATAAAAATGAATAAAACACAGTCTGTTCCCTTCTAAAAGCTCATAATCTAATGAACGACTACCCCAAAAACTTCTATATGGGTTTTTATCATACATGACATATGGAATTGCTGCCTTTAGAAATGGAGAGATTTTATTAACATATTTTTTCTATTTCATCAATTTTGGGTAACATTTATAATTAGGGTTGTTACATTGTTTGCCTATAAAATACTGGACTCCCAGGGGGTGGAGGAAGTAAATAAATACATATTAAATATTTGAATATGCTATTAAGTATTTTAATATGTAAATAAATATATACACCCATCTGTATAAAATTGTCATATTTTTTAAAGGATGGGAAGGGAACCTGTTCTAGATTAAAAAGATATGGCCAAAAAAAAAGTATGATGACCAAATGCACTATGTGATCTTTGATTAGATCCTGTATAGAAAATAAAACAGCTATAACAGACATTTCAGGAACAACTGAGACATTTTAATGCAGACTAGATAATATTAGATCAATGTAAAAGTTGTTTGGTACAATAATATAGGAGGATGGATCTGTTCTCATGAGATACATGTTAAGTACTGAGAGGCAAAGTGCCATAATGTCTACAAATTACTCTGAAATGCTTTAGAAAAAATCGTAGTGAGAGATAGATAAAGCAAATGTGGCAATATGTTAATAATTGGTAAATCTAGGTTAAGTATACACAAGTTTTTACTGTATTATTCTTTGGTCTAAAATCCAGAAAATAAAAAATAATTTTTAAGATCTTTTTTTAAAGATTTTATTCATTTATTTGACAGAGAGACACAGCGAGAGAGGGAACACAAGCAGGGAAGCGGGAGAGGAAGAAGCAGGCTTCCCGCTGAGCAGGGAGCCCGATGTGGGGCTCGATCCCAGGACCCTGGGATCATGACCTGAGCCGAAGGCAGATGCTTAATGACTGAGCCACTCAGCGCCCCTGGAAAATAAAATATTTTTAAAAATAATTATTGCAGGGGTGCCTGAGTGGCTCAGTCGGTTAAGCATCTGACTCTGGCTCAGATCATGATCTCAGGGTCCTGGGATCAAGCCCCACGTCAGGCTCCCTGCTCAGCAGGGAGTCTACTTGTCCCTCTGTCCCCCCACCCAACTCGTTCTCTCTCTCTCTCTCAAATAAATCTTTTAAAAAATTATTATTGCATAACAATTGTATTTAAAGTTAAAATTCATATACATTTTGGAATCAATGACAATTAGGTTTATAATCTCTCATTTAGGGGCATCTGGGTGGCTCGGTCGGTTGAGCAGCTGCCTTCAGCTCGGGTGGTTATCCCAGGGTCCTGGGATTGAGCCTCACCTCTGGCTCCTTGCTCAGCAGAGAGCCTGCTTCTCCCCTGCCTGCCATTGCCCCCTGCTTGCGCTTGCTCCCTCCCTCTCTCTCTCACTCTCTTTCTGTCAAATAAATAAATAAAATCTTAAAAAACAAACAAACAAACAAAAAACTGTTTATAATCTCTCATTTAGAGAAAGCTTTCCATACTGACCAACTGGATGATGAATTTTGTCATGCGCCATCTAGTGGTAAAATTCTGACTTACCATCATTGAAGGATTTCTAGAGAACACAATTTGACAACTGACCCATTAAATATTACTATAATGTTACTGTAATAAACAAATAAAAGTAAAAGTATTTTATTACTGTTTATCGATACAGTTAAAAGTTTTCCTTAATTTTCATTATTTGTCTTTGGTTAGAGGGGAATGCCTCTGCTCAGGTGTCCTAACAACCTGGAACATCTCCATATCGGTCCCATCAGCAAAGCTCAGCTGCAAGCTGACCTAAGTTTTGGTGAAATGCCCTGGGATCCTCCCTGGAACAGGGCAAGACAAGCAGTCTTGTGAAGACTGTTTCTCACTACCTTCCTATTTTGTGGGGGGCTGCCAAGAGGGAGTTTCTTATCCATCTCCCCAATTTTGGTGAGGCATGGGACTTTCCTCCTTGCTTCCTCCCTTAGGGTACAACTTCAGGCTATACAACCCACTAGATGTAATACGGAAACAGCTCCTCCATGATAGAGTGCCTCACTGCTCCTGTCATCTGTCATCTTGTCCCTCTGGTTATCATTCTGTGGGATCAGGTATGTGTAGAGCTGACACCATGCTGACCTTCTGATCTTGCTTTTGCTGTACTCGTAACACACTGTCTGTCCATTTGGCTCACTGTCTGTCACCAAGCCTTCATCATTGCTTGGCAATAAAGTATCTACAGGGGCCCCTGGGTGGCTCAGTCAGTTAAGTGTCCAACTCTTGATTTCGGCTCAGGTCATGATCTCAGGGTTGTGAGATGGAGCCCCGCATCGGGCTGTGTGCTGGGTGTGGAGCCTGCTTAAGATTCTCTCTCTCTCTCCCCCTCTGCCCCTGCCCCCCTCACTTTCATACACTGTCTCTCTCTCTCTAAAAAAAAAATTTTTTTTTTAAGTATCTACAAATGTGCATGGGGGCTGGGGTAGGGGTAGTGTTGTGTGTACATAGAAAGAGCACACAAAAGTCATACATTCTGTTGAAATGCCAAAAAGCTTTCTTCCTGAAATTGGAAATATGATGAGTGATGTCCACTTTAATAACTTCTGTTCAACACTGTGCCAGGGGGAGGGTGGGGTACGGACAGTGCTCAGTGTAGTAAAATTACATAGAGAGGTAAATGAAGAGTAAATATGAAGAGATAAACATAGGCACCCAAGTAATCACTCAGTCATAAATAAAAGAGTAACAAATCATGAAGAAAAAATTGTATGGCTTCATTGTGAGTCCAACATATTGCTTCAGGCCAAGTAAGTAGAGTTGGCCCTCAGCAACCACCCCTTTTCCCCCCCAGACATCCCAT
Organism: Phoca vitulina; assembly: GCF_004348235.1. Taxonomy (NCBI): domain Eukaryota; kingdom Metazoa; phylum Chordata; class Mammalia; order Carnivora; family Phocidae; genus Phoca; species Phoca vitulina. Next base: position 6,888,839 of record NW_022589742.1, read on the forward strand.
TGTAGTAGCTCTTGATTTGACCTGCCTGCTTGGTTACCTGATGGAAACTTCCAGACCCATTCAAAAGCCACCATGAAGGGGCTCCTAATAAACATTAAAAAATGCCTGAAATGACAGCAATGCATCAAATATGTAAAAATCATAATTAACCCCTTCAAATCATTGGTCGGCATTGGTAGTTACTAAGGTAACATCCCCTTACTCTTAAAAGTTGATAACTAAAGGGAACTATTCGAGGATTTATCTTAACTCTCCTGTGTGGACTGCATTTCAACAAAATCAAGTAGTTAATAAGGGGAAGCTCATTTTTTAAGCAAATTTCCAGCTAATATATACGGAAGGAATGAAAAAATTAGGAAAAAAAACTCATCATTTTGCAACCCTCAACAAAACAGTGGATCCAGGCAACAATTTTCAGTAGCTGCCAAAACCATTCAGTGAATGATTGATGAGAAATTTCTTTTTAAACAACAAAAATAACTTCTCAGGCCCAACCTCCCCAATATCTTTTATTATGGTATTACAATTGTGATATCGACTCTGGGAACAGATAGCAGGAGAAAGGGAAATTACAGTTTTATCTTGTGTTCTAGAGTGTTACCATTTCCAAGTAAGCTATAAATATATTCACTGGAGAGTTCTGCAAAGAATATTTACACCAAAGGAGTGACTCTATTCTAGGCCTGATCTAAATCATTTCCTGATTAAAATGCAATCCAATTTAAACAAAATATTTGAAATAAACTGTTTAGGAAGGATTGTCAAGAGAGTAATTTTGGACTCTGGATTGTTCAGGCAGGTCATCAACGGCATGGTGTGAGGTACATGGGTCTTTGGAGCTGACCCTTGGATCACACTAACAGACTCAGCAACAGAGCCACACTCGCCACGCCCACTGCAAGGATTAGTCAGGACATATTTCAGTGGAAAAATAGGAACCAGTATCTGGAGAAGGACTGGCAGAATTGGAACTACATTCCAGTGAGGTTGTATCCTGTGCTGTTGATGTTCCCACACCCGGTACTGCTATGAAAATGGCTCTAATTTATTTTAAATCAGGAGATATGAGAAAAGATGATGGTGTTCGCAACCTAATGCCTAGGAAATAGGAGAATACACTTAACTACTTTTTTGCATAAAAGGAAATTCAATTGAATTTTCCAGTTATTTGCATCTATCAGAACATAGTCTCTAGCATGAGATCATACAGTGCAAGTACAGCATAAATAAAATCACAGAAGGCTGCATAGGGAAGCTCAACTCTTCTGCTGAGCATTTAGACAAAAGTGCACTTTTCATCTGAATTCAAAGGTTTTCATTATAAGGAGAAAAGAAGGCCCAGAATGGGAGTTTATTTTTTTTTAAAGATTTTATTTATTTGTTTGACAAAGAGAGACACAGCGAGAGAGGGAACACAAGCAGAGGGAGTGGGAGAGGGAGAAGCAGGCTTCCTGCGGAGCAGGGAGCCCGATGCGGGGCTCGATCCCAGGACCCTGGGATCATGACCTGAACGGAAGGCAGATACTTAACCACTGAGCCACACAGGCGCCCCTGGAGTTTATTCTTAACCCAACTAGAAGCATCAATGACTAAACATTGGGGAGGAAGTAAGAGAGCAGAAATGAACAAGAGAGTAATATCACTGGTGGTGAACCTGACATGGCTCTCCTCAGTCTGTCCTTCTCCAGACTAAACGCCGAAATTTCATGACCTGTTCCTCATTAAGTTTCCAAATTTTTCACCATGTTGAATATTCTTCTCTGGACAGAATATTACGGGATAGTGGGGAAAGCCAAGCATTGCTCTGGGTGCTGTGGTACAATAAATCAGGCAGACAAGGTCCATGCCCACAAAAGAGCTTACAAGTTTAATAGAGAAGAGAAACCAATACAAGGAATCAAACAAATAATAAGAACATAAGATCATGATGAGTGGCAGAAAGAAAATAAAAGAGAATAACATGACAGGGCATCCTTGGGTGGTCAGGAAAGGCCACTCTGAGAACGTGTCATTGAGGTGAGACCTGAAAGGTAAGGAGTAAAGCAAGAAATTATATGTAGAAGTGTTTTCTGGACTGAGAGAAGAGCTAATGCAAACGTCCTGAGAATGAATGTGCCAGACATGTCCAGGAACAAAAAGATGGGAAAAGGTAGGAAATAAGGCCAAAAAGGTGGACAAGGGTCTGATCACTCAGCACCCTAATGGAAATGGTAATAAATTCAGATATCTAATTGCAATGGGAATCTATTGCAAGGACTTAAGCAGGGAAACTGCATGATATGATTTATGTTTTTAAATTATAATTTTGGCTACTGTGCTGAGAACAGACTATATCTTGGCAAGTTGTGAAAGCAGGGAGATCTGTGAAGAGTATCTTTCAAAAGTCCAGGCAAAAGATATTGATGGCTCAATTCAGGTAGAAGCAGAAGGAGTGGTGAAAAGAGTTCAAATTCAAGACATATTTTGGAGGCAGAGTCAATGGGGTGCTAGCACTGTAATAAGGGAAAATAAAATCTAGGTAAAGGAAGAAAGAAATGTAGGATGACTCTTAGTTATGGACATAAGTAACTGGGTGAATGGTGGTGCCAGGTCATTGATGGGGAGACGGAGGAGGAAGAGATTTGAGGGAGGAAGGTATGAATCAAGAGCTCTCTTTCGGAAATACTGAATTTGAGGTTCTTTTGGAGACGTAAAGGCTGGATAGAGTTTCACAGGAGAGGTGCAAACTAGAGATATAAACTGGAAGTCATCACCCTATAAATGATAATGAAAACCACAGGAGTATTTGAGGATACCTTGCACGCCTTGGGCAAGTCACTGCACCTCTCTGAACACCGGTATCTTCATCTATAAAAGGGAGTTGATACCTATTAATGTTTGTGCCATATTGAATTGTTGTAAAGATTAAAGAAAACCGATGTAGCCTAGGATTGCTTAAACTATTTTTAGTAGCTGTGCTGTTGTACGTACGTAAGTAGATCTGTGTTGAACTCAAATTTCCAGAGCTTTTTCATGATACCCTTCTGTTAAAACAGTTATCCTCCTCCATTTTGTACTAGTGTAATTGATTTATTTCATCAATCTATGATGATGCCTCTCCTCTTTGCCACCAATGCCTCTCCTCCATCTCCGGCCTCAGTCTTAGGCCAGATCCTGCGGTCTCTCCTTTCCTACACGCCGCATGCTCAGGTGTCTTGCCTATGGTCCCCCTCCTCTGGCCGCAGAATGGACCACACTTCAGACAAATGCACTACAGTGGGCTCAGCCACAGCCTGGCAAAACACCAACAACCCAGGAGAGCTGGGCACATATCCAAACAATTCCAGACTATAACGCTTAATCTGCTCATAGCAATTTAGTGAGGCACAGGTATGAATTAGTATTATCCTCCCATAGGACAGAAGGTGCAAAGATCATAGAAATAAGAGTAATAGTGGCAAAAAGAGGGTGGGAGCCAGATGACAGAGACCGAACAAGCAGAAAAGTAAGGAAACAGGAAGGAAGCAAGGTGAATAAGGAAAGAGTAGTGTTTAGGTCCAGCCATATGGACTTTAGTTCATGGGCAGGACTTCTGTTAAAGAAGAAGAATTTTTAGGGGCACCTGGGTGGCTCAGATGGTTAGACGTCTGCCTTCAGCTCGGGTCATGATCTCAGGGTCCTGGGATCGAGTCCCACATCGGGCTCCCTGCTCCTTGGGAGCCTGCTTCTCCCTCTGCCTTTCTCTCTCGCTCTGTCTCTCACGAATAAATAAATAAAATCTTAAAAAAAAAAAAAAAAAAAAAAAAAAAAAAAGAAGAAGAATTTTTAGGAAAAAGGCAAAACCCTACCCCTGATGGTGGTGAAGCCAGGCCATGGATTCAGTCAGTAGCACAAAGAACAGATAGGAGCTCGGTTAAAATAGCCAAGATTTATGGTCAAAAGCCGAATTGTACTGAAGCTAGCAAGTGTTGCATAGGGGTACAGAGGCCCTTCTAGTACCCTCTCTGGGGGCCAGACTGGTCCGAATCTGGAATGCACCTGAGACTGTTTGTGGGAGGTTGTAGCCCAACTGGAGAGAGTGAAGGAAAGGAAAATGCATAATTAATCTTATGGCAGAGAATTTACCCTAAAGGGAACCCTTTCCTAGAAATAAGAGAAGTGCTTTGAAAGACAGAATGGATAAGCTGCACCGATAAGTTGAAAGATTATTTTAAGAGTTTCCTCATCAGTCACACAAAGAGGCCAGACCATATCAGGGGCATCAAAATCACTAGGAAAAGTATTTTTCAAGTACATATATGCAGTATCTCCCTAAAGACATGGAATTAGTAGGTCTTGGGTGGTTGGTATCGGAGAATCTATATTTTAAAGTTCTCTACAGGATTAGGATGTATTGGCAGGTTCAGAAATCACTGGACTAGAAGATTCCCAACATACTATTATCTGCAGTGAACTGTTTTATATATCACCTATACAGCATTACTTTATCTCAAGCCTGTTTACTAAAGCCTTACCTCTGGGGCGCCTGTGTGGCTCAGTCGGTTAAGCATCTGCCTTTGGCTCAGGTCATGATCTCGGGGTCCTGGGATCGAGCCCTGCGTCGCGCTCCCTGCTCAGCGGAGAGCCTGCTTCTCCCTCTCCCTCTGCCTGCCACTTCCCCTGCTTGTGCTCTCTCTTTCTCTCTCTCTGTCAAATAAATAAAATCTTTTAAAAAAATAAAGCCTTGCTTCTAACTACAGAGGGATTATAAAATGAGATAATAGAATCAAATGGCCCTCTAACCCATGCTTCTCTCTACCCCTCTGTCAATATCATTAATACAGAGTCATATCCTTGTAGGTAGGTAGGGCTAGCCAGCTAGGCTGAGGGCATGGCATATTAAAGCCAAGGGACGGACCAAGTCTAAGGGGAGCAAGGTGCTCACTGGACCTTGGAGGAATTTGGAGAAACTGAGTATCATGTTTAGTTAGCTTTATGTGTCAACTTGGCTAAGCTACAGTGCCTAGCTATCTAATCAAACGCTACTCTAAGTGCTACTGTGCAGGTATTTTGTAGATATGATTAACAATCCGTTTATTTTAAGTAAAAGAGATTATTCTCAACAAAGTGGGTGGGCCTCATCCAATCAGTTGAAAAGCCTTATGAGCAAAACTGGGGCTTCTCTGAAGAAAAAATTGCACCTGCGTAAGCCAATTCATAGATAGATAGGTACAGATATAGAAAATATGTATGTGATATCTCCTATGTAGACAGAAGATACACGTGTGTGTGTGTGTGTGTATGTATATATATATATATGACATCTGTTTCTCTGGTAGAATGCTAACTTATGCACTGATTAAGTCAAAAGGGAACAAAGAGCAGGATCAGTCCAGGTCTAAAGGCAAACCAGTGTGGAAGGAATGAGTCAGAGGTGTAATTCTGAGAATTCAGGCCAGACACAGAGTTAGGACCAAGGCCTCACGTAGGTCATTCACAGCCAGAGAATGAGGGGAAGAAGACAGGAATGGGGTGTTGGAGGAAGGGTCCAAAGACCTACTGGCTCACTTCCTTCTACATGGCCTGAAACTGCTTTGGGCATAATGAGAACTTCTGGATGGGGCCAGGGTAAGGGCCAACAACCTCCTTGGGTGCCATCCACTTTTCATTTCCAGTTTCACATTTTGGGATTATCCAATTTGTTGCCACAAAATAAACTGGGAGGTAGCCACTTGGGTTTAGGTCTCTGAATAACACCTCAGAGGTTAAAAGTGCACGGAGTTGTTGATTTCCTATGCATGTAAGTATTTCCATATATAATAGAAACAGCTGACATGTGTTCAGTGTCAGACAGTGCTCTGTGAACTTCACATGGATTATCTTATTTAACCATCACAATAACCATATGCAGGAGGTACTATTTTTATCACATTTTATAGATGAGAAAATTGAGACTCAGAGAGCAAATAGCTAGCGGAAGGTCAACTAATAAGTGAGGGACGAGGATTGGAATCCAGGCATTTTGAGCATAGAATCCATCCTCTTGACATTCTACTCCCTCCTCTATCTGATTCTTGTGATGTGTGTCATCGTGAATTATCACTGCTACCTGTCTGCCTTCTGTTACTGAACTATAATCTGAGGACAGTCTAGTCTCATTACCCTATATCCACAGGCCCTACGCAACCCTTTAGGCCTGCCCCTTCATTCTCCCAGGCACCCCATTGGCTGGCTTGATTCTATGAGGTAATACCATTATGGTGATAGGAGCTGACCTCATATTAGTAGTGGCTGTACTTCAGAATCCTGAAGGGAGCAGAGCACCTTTGATCAAAGGATAGAGAAAGGGCAGATAACTGGACCACAGTTAAACTTTTTCTGATAGTAGAATTAAAATATTTAAATGATGGAGAAAATGCCGAAGTTATTTTATTTTTTTATTTTTGTGTTTTTAGTGGAATGCCAACTTCATTTACACTCGTCTTATTCCAGTAAGTGAAAATTAACTGAACAATAAGCTTAAAAAGTAACACTAGCCACTGGGGAAGTAAAATTGTATCTTGGGGTAATTACATTTTCCTGGTAAAAGTAAGCAGTCAAAATAGTAAGCAGACACAAATATTTTGCAGTACCCATAAAACTCAACGGATTGCCAAATGAACCAAATGAAAACAATGAAAGCTATGAAGACAGTGAATATACATCAAAATACTCAGGCAAATCAATGCGATATTCACATCCAGTGGGATTATAGTTATTTCAAAAGAAAATGAAGGCTAACTCTTCTTTTGTATGTTATGTGATCCTGTCTTTGCCTGTGTATTGCTTATCAGCCTTGGTCATAAAAATTAGATGAGTATTTGCTCAGAAGTTAAATACTATAATCTTCTGTGTCTTTAAGCTGAACATTCTCTTTAGGGGTTACTGCTTTCCTTTCTTTCCTTTTTTTTTTTTTTTTTTTGGTTGGCACACACAAAATCTTCATTCCTAACCTGCCCATACGAACATGACTATAATTGTAATTTGATGCACATATTTTGGGAGCAGAGAATATTAGTCCAGACATAGATGATTTGCAAGTGTACAGCTTCCTTTAAAGTTATTTGTCTTTTGCTTTGCTTTGCTTTTTTTTGTTTGAATGCTAGTGAGAATTCTGTTTATCTCAAAAGACAGGAATCAATACCCAAAAATCTGTACAGTCTGAAGGTGAATATTTGTTGGAGATATGCAGCATGCAAAAATGATTCAATTTCTTATAAAGTAAATAATATCTACATGATATAATAACATTTAACTAGTGTTAGTCTTGACCCCTCCCTGAAACCGATTTTCTTATCTTCTGATGAAGAGGCTTCTTAACCTACAATAAAGCAGACCAGAAACCAAAAGGACTCTATCCTTACTGTTCTTTATTAATGATGGCAAATATTTGATGTGAATATTTGCAAATACCGTAAAATTATTCTACTGGACGTGGAGTAGATTCCATTAATTTCATTAACATTTAACATTTTAGCTACAGGAAAACATTTCCGGCTCCTTCTATGACTCCAAGTTATTTCCTAAGCTCCCTAAACCTATCTCTAACCTGTCACCTCCCTCAGATCTCCTTCCACAGCCTTCTAACTGGGAGCCCTGCCTCTCGGGACATCAGGGGAAGTTGAGGACCTGGGAGGGTGGGTGAGGACCCACAGCCATCGCCAAGATCACTGCCGCATGACTGCAGAGGGCACCAATGTGGCCACCACTAGCGTACACAGCACTTTTGTGCAAATTAGAGAAATGTACCCCTTCAGGACAAATTGATTTGGGAGAAGGTGGCTGGTTTAACGAATGAGTCACACACACCCCTCCTCTTGTTGGACATTTAAGAAATGAGAACCCTCTCCGGACTTACATAGCCCTGTGGGCTCCTGGCATAGCAGACAGAACACAGGCTGGTTTTCAAGCCTTACTGTCCACTCTCCCCCACTAGGTACCTTTGTGCTGCACACAAATTACACAACCACACACAGCAGTCCTAAGAGCAGCCCTTCTGGCAGTTTCTCTTCTGTCTTGGCCTACTCTCCTGAAACTCTAGAAGACCACTTGACTCGGAGTACGAAGAGCCAGGAAGCCACCACTGTGCCTGCCAGTTTGCTCCCCTCCTGGAAGGTGTCCTTTCTCTTTCTCCTTTGTGTATTCGCTAACTGCTGGCTAGGAGCAAGCCACACTGCTCCTCATCCATCATCATCCATCACAAACACACAGGCTTGTTCATCTTCCTAAAGCTCACACGTGAATGGTTCACCACTTGCCTGCTCCAAAACCTTTGCCTTCCCCACGCACCAAGCACAGAACTGGACTGGGTTATGGTCCTTATTCTGACACTTACTTGTTTCTTGTGAGCTTAGACAAAACCAAACACCTCTTCTAAGATCTTTGCTACCCTGAGCTGCTGGGGGTCCCAGTGTAGGTTGAGTCATGGAGACAGAAAGTAGAATTGTTTGCCTCATAAGATTGAGAGGTAGTTCCCTAGAAAAATCCAAATGTCTCTCGTAACTTTTGACTTGTAATCATATGAAAAGATGCTTACCTCGTGTATACTATTAAAATTTAAAAGTACACCAAAATAAGAGTTTTCAAATATTATATTGAAAGAGATCAAAATGTTTGATAATATACTGTGTTGGCAAAGGAACAGGGAAACAGGTGAGCTCATATTTATAAGAGTAGAAATGGGTCCAACTTTTATAGAGGTAAATTGTATCTTTCAAAAGAAAAGAATGCATACTATTTTTGCCCCAGCGTTTAAATTCTAGCACTTGTTTCATAAGAAATATACTAGTCCATTTTCCCAGTCCATTTCCTCTCCTGATCTAGAATCCTCATGCACTTTCCTCTCCTCTCAAATCCCTAGTATATTTTCCAACAGCCTCCCACTCAAGTGACGGTCTTGTTTTTTTTTTTTTCTTTCACTAAGAGAGAGAACTTCCCCAGCTCCCACAGCTCCACCCCCCCTTCTACCTATCCTCTGCCTTCCCTCCTGTTGTCACAGATGAGCTAGCCACGTTAAGGCCAACCCTTCCACCCGTGCACAAAATTCTGTCCCCAACACATTATCCTTTTCCTCTCTACTGGATCACTTCCATCAGCACATCTGCCATTATCCCCCTCCCTCAGTGCCCCCTATATGCCCCGTTTCCAGTAAACTTGTTGTCCCTTTATGGTAAGGTTCCTCCAAAGTGCTGCTAAAACGTGCTACCTCATCTGTTGCTCTTGGGTTCAATGTTTACCAACAGCAATTCCTGTGTTTTTTTTTATTTCAGGTGGAATGAAAAATGAAAGTATTATCAAAGAGACAAAAACCCAGAGAGATGATGATATAGCATATGCTATACCAAAGCGATACATCAAATGGAATATAGAGAATACGGATTTGTAAAATTCAATCCAAAAGTGCCCTGTAATCCCCTTTCATATGGCACTACACAACTTGAAACAATAAATGCATCATTTAATCAGAAAAGTATGGCTGCTGTTTTTTCAACCAAATTTGTAGCAAGTGTCATTCTGAGTCAGGAATTCAGATGCTCAACAATGCAGGAGAGAGGTGCTTTGACTAGGGACAGGAGGCACATGAAATAAGGGAGCCAGGCATTAAGTGGGAATTTAATTTGTATTTGTTTACACTGACTGCAATGTAGTCTCCATTCTTTATTTGTTTAAAATGGTATTTTAAATTTTTATTTAAAATGCTCTCCCTCTCTCAAATAAATAACATCCATCAATAAATCAAAATGGTATTTCTGATTTTTTTAGGTGTATCTGATTTTTTCTTCTCTTCCCCTGTGGGAATAACAATATGATTGACAAATACATCACTGATATACAAAGTTAAGACAAAATTCTGAAACGTTCTTCTTTTTTTAAGATCTATTCATTTGAGAGAGAGCACAAGCAGGGGGAAGGGCAGAGGGAGAGGGAGAAGCAGACTCCCTGCTGGGCAGGGAGCCCAATGCGGGCTGGATCCCAGGACCCCGGGATCATGGCCCCAGTTGAACACAGATGCTTAACCGACTGAGCCACCCAGGCACTCCAACACTTTCTTCCTTTTAAGCAGTGGAACCACATAGACTAGCTCTCGCTGAAGTCATTTTAATTGTGTATGTAGCTAGCCACCTACTTTCCTCTGATAGTTGGATTGACTATTTTTTGCAATATATAAATGTATACTGAACAGTATACACTATTCGATAAGCAATTGCATATTAACTAAGGTGCTGCTTAGTGTCAACTAATGATGATGATGATAATCACTAAATTATTACAGTCAAATAAATGTTTCAGATTAGTGTTTTCCAAAATGTTGGGATGTGCTCCTGAGTTGTTTCATAATATCAATTGCTTAAAAATGAATCATAACGTAACATTACTTAGTGGAATGGAAAATATCACATGTATTAAATTGTTATCACTGGGGCACCTGGCTGACTCAGTCAGTGAAGCACGACCATGCGACTCTTGATCTTGGGGTCATGAGTTCAAGCCCCATGTGGGGTGTAGAGATTACTTAAATAAATAAAACTTTAAAAAAAAACCATAACATGTATAGATATTTTATGATACTTTTCTATTATACCACACACACACACACACACCACGAGTTGTGATATAAAATGTATTTCCTATCATGGATCATGGTCAAAAATTTTTGAAAGCCATGGGTCCAGATGCCGAACATCTTCCCAATGACCCACCCAAAATGTGGTGTCACGAAATGAACGTACTATTCCAGCTGAAGTCTTAACAGTGCAGACCAGAAAAGGATGACCACCTTCTCTTTCTCTAGATACTTATTCTTATTAGCTCAGCCTGTGATAATATTAGGAGGGTTTTTTTTGGAATATAGATCACACTGTTTGCATATATCAAGCTTGTGGCCAAGTTCAAGCTCTTTCAAGTAGTATTATCAAACTGAAATTAGCATTAGACAAAAGTGAGCCATGATGTCTCCTCATATTACCAGGAGGAAGAGGTAGAACTCTGAATACAACCCACATATTCTGATTCTTACTCCAGCATTCAAATATAATCACATCACAGGAGCACCTGGGTGGCTCAGTCAGTTAAGCATTTGCCTTCGGCTAGGTCATGATCTCGGGATCCCTGCTCAGCAGGGAGTCTGCTTCTCCCTCTCCCTCTGCCTGTCCCCCCTACTCCTGCGTGCTCTCTCTCTCTGTCAAATAAATAAAATCTTAAAATTAATTAATTAATTAAAAATGTATATCGTATCTGTCCAACTAAAATTAAGTAGAAAAAAACAGAGCATATTGCCATGTAAGTGTAGCTATTTTTTCATGTAGCCATTTTAGGACTACTTTGAAGTAAGCAAATATAGACAAAATAAAATGGAAAACAAACTCAAAGAAACCCTGCTGTTGACAAAAAGTAACTGGAATGTTTGTTTCTGAGTTATCTAGTTTGATTATCTAGCTATCTGGATTATCTCAATCTACGTTGACTCAATTTACTCAAATGTACATTTCATTAGTGTGCACAAATATCAAAATAAATATAAAATTTTCAGAAGTAATTCCCTAACATTTAAATTGGAAGGGGGCGCCTGGGTGGCTCAGACGTTAAACGTCTGCCTTCGGCTCTGGTCATGAATCCAGGGTCCTGGGATCGAGCCCCACATAGGGCTTCCCACTCGGTGGGGAGCCTGCTTCTCCCCCTCCCTCAGCCTGCCGCTCCCCCTACTTGTGCTCCTCCCCCTACTTGTGCTCGCTCGCTCTCTCTGTCAAATAAATAAATAAATCTTTAAAAAATAAAAATAAAAAATAAATTGAAAGAACATTCCCCTGATCATTCAGTGCTCAAATAAGGAGGTGAGCTAAAGGAATCTCTTATAGTTTTCCTATTTGGCTTACCCAATTTCTTGAGTATTTTTTTTTTTAAAGATTTTATTTATTTGACAGAGAGACAGCGAGAGAGGGAACACAAGCAGGGGGAGTGGGGGAGGGAGAAGCAGGCTTCCCACTGAGCAGGGAGCCTGATGCGGGGCTCGATCCCAGGACCCTGGGACCATGACCTGAGCCGAAGGCAGGCGCTTAACGACCGAGCCACCCAGGCGCCCCCCAATTTCTTGAGTATTTTTAACGGTTTAATACAGGCTCAATTCTTCCCACCAACCAGCATGCTTCTGGAATGCCTGCCCTCCTCCCACTCCTAGTTCTTGGAACTCAAATAAGTTAAGTCAAAAATTTATATTTTTTATTACATAGCCAAACAGAATTAAGAACATAAGTATGTGAGGAAAAAATAAAAATTTCCATTATCCACTTAAACAGTGAATAATGAGAAACAGCTGTTAGATGATCCACACCTTGGGATTATCAGAGCCACTCCCCTCTTACTTAGCACATAAATTTGAGAACTGACTATAATGGTTTAAAGGTCCATTCCTACCCTCCTTCCCCACTAACCCACACCCACAAGAGACTTAGAGATTCATACAGATGGTTGTACATCCTTCTGGTAAAATGGCCACATGATTAAGATGATAATTCCCAGTTAAAATTTATTCCTAAATTTATATATATTTATGTATCTAGTTGTCATGAACAGTTTGAGGAAAGACTTCCACCTAACTGGCTCTATTGAAATGTTGAAACACTATTATCAGCGGTGGAAGAAGATATCGAGGAAGACAAAGATGTAAAGTGCAGAAACTGAGAAGTTGCTAGAAAAGTTCTTTCAAGTAGTAAAGCTACCAATTTAAGTTATCAGATTCAAGTTTACATGAAAGCTAAGCTAGCAATGATAAGCTGATTTTTCAATGACAATGTTAAATGGGATTTATTGCAGTTAAAGGTAATAAAGATTAATATTAAGATATTCACAGCTACAGAAAAAGAACTGTTTTCATCAAGTTATACTGAGGGAGAAACAGCTTATTGGGTTGCTTCATTTTGCAGGGAAATTCTAAACATCTAAAACAGGATGCTGTGAACAAACTGTTTCCTTAGACAAAATATTTCCCATAAACAGACATATGGAAGTTGTGTTATTCCTGCACATAGGAACACACACAGATGGGCCCCTCTTCCACCCATGCCAACTGCTTTGATCTGATGAAGAAATGTGACCCAAGCCCACCAAAGTGCATCCTTGTGCAAACAACATCAGAGAATGTTAGGGAAAACATGTGAATGCAACGAAAGACCAGTGAAAGACCCCTATTTTAGAGGCATGTCATAATAAAAGTATTCTACATTATTAATAGCAATAGGAATGCAGTATGATCATATAAACCCGATTGTGTAAAAGTTCTAAGATTTCCAGTTACCTGTTTAAGAAAATCTAAAGTGAAAACATTTAAGTAGTGAAGTCATGCACAGGTTACCGCTGATAATTCAAGGCATACATAGAAGGGCATTCAAGGGGCGCCTGGGTGGCTCAGTCAGTATGCATCTGCCTTCGGCTCAGGTCATGATCCTGGGGTCCTGGGATTGAGCCACGCATCGGGCTCCCTGCTCAGAGATGAATCTGCTTCTCCCTCTCTCTCTGCTGCTCCCCCTGCTTGTGCTCTCTCGCTCTCTCTGTCAAATAAATAAATAAAATCTTTAACAGCAACAACAAAAAAGAAGGGCATTCAAAAGGACTAAAGGGCCCAAAAGACAAAGAGATAATGGATATTTACTGCAATAGATGGCCCATGTCATACTCTATAGAAAAAAAATTTTAAATGTTATTTCTAGCATATGTTAAAAACTTTTCTACATTCTTGGGACGCCTGGGTGGCACAGTTGATTGGGCGTCTGACTCTTGGTTTCGGCTCAGGTCTGATCTCAGGGTCCTGGGATTAAGCCTCTCAATTCCTCAGCAGGGAGTCTGCAGGAGATTCTCTCTCTCCCTCTGCCCCTGCCCGCCCCCCGTGCGTGTTCTCTCTCTCTAAAATAAAAATGTCTTTTTCTTAAGATTTAATTAATTTATTTATTTGAGAAAGAGAGAGAGCACAAGTAGGGAGAAGGGCAGACAGAGAATCAGGCTCCTCACTGAGCAGGGAGCCCTATATGGGAATCGATCCCAGGACCCTGGGTTCATGACCTGAGCCGAGGGCAGATGCTTAACCGACTAAGCCAACCAGGTGCCCCAAATAAAAATAAATCTTAAAAAAAAACCTTTTCTATATTCTTTATAAATTTTGAGGAAAGTGGGAAAACAATTTTAAAATTCAATTTTCAGCATCCTTTTTGACAATTAGCATATATTCCCTTGAAATTCCACTGTTCACACCTTTATCTTTCCGTACTTTTTTCTGACTCTTTTTGTTTCCACTTTTACTCCTAACAACTAGTAACTCAGTAACACCTTGCCTAAATATTAATTATGAAATGCAAATGAAGATTACTATTGAAAAGAAGAGATGAAGTAAAAATGAAAAGCTGGAAAAGTTATTTAAAGGAACATAAAGAATAGGTGTGGTAGTCATGAAATCTCTCCTTACTGTGCCTCTCAGAACTCCCGACCACCGGGAGTACATTTCACTGATGGCTCATCTGTTGTGCTCCGCAGTCTATCACTGTATTTACACCAAAGCCACACTTTCTGCAAGCTGCTCCGAGGCAGTGACTGAGCAAGGCAGGCCCATTCCTGACTGATGCAGAACACCTCTGACAGCCAGCTTTAGTTCAAAAACCCCCATCGCCACCCACTGGCCTTGCCACACGTCCTTAGAACTGTTCTTAGTCTAAGATTCTCTCATTCATTTTTCCTAATCAAGTTCCTTCATAAGGATGAAACCTGCATTGTGATCTTTCAGCTCTCCCAGCCTCCTCTTAATAATTCTCTGCTTGTCTAATCCCATCTGGGCATCTGCTTCTTGGGGACCTGAACTTGCACCAATGGTCCCAAGCGTGGTCTGAGAAAACAGGCAAGAGGCTTTGGATTTGGGGACTGGCTCACTCACTACCCGGTAGAGGAGGACACCATCCGGGTTGGTAGACGGAACACGGATAGTGGTGGTATAATTCCTGAAGATTCCCCAGTGCTGACCCAAGAAATGTCTTAGCGGAGGGAAATGCAGCCGTAATGGTTCAGGCGTTTGAGAGATACGGGTGTAATAGTGCCTACACAGAGGAGGGGCACCTGAGTGGCTCAGTTGATTAAGCAGCCATTTCTTGATTTCAGCTCAGGTCATGGTCTCAGGGCCCTGGGATTGAGCCCCTCAATCCCTCAGCAGGGAGTCTGCTAGAGCTTCTCTCTCTCCCTTTCTCTCCCTTTCTCTCCCTCTGCCCCTCCCTCTGGGCTCCCTTGGCTGCATGCGCGCTCTCTCTCTCTCTCAAATAAATAAATCTTAAAGAAAAAAAAAAGAAGAGTTGGCCAGTTACTGATAAGTTCTACTGATGCCCTTTAGAGGGATAATGAGAGTCTGTGGGCCTCTAACAAGCAGTTAATGGCTAAGTGTTGAGAACAAAACCTAAGCAGTAGCTCACAAAGAGGCTGTTAGCTCCTGCAGTGAAGAGCAAACACAACTAAAAACTGTTAAAGATGCAGGGTCAGAGATGCTTGGCCAAGATAAGATCAGTTATGTAAATGTTAGGGACCTGGTGGGGGGAAAACCTGGGACACTGAACTACGAAAATAGAGCATCTCTCTGAATGGAAGTCCCTGGAGATGTCAGCTCTGCAGCCCCCTGCCTTGAACACATGGGATTGCAGAGGTGGCCTAACCGTCCCTAGTACGTGCAGGTGCTTCTGCTGTGCTAGAAAATGCCGCAGAGGCTTCTTCCTTGCAAGATTACAGATGCTATGCTAAGGATCTGCCTTCACCTCCTCTCCTAACTACCTCCTGAGACCAATAGCTGGGGTTAAACTCCAGTGTAACCCAGATGATGATGTGCCAAGCCTGACAAGTGAGGAATGTGACTATATGCTGAAATGATGCAAAACTTAGCCTCTATATATCTGTACGATCCATGAGATGCATAGAGGTGTATTCCTGAGATGGGATTCTGAGCCTATTTGTTCCAGGGGGCTGGAATATAAGACTTAATCATTGGAAATTCAGTGACTTGGGAGTACTTTCTTAAGACACAAGATTTAACACCCTAGTGAGGATCCTGTGGGTGCACATATGTTACTGGGGGTATTTTAGTAGCCTGGAGAAAGCTATGGCCAATATTTGACAAGAAAGAAACATTTGAGCTGGTAGAAAAAGGAATAAAGGGGATGTGGGAGGGAGCAGGACTGTGGGAATGGTACAGTGAAGAGCTCAGCAAATCCTCTCCCCAAAGGAAATGATAAAACTGGACAAAGTTGTCAAAAACAGTCATTTCAAAACTCTGTAAACTGACCAAAGGCACACAACAGATTGAAAAGCATTTATATAAGAGAACGCACTGAACTTTTGGGTCCTGGATGTTGAGCTCCTATCCCCAACCAGTTCTTGTAGAATTACTGCCCTGTGGCCAGAGGGCACTAACTTGAGAATAAGCCCACAGCCTGGGGGCGCTGACAAAAATAACAGACCTTAGTGGTAAACAACTGGGAAGGCCATTATCACAGCTGCTCAAGGCTGCAATCCTACATGGGACAGGCAACATGCCAGCCAGAAATTTAAAGAGAAACAAAATAGTCATAGTGAGCCTTGATAAGCTACCAGATATCTCTGGTATCCTGGAAGGCTTTATACACGTATGAGGCTGCTTGCCCTCAGAAGATACATATCCACAAAGCTCAATAAACTCCAAGTGGATAAACAGAGAGATTTACAACTAATGCTTCATAATCAAAGTGGGTTTTTTTTGTTTTTGCTTTTTGAGAGAGAATGATCGAGAGAGAGAGAGAGAGCACAAGCAGGGGGTAAGGAGAGGCAGAGGGAGAAGCAGGCTCCCCACCTAGCAGGGAGCCCAACACGGGGCCTCGATCCCGGGACTCTAGGATCATGACCTGAGCCAAAGGCAGACACTTAACTGACTGAGCCACCCAGGTGCCTCCTATAATCAAAGTGTTAAAAGCAGTAAAAAAAGAAAAAGACTCATCACACATAGGGAAACACTTTAAGATTAACAGCCAAATTATAATAACTATAAAATTACATGGTTGGGTTTATAACATATAAAGATGTAATAATATATATGAAAAAAATACCACAAAGGAGTACTGAGGGAATGGAACAACATTAAGGAAAATTTTTATATTTTACTAGAATTAAGTTAGCACTAATTAAAGTAGGTTGTGATACATTAAGATGCATACTGTAATCCCCAGAGAAACCATTAAGAAAATAATTCAAACTATACAGTAAAAAAATCAATAAATGAATTAAAATGGTACACTAGAGAGTATTTAACACAAAACAAAATAGTAAAGGAGACAGAAGAACAAAAAAGATATGTGACATAGGGAAAACAGTAGCAAAATGGCAGTGGTAAATCCAATCCTATTAATAATTACATTAAGTGCAGAAGGATTAAACGTAAATCAAAAGGCATATTCTCAGACTGAATTTTAAAAATACAGCCCAATTGTATTCTATCTACAAGACATTCACTTTACTTTTTTTAAAGATTTTATTTATTTATTTGAGAGAGCGAGGGGGGTAGGGGCACAGGGAGAGAGAGAATCCCAAGCAGACTCCATGCCAAGCACACAGCCCAATGCAGGGCTTGATCTCATGACCCTGAGATCATGACCTGAGCCGAAATCAAGACTGACTGAGCCACCCAGGTGCCCGCAAGACAAGCACTTTAAATTCAGACACAAACAGATTGAAAGTAGAAGTATAAAAAAAGATATACCATATATACAGTAAGCAAAAGAGAACTGGAGTGGCTATTCTAATATAATACAAAAGCAACTTTAAGACAAAAATTGCTAGAGATAAAGAGGAACATTTTATAATAATAAAATGTCAATTCAGCAGGACGTTATAACAATTAAAATAAATATACATACCTAACAACCCAATATACACGACAGAATTGAAGGGAAAAATAGACAGTTCAATAGTAATAGAGACTTCAGTACCCTCCTTTCCTCTCAATAATTGATAGAAAATTAACAAGCATATAGAAGATGAGAATAACACTATCAATAAATTAGACCTGGTATCTATAACACCCCACCTAACAACAGCAGTTTGTTGAGATGAAATGAAAACCAAATTTAAGTGCACACAGTACATTCTCCAGGACATATCAAATACTAGACTATGAAGCAAATTTCAATACATTTTAAAAGATGAAATTGGGGTGCCTGGGTGGCTCAGTTGGTTAAGTGTCTGCCTTCGGCTCAGGTCATGATCTCCAGGTCCTGGGATTGAGCCCCGCATTGGGCTCCCTGCTCAGTAGGGAGTCTGCTTTCTCTCTCTCTCTCTCTCTCTCTCTCCCTCCCTCCCTCTGGTCCTCCTCACCGCTTGTTCTCTTTCTCTCTCAAATAAGTAAACAAAATCTTTAAAAATAAATAAATGAAAGACTGAAATTACACAAAGTATGTTCTTCAACTAAATGGAATTAAATTAGAAACCAACAACAGAAGAAAATTTGGGAAATCAACAAATATTTGGAAATTAAATAATACACTTAAAAATAACCCACGGGTCATATGTCAAATCATAAATTGTAAGGGAATATGGATATATTTTTAATTGAGCAAGAACAAAAACACAATATGTCAAAATGTGTGGAATCTGGCCAAAAAAGTGCTTAGAGAAAAATTTATGGCTTTAAACATCATATTAGAAAAGGAGAAATCTCAAACATTAAAGTAAGTTTCCACCTTGACAAATTAGAAGAGTAAGGCAGAGAACCTGACTAGACATTTCTCCAAAGAAAACATACAAATGGCCAAGAGACAGATGAAAAGATGCTCAGCATCACTCATCACGGGGAAATGCAAAAAAACTACAATGAAATAACACCTCACACCTGTCAGAATGGCCAAAATCAAAAACACAAAAAACAACAAGTGTTGGCAAGAATGTGGAGAAATGGGAACCCTCTTGCACTGTTAGTGGTAATGCAAACTGGTGCAGCCACTGTAGAAAACAGGGTGGAGGTTCCTCAAAAAATTAAAAATAGAATTACCCTATGATCTAGTAATTCCACTGCTGGGTATTTACCCAAAGAAAACAAAAAAAAATTCAAAAATATATGCACCCCATGTTTATTGCAGCATTATCTACAATAACCAACATATGGAAGCAACCTAAGTGTCTATCCATAGATGAATGGATAAAGATGTGGTGTATATATGTACAATGGAAAATTACTCAGCCATAAAAAAGAATGAGATCTTGCCATTTGCAACAACATGAATAGACCTAGAGGGTATAATGCTAAGTGAAATAAGTCATTCAGAGAAAAGCAAATACCATATGATTTCACTTATACATGGGATTTAAGAAACAAAACAAATAAAGAAAAAAAGAGACAAGAAAACACTCTTAAATACAGAGTACTGGTGGTTGCCAGAAGGGAAGTGGGTGGGGGGCATGGATGAAATAGATGAAGGGGATCAAGAGTACACTTAACATGTTGAGCACTGAGTAAGGTATAGAATTGATGAATCATTATCTTGTACAACTGAAACTAATATAACACTGTATGTTAATTATAGTTCAATTAAAAAAAAGAAGAGAAAACTAAACTCAAAGGATGCAAAAAGAAGGAAATAATAAGGAGGAAAGTAGAGATCAATGAAATAGGAAACAGAAAAATGATAAGAGAAAATCAATGTAATCAAAACAGGTTCTTTGAAATGATGAACAACAATTGGCAACCGTTAGTAAGACTAAACAGGGAAAAAAGAAGACGTGGATTACCAAAATCAGGAATGAAAGAGAGGACATCGCCTCTGACCTTAGAGAAATTATAAGATTATGAGAAAATGCTATGAGAAACTGTATGCAAATAGATTAGAAAATTTGGATAAAATGGGAAAATTCCTAGAAAGATACAAAATACTGAAATTGACTAAAGAAATAATAGGAAGTTTGAGTCAACCCATTACCAGAAAAGAGATTGAATTAGTAATTCCAAAACTTCCCACAAAGAAAAGTCCAGTTCCATGTGGCTTCACTGGTGAATTTCACCAAACATTTAGAAAGAATTAACAGCAATTCTGCACAAACTCTTCCAAAAACTAGAAGAGGAGGAAACGCTTCCTAAATCATTCTGTAAGACCAATATTACTCTGATACCAAAACCAAAGACATCATAAGAAGAGAATACTACAGACCAATATCCTTTATAAATATAGATGCAAAAATCCTTAACAAAATACTTGCAAACTGAATCTAGAAGCACACAAAAAGGACTATCTGCCATGGCCATGGGATTTATCCCAGATATGAAAGTTGGTTCAAAATAGGAAAAATCAGTCAATGTAATACACCATATTAGTTGAATAAAGAAAAAAATCACATCATGTCAACAGACATAGGAAAAACATTTAACAAAATCCAAAACCCTTCCATGAAAAAAAAAAAGAAAAAAACCTCATGATAAAAACACTTGTACAAGTGTAAGACTTGTACATTAAAAACTACAAAAAAAAAGAGGGGCTCCTGGGTGGCTCAAGTTGGTTAAGCATCTGCCTTTGGCTCAGGTCATGATCCCAGGGTTCTGGGATCGAGCCCCACGTCGGGCTCCCTGCTCAGTGGGGAGTCTGCTTCTCCCTCTCCCTCTGCTGCTCCCCCTGCTGTGCTCTCTCGCTCATTCTCTCTCTTAAATAAATATATAAAAACTTTTTTAAAAACTACAAAACAATGCTGAGAGAAATTACAGAAGATCTAAATAAATGAAGTAACATTCAATCTTCATGGATTGGAAGACACAGTATCATTAAATGGAAATTCTCCCCAAATTGACCAATAGATTCAATGCAATCTCTATCAAAATGTCAATAGGCTTTTTTTAAAATACAGAAACTGACAAGCTGACCCCAAAACTTATATGAAAATGTAACAGACCCATAATGGGCAAAGCAGTCTTGAAAAAGAACAAAATTGGAGGACTTATACTTCCCAATTAAAAAATTTACTAGGAAACTACACTTATTAAGTAGAAAAATAACTTTATCAGTTGACATTAGCTATCCATTGTCACTGGCCAGCCCAGAATTGTCAGGATGGGCACAGGAACGGAATAACCACAGTGCAAAGACAGAGCCTGCATATGGGCCCAGCAACATGAACTCCCACTTACCAAGGCCAAACTAGCTATCACTACCTCTCAATGTCCAGACTGTCAGCAACAGAGACCAACTCTGTGCTCCTGCGATGGTACTATTCCTCAAAGAGAGCAACTAGCCACTTGGTTTTAAATTGACGATAATCTGACCCTCCCGTCCTGGAAGCGTTGACAATACACATTCACACGGATAGATACTTATTCTGGCAATGAGTTTTCCATTCCTGCTAGCAGAGCCTCAGCCAGCACCACTATCCTGGGGCTTACAGAATGCACAGGCATGGACCAGAAGACCCAATTCACAAGGAAGGAAGTGTGGGAGTGGACCCCATAACCATGGGACCTACCAGTTATATAATATACCATACTTTTCAAAAGCAGCCAGCCACAGAGAGCGCTGGAATGGCTTTCTAAAGACATAGCTGAAACACTAGCTTGGAGACAATGCTCTGAAAGGATGGTGTGCCACCCTGAGAAATGCAGTGTATGTATTAATTAAAGACCTCAATATAGTGCTGTGTCCTCACTAGGAAGAATAAATGGATCATGAACTAAGGAGTAAAAGCAGGTCTGGCCCCACTTAATATGACTCCCAGTGACTGAATGGGGAACTTAGTACTTTCTATTTCCTCAACTCTGAACTCTGCAGGGTTGGAGGTCCTGTTTTCCAAAGGGGACACACTCCAGGGAACACAGCAAAGGTCCTGTTGAACTACAAGACAGAGCTGATGCCAGGGCACTTTGGACTGGTGCCAAAGGACCAGCAGACAAGAAGAGTCATGATATTGGCAGAGATAACTGACCCTTATCGGCAGAAGGAGGTAGGACTGCTTTTACACAAGGGGGCCAGGAGGAATTATGTGTGGAACTCACGTGATCCCCTTGGGTACCCTTGCCCCACTATAACTGTGAATGGACAAGTGCAGGTTGAGACGGGTGTGATTTCCAAGGTCTCAGAGCCCTCATGAGTGAAGGTTTGGTTCACACCACCAGGTAAGCCACCAAGATCTGCTGAGGAAATAACTAAGGAAGAGGTGAATTTTGAATGGATAGTGGAGGAGGGCGAAGATGAGTGACAGTTATGGCCCCAAGATCGGCTGCAGTGGGTAGGGCTGGAGGTCATCCCACTAACCTCCCTCTTTTGAGTTCTCAGAAAAAAGTACATGAGAACCATAGGGCAGGTTCTCCCTGAACTGTGTGGAGAAGTAGATTTGGGCGAAGCAACAGGAGGACTCCAGCAGTCATGAAAATGCACCACTCACATCACCAGAGAGTAAAACTGACAAATGGCCCCAGCTGCTATGCTCTGAAGCCAATGCTACATTTAGGCCGAGACTACACTTCCAATGGCTGAGAACAGCAGGTGTACTAACGCAGACCCATTCCTGGAAGATGGAGGCCTCCTTAAGGAAACCCAGTGAATAACCTGAAAAATATCCTAGGTCCCTGATGCTCCAAGTGTTGTATAGACCCACTGCACTGTGTCGGAATGACTGAGTCTTTCAGGGCTTACAATCAGCTCAGCTTTAAGAACACCCAGAAACCAGTCCTACTCTTCCCTCTCAACCTCAGAAAACACCACCACCGCCACCCCAACACATATACACATAAATTATTTAAATCACTCAGAGATGACATCAAAATTATATAGAGCTATATCTCTGGGATTTAAAATTATAATAATTTTATTTTAGTTCCTTCCCTTTTTTCTGTAATTGTAGGAAATCGGCAAATGGAACATAATATAGTAAAAAGAATAATAGGCAAGAGGTCAGAAAAATTGATCCCAACTCTGTTACTAAGCAGATGTGTGAGCTTGGGAAGAGTCTATTTGCTCTCTGGGCCTCACTTCCCTCATTTGTAAAACAAGAAAATTGGATTAGATTATCTCTAAACCTCTCTTTTAGCTCTAAATATGATTCTGTGGACAATCCATATGCCTTCAGTTCAACCAATGGAATTACAACATCACACATACCCCTAAATGACCACAAGGTGTCAGAATGTGCTCATCTAACACTTAAACAGTCCTCAAGTAACTATTCTGGTAATTTTGCGTTAGTCTAGACTAATTTCCATATATATCACACATTTCAAGAACCTTCGTAAATGCCCTATCAAGGAGGTAACATAAGTATTATCAGTAAAATTTATCCTGGAGATAATAGGGACCCACCCATATAGGTTCTACCACCCAATAATTAACCCTTAACATTTCCCAGACACTACATGTTTATTTGCTTCGGTAAACCGTCAGTTATGCTAATTTTGCTTCCCAAATCCAAATTTTATCCACCATTGAAAAGCTAGCTCTAGCTATTCACAATAGCAATAATAGTCATCTCCAGAAATAAACCTAACACAAAATGCTTAAGACATACATGAATGCAATGATAATACTTTACTGAAGGACAGGAAAGATGATAAGGATAAATGAAGACATCTACCATGGTCTGGAAAAGTCAGTTCTCCACAAAGTAATCTTAATTCAATGCATTTTTCCCCATTAAACTTGAAAATCTCAGTCTAATTATTCATCCAGAAGAGAAAATGGGCGAGAATGGCCTGTATTTTTTTAACCTCTAGAAATAGTAAGAAAAAATAAATTACACATGCCTTACAAAATATCAAAACATTTTAAGCTAGTCATTGAAACAGGGAAATGGCACAGGACTGGAAGACAGATCAATGGACCAGAATAGAGTCCAGGAGCAGATCCTGGATATTTAGGAATTTAAGCATATGATAAAGGTTGATTTTAAAATCAGTGATAAAAGGATTCAGTCAACAGTAATCATAGAATCAACTTTAATTGGAAAAATAAAATTAACTGAAATCCTAACTGCATGCCATGGCGAATTGTAAATGAAGTAAAGATCTTGTTCTAAAAATTCTAAAATAACAGGAAAGAACAAATACCTTCTCTATATACCTCTTTTTCCTTTTATGAAAGAAGAGATAGTAATACCTGCACCTAACAGGGCCACTATGAATATTTCAAAGGCTGATGAATGGCATATTTATAAGTACTGAATACATTTTAGCAGTATAATGGAATCTCAGTAAATATCTATTAATAATGATTTTTTTTTATTAGACTGGGAAAACATAGGACTGGAGAAGAACTCACTTGTTCCACATCACTCAGTATATGATGGATCCAGAGGGCGGGGAAAAAGAGAGGAGAGAGGGGCAGGCATATCATAAGTGACACTTAATGATAGAGAACAAACTGAGGGTTGCTGGACAGAGGTGGGTGGGGGATGGGCTAGATGGGGGATGGGTATTAAGGAGGGCACTTGTAATGATGAGCACTGGGTGTTCTATGTAAGGGATGAATCACTAAATTCTACTCCTGAAACCAATACTGCACTATATGTTAACTAACTAGAAAGTAAATAAAAAATTGGAAGAAAAAAAATAATGAATCCAGAATTTGTAACTAAACCACAATTAGAAACTGAGTCCTCTGAATTCCAGCTCAGTTCTTTTCGTCTTTTTGCTTTAGATTTTCTCTCTCTCTGTCTTTTCTCTCTCCTCTCTCTCTCTGTTTCTCTTTTAATATTAGGATGTCATTTTAACAGTGAAATGTTTCATTGTCTTCCACATAATAGTGGTACTGATTCATTTAGAAACTCTTAACTGATAGACTGCTACTATAAAGTCAATAATAATTTTTTTAAAGATTTCTATTCATTTATTTGAGATAAAGAGCAAGCGACCAAGAGAGCAGGAGCAGGGGCAGGGGCAGAGTGAGAGGGAGAAGCAGGCTCCCCGCTGAGCAGGGAGCCTGACGCGGGGCTCGATCCCAGGACTCCGGGATCACGACCCAAGCCGAAGGCAGACACCCAACCGACTGAGCCACCCAGGTGCCCCAAGTCAATAATATTTAAAGTCAATTTGTATTTAACTAAGCATGACAGTACTTATATACATTAAAAAAAAAACTATAGTATGTTTATTTTCTGCGATAATATTTATTCAGTCCACAGTAAATGCCTGGTATAGCCCCGAGAGTAAGAACCACCAAACTAGGTCCAATGCTCTAGTTCATTACTGCAGAGAAAGCACTCAATCAGAATAATCAAAAGACTGATTGCAACATGTCAAGGAACAACCTAAGAGCCTATATTCCTATGCCACCTCTCAATAGACACCTTAATCCTACAGGTAGAGAGGAAGCTGATAGCCATTAGGGAAAGGGGATGAAATCTGACAGCAAAAGTAGTTTCACTTACGGCAGCAGCACAGCATTTTAATTATCAAGAGAGTCATTTCTCATAGGATAGAAGCAAGTCTTTGAATTTCACCTCAAAAGAGGAAGAGTATGGATCCAAACCTGGAAGGGGCCTGTCATGGCTCCCTGGGCTCTGAGTAGTCAGAGTCAAGGGAAGAGCCTGTCGTGGTTGCCACAGAGAAGCAGGATGAAAGGCACTGGCTAGAAATTTGGGGGACAGAGTAGGAGGGTGGTAAGGGAAGAAAGGAACAAAGGGATAGGGGTGCCAGGGAGAGAGATGGTACTAGCGTGTGACATGCATTTCCCGAGGATCTCTTACTTCAGAATCCTCCCAGGTCTAAATGTCTTTTTGAAACCTTTGAAGTTGTGGGTTCAGGTTCTATTTCACATCTGGCAGGTTTACATCCAGGGACTTTTATCCATGTCCCTTAATTTCTGTACCTGTTCGCCGACCTGTGAAACAGGCCAATAACTACCTCGGCCAACACTCCACAGGGTATTTGGGGGATCCCTGTAGACCGGGAGTATTACACAACAAAATGGACTGCTGTGATTCAAGGCATCTGTCCAGCCTGGGTTAGGCAGAAACAGGAAAAAGAACCACACCTATCCTTACCCTGTGACAGGATTTTGCTTCTGTGGACAAGAAAAAAAGCAACCATCCTTAGTCCTCCTTCTTGGCATCTGGAAATGTGGGGGTTACTGACATGATGGACGCTGCAGAGCATTCATCCAAGAACCTGCCCTGACTTATCATCACCCCGACTTATGAGTGCTTCCAAGTTTCACAAGCAAGTAGACTACAGCCAGAAAAAACTTCACCTGGAGAATTTCAGAGAGAAAGGAAAATATAATTCCCTGGGATCATAACTATAAGGAAATACACCTTTCACCTTTGTCAGACAGAAATCGGAAGTCTCGCAGTCCCCCAGCTACTCAATCGGAATAATCACCCCAGCCACTCCCACAAGCTATACTTCTATGTCTGCCTCTTCTCTTTGAGACTGATTTTACCTGGAGGACCCTCTCATCATAAAACCATCCCAGCATAGATATTATTCTGAACCAACGAGATATTGGGAAATTTTCTCACAAAGATCTTGGGGAAAATGCCACAAAAGTAACACTGCCTGTATGAGAATTCCTGGCCCCAAATTTTGAATGATATTTGTGAAAGGTGCATGAGCTTGACTCTCGGGTGAGACCGAGATCATGTCCTTCTGATACTATCTACATGCGCTCTGGTAGTCCTTCTGGTACTATCTATATGCGCTTGTTATCCCAACAGCACTTTTTCTTTCCAAATTGTGATCAGCAGCTTCTCGGTAGAATGAGACACCCAACAGTGCCTCAAAACAACTCCAGCAAGAAAACCTACCGCTGCCTTTAAAAATAGACAGCAGAGGTCAGCAAAGCCCAGTCTGCTCATCTACCCCTGGAAAGACTTGCAGACTCTGACATTCATACTGCAAATTTCAGGTCCATTTGCTAATGGACCAAACCTCTCTTATATGGACCCACAAAATAATCAAGAGAAGGTTTCTCCTAGATATATAAAGTGAACATCACTAATCGCTTCAGTATTGGTATAATGAAGACGAACAAAGCCATGGCTGTTGTGATTATGCAGTAAACACAAACAACATAACAGGCTTCAGGAGACATTATTTTCAAATGAATAGGCTCCTCTCAGAATTGGTCAGGAGCAGGTGATATAATATACAAATAAACACAAAGCATACATATGATATGTATCACACTTGAATAAGAAGGCTGCAATTAAGGAAAGCCATTTAAAACTATAATTGATAATTTTTAAGTAAATATACACTTGTAACCGAATGCAGATGGCAAACCCACTATACAGCTGACCCCTGGACATGAAGAAGAAATAAACAGGAGGTGCATTACATGCTATTAATTATTTTCACTGCTACAGTTGTTTGCTATATAATATAGGTCAAGGGGTTAGCCTGAAGCTTCTCCTAATATATTAGTAAATAAATTTGAACAGATTTTAATTTGCTAATGGAAAGGTCTGGGCCAGTTGCAAATAAGAGTGAGGCTACTTTGTCTCCCTCATTAGCATGCAACCAGGCTTATCCTTTCCATTCATACAAAATGTTACATTTCCATAAAGTGTAGTGTAATTTGTCAGGAAAAAAACTCTGTAAACTATATTAGAATAAAGATAAATTTGTATCATGTGGTCATCCTCCTCATAGAGTCTTTATGATAATTGCATGTCTAACACCTGCCTCCAGATAATACCGCCTGCCAAATAATACCACTCTGAATCTTCATAGTACGTAAAAATGACAGGGAATAGAATAGATATTCCTCTAACTTACTTCTAAGCATCCACACTTACAGCTATAGCCTTTCTTGCTGTTCACTAGCATGTCCCAGGTTTTGTTTCGTTTTGTTGTACAGAAGATTCTTAGCAATTTTAAATACTTAGTCTAAATTATCGATTTATGATGTTTTCAGAAAGCTAACATTAAAATAACTTAACAAATCACTGCCTGCTATGTGACAAAAGCCACAGTCTGAAATGAAATGACCATTTCAAGTTATGTATTGTAGACAATTTAATCTAGCTGTAGTTTGTACTTTTCAGCAACTCCTGCCCCCACACCCAATCATTTATTTGACCCACTGGAATCACTAAAATTTATGAGCTTTAAGTCCCAAATAAGGAAGAGCCAAAATCTACAACCTTAATCCTCCATTCTCATTTTCATTCTTGCTCTCAGCCTGGACAGCAGGCGGACTATACACCTGCCACCCTTCCCCAGCTGCAGCCCCAGTCCCTGAGCCGCCTTCAGTGGGATGGCATTCTCTGCCACTCTTACTCAAGAATGACTGGGAGTTCCCTCAAGTTCCAGCCCTTCTTTGGTGCCTATGTTTCTTTCCCTGGTGCCCCACACTGCTGGGCAAGTCCTTTCAGGTATCAGGGCAGAGAAGGCCAGCTGGGCTAGCTGGTTCCTCAGCTTAACTTTGCAGGCTCAAGAAGAGGTGTCTCATACAGCAAAAGGACAGAGAGGCAGGGCCAAACAGCAGAAATCTCTTTTCGAACTGATAAATGTAGAGTCTACCTGCCAGGATTATGGCTTTATAAGGCAAGGGACCAAAATCACCGTCAAGGGGAAAGACTGTTAAGGAAGGTCAACAACACGAGAAGCAAAACTGATAGAAGAAATCTGGTTTTATAAAATCTGATAATCTAAGGATTTAAAATGACAGAAAAAGCTCATAAGACTGCCCTCAGGCTTTCATTCTTACATTTATATTGATGGCTCAAATGTACATTTCCAGTCCTGAGCTCTCACACAAAAAAATTAATATTGGTTTAATGTTTAGTGGTTTTAGAAAAGGTTTTGCAGGGGGTGCCTGGCTGGCTAAGTCGGTAGAGCATGTGACTCTTGATCTCAAGCCCCACCTTGGGTATAGAGATTACTTAAAAATAAAATCTTAAAAAAATGCATTGAAGTTTATCGTTGGATTAGATGTTCATCATAGCACTGTGAAGTTAGCGGGCTCAGAGAGATGCAGTGACTTGCTTCAAGTCACTCAGGAGGGATTTGGGTACTGGCCCAGTGACCCCAAATCCCAAGCCCTTTCCACAGCTCCGTGTGGCTTTCCCCCAACCTTAAGTCTCTAAGAGCTGTGCCATGCTCCACACCAACTGCCATGAGAGCAGCCTAGGTGAGTGCAAGAGGACTTTCTGAACTCCTTTACCACATTTCCCCCCACACCTTATCAGGATCCTTGGCTGAGTCTTGAAACAGAGAATGCTTAGGTAATCTTGACCCAAGAGTGACCTCCCACCCCACACACCTCCAACTCTGGCCCTCTCCTTGCAGAGTGACAAACACCCTCTCTCAGCAAGTGGCAAGTGTCTTTTGCATCTGGGATGGGAAGAGACACTACTGTGCACAGGGCTGAGCTTGGGAAACAGATGGGAGGTGGACAGGTAGCACATTCTCCAGAATTACTTATAGCTGAAGTGAATTAAACTGATTTCCCAACTTGGATGGCACAACAGACCACAAGATTCCCAGCTATATATCAAGTAACCTATGCTACATCTCCCCCTCAAACTGAGGAAAAAGGAAATCGTGACTTCAGTCCTTGCCGAGAATCTCCTAAAGGGATGTGAAACTTCTGGACAAACCACCTAACCCACGTCACTCTACAGCTTTGGTGTCCAAATAAGAGACAAACCAAAGTTTGTCCAAAATATTTGGACTAAATTTGGGTGGGGTGAGAAAGAAAAAATAAGACAATGATTCTATCGTGTAATATCTGCAACAGAGACAGGAATAATTAAGTAAGTCCAGGTAAACAAAACACTATTCTACTCAACAAGCACAGAGTCCATTTGCCCCTGAGTACTCATCATTTCACCTGTTATTTCATATGAAGATTGAGAAATAGAGGAGCTCAAGAGTCAGTCCCCTTAATTAACAATGATGCCTCAAGGATGATTCCAACATAGGCCACAGTCAGGCACTTTTCATTCTAAATATCTGCACTATTTTGTATGCTACGGAATAGAACCAAACCAAACAGAAACAACAGCACTTTGAACTTTAAGGAATCATTGTACAGGTTGCTTTAAAATACTAAATGTCTGCTGTGTATTTTTCCTAGAAATGTAGGCAGTTATTATGAACTTCACTGGTATTCCCACTATACAGATAAAGCACTGAAATCAAGCTAGGAAAGACACTGAATTCAGAGAGCATAGCTGAATACTTCACTTTATACTTCAGAATAAGTAAACTTGGCCTTGATCAAGGGAGCCCAGATCATGACATTCAAGGAAGGAAGTTAGCCAGCCTTTCAACAAAATAATTGAGGTAAATATGGGACTTCCCCACTCTTAGATAATTGTCTGAACTTTCCACCTCACTTTACATAGAAAGATGAAAATTATGCCATCATCTTAATAACCAACACTTGGAGTTCTAAGTCTCCACTCCATTTATAAAATATGGATGAATTTTCTGCCTTTGATTGTCTCCCTTGCGAGAGCTATAGAAAGTTCGAAAAGTGAAGAAACTTGCAGTCTGGAAGGAAAAAATAAAGTATCACCTAGTAAATTTGACATCTTGGTTGGTGGTTTATGTTATTCAAAACCTAAAAGAATTGTTCTCAAACCCAATAAAATTAAAGATAGTTGGAATTTAAGCCAAATGAATTTTGCCAGTAGTTTGCCTAATACAATTCAGTAGTGTACAAAAACATATAGAGTAGGTTGTAATTACAAATACCACACATAACCAAACAACATTCCAACTGCTTTTATTAGGAGGAAAGAAAAAAGCTTAGAAAACTATTGCTGGAAAAAGTGGTAACCGTCCTCCTGAGATAATGTACACTTTGTCAAAACATCCTTGTGCCCACTCCGATTTAAATGTTATCTGCCATACAAATCTGAAGGTGCCTATTAACCAACTGTCTTTCCAAATCTAACAACTATCTGCCAGAAAAGGAAATTTACAGATATTAGTGACAAGGACAAAATCAGCAAGGGAGGCCTAATGGTTCTTCTGTTTTACTGTAGGATGTCAGAAGTTGTGCGTTTTACACAGTTCCCAGCACACTGGCTGCTACCCCACTCTTTATCTTCTCCTGATGCTCAGCATTCCCAAAGTGACAATTCTTGACTTATTCTACAAATACCTCTAAACCTTCTATAGATATTTTATTTTTTTTAAAGATTTTATTTACTTGACAGAGAGAGAGACAGCGAGAGAGGGAACACAAGCAGGGGGAGTGGGAGAGGGAGAAGCAGGCTTCCCACTGAGCAGGGAGCCCTATGCGGGGCTCGATCCCAGGACCCTGGGATCATGACCTGAGCCAAAGGCACACATTCAACGACTGAGCCACCCAGGCGCCCCCTTCTATAGATATTTTAAACATTTAACCAATTTAATGGAACCCTTACTTTTGAAGGGGAAACTGCATTGTGTGCCCTTTCTTTCTTGAGGCCACTTTACATTGGCGAAAATATGGGCACATTATTTTATTTTCAAAATACAAATGTTAAATATAAGTTTCTTTGTCAACTGAAACCATAAAAATTATGGTCATCATTTCTGCTCATTTTTCTTATCCCTACACCTACTCTTAAAAGAAAAAACCCCAACTTGAAGAGGCCAGTATCCAGTGCGGCAAAGGTTAAAGCTGCATATTCATGTTTAGAGAAAGATAGAGAAAAATTCCCTTATGACTTACAGTACCAGTCATGAGGGACAGGATTCCCTCCTTAGAGATGAACGGAAATAAAAATTACTTCAAATCGTAAGTGGTTCAGTTACCACTTCAGCGCTAGTTATAATTTATTGAGAAGAGCTAAAGTTTATTGGGTATTTACCAAGTGCCAGGTACTGTACTAAGCACGTATACGTATTGTGTCATTTTAGCCTGTCACTAACACAGGAAGATATTATTATCACCCCTATTTGGCAGATAAAGGAACTGAAGCTTAAATAGCCTAAGATCACACATCCAATAAGTGGCTACAATGAGATTCAAGGCTGGAGAGTCTGTCTCCAGAGTCCATCCCCTTTCCTGCCGTGCTCTTCAGCCTCTTTGATGGCAAACGCGCACCCAGTACTCTCTGACTTGTAAAGTATTTTCTACATTCATCAAGTGTTTCACAGCCACTCTGTCGATGCTCACATCACCTCTGGTGGCCAAGAGGTTAAGCAGCCTGTGTGAGTGCTTCGGAGACTCGGAGACAAGAGCCCCTGGAATCTGGAGTCCAATGTGCCTAGACTCACATCCTTGTTCCAGGATCTATTGGCTATGTGACCTTGGGCAAATGGCTTAACCTCTCTGGGCTTCATTTTCTTCACCTGCACTATGGGTTTCGTTGTCCAGCCTTATTTTCCCCAGAGTGTCACTACTCCTGAGATAATGTACATGAAGGTGTTTTGTTAACTGCGAAGTGATGGAAATGGGATTCTTCACATGGGGTCCACAAACAGGCTATGGGAAGTCGGCTGAACCCTTTGATATTATCTGCAAGCTTTGCTTGTACATGTGTACGTGCATTTTTTTTCTGGGAAGACTGACCACAGGTTTCATCAGACTGCCCCCAAAGAAGGTTAAAAACTGCTCCAGTACATAAATACTGTTTTATCTTTAGGTGACTGGGAAGATAAGGATTCTCTTTATTGGAGACCACTCTATCTCCCTACAGTTTCTTTCCATACCTACTGGGCCTCATTCTCTGGCTCCGCATGCCAGCCTCCCCAAGATCCACCAGCAGTTTGCACTCCTCGTCTCTGCCTCCACGCCTCAGGCTCTCGTTCCCCCAGTCACTCATTCAACACCTATTAAATGCCAAATTTCAGCACAAGCGGTGTGCTGGGTGCTAGGGATACAGCGGGGAACAGCACTCGCTACCTCGTGAAATTTCAGAATCTAGTGGAGAAGACAGATAAAACTTGGGTCTTGAGAGCGGCAAGAGAGTGCTGCAGATGGATGAAGTGTGGAGTACACAGGAGCACGGGGGATGCCTGCATCCTTTTCATCTAGGAAATGCTGAAGTCCTTCCCTAGTCTCGTCACTCTTCTCCCCATGCACTTAGTTTGTCCAAATGGTCCCTTTAAAATGAACCAGAAAAGACACACGGGGGTATTATGATCCACCAACAAGCACCATCTCCATCATTACAGACCCTAAATTTCAATTAATTCACCCCTACATCAAACCACATATTCCCTCAATTCTGAGGTATTGTTTTTACATTTTAATGTCTGACAAGTAACTGTACACAATTAATGTAAAGCACTTTTCTTTTCCAACATAGATCTTTTTGGATCAGGGATGCAAGTTGTAAGCAAGAGATGACATCTTTAAACAGTGGAAATTGGATAAATTCTTGGGCAATCACATCTTGCACTCTCGACTCATGTATGATGAAGCATGAGCCCTATAATGTTGGACAAGGCCCTCAGTGATTGAGCCCTATGCTCCAGGCCTTCTAATTACTTACCGGTGACAGGTGATAGTTTCCCACCTCTAACAGCTATCTATTAGCATATCTTCCCCAACTAAACTGTGAGCACCCCCAGGGCACTACCATGCCTAATTCAGCTCCCAATCTCCAGCACGGTTCCCCCAATATAAGTATGCTAAAGTGTTAAGGAATATATTAAACCATGGTCTTACTATGGACTAAAAACCCCCAACCCCTTTTCACATGGGTTGCTAGGCCCATTTCTTCCAACCTGTACTTGTGCAATGGGTTTCCAGATCTAGCTCAGATCTCAGCCTGTCTATGAAGCTTTCCTAATTATCCCAGCCAGAAAGCACCTCTCTCTCTTCTCTGAATTCACTCCTGACACTCCATGAGGCTTCAACAATAGTTCATCAGCAAGCAGAAGCAAGCTTCACTAGAATACTGTTTCCCGGGGGTTCTGTGAACAGGGCACACACAAATACTGTATTTTATACAGCACACTTAAAAGATTAAAAGATTCACAACTATTGTGCGTCCATGTAGCTGTTTGAGTCAAACCATTTACTGCCCTGATAGCATATGCTCTCTCAAATACTCTCTAAACCAAATTCATACCTTCAGAGGAGTTCCCCCCTCCTTTGACGTTTTAAGCATTTGGGGTGCCCCACAGAGTTCAGCAACGATGAGACACTGTGTCTTGTTTTGGTCCAGGTCTTGTAAATTCTTACATTTACAAATTTAAAGATAGGCATCACAATTGTTAAATGACATAATCTTGCAGGGTCTTCCTAGTTTAGGCAGAGACTCATGCCTTCATCTTCTAGATACCCATCCCCTAGCTGAGGCCTGGGACCAAACACATGTATGGTGAATGAATAAATGAGGTGATTTATTTTGTATTTGGCATTGTTTTGTTTTATAAGATGCATGCCTTTGACATTAATAACTGATCAATACAATCTTTAGGAAAGTATCAGAGGTAAAGGAATCATTCAAGCCCGGCTTAGTTAGCTAAGTTCAGGCCCCAGGAAGGACTCACACAAACTCAGCTGATTTGTGAGGAAATCATCTCATCACTGACCAAGAAACCCCATTATTCCTCAAGGTCCCAGGGGAGCAGGAAGTACTCAGGAAGAGTCCTGAGTAGGTGAAGGGAATCCCATCTTACATTTACAAATGTAAAGTCCATGGTTTGGGTACCTGGTATAATAGGAAATTCCTTTAAAATAACAAAAAGTTATCTGTGACTTCAATAACCCTAAGTGTGAGTGCAAAAAGCAAAAAGACTTCAGGAGATTGAAGAACAAATTAAGACTTCTGTCCCTATCTTCAGCCAGATATCAGCTTGAAGTTATCAGGGAAGTTTTAATTTTATAGTAGCTAGAGTGGGACTTTCTTTAATTCTTATTTTTAAAGATTTATTTATTTATTTGAGAGAGAGAGAGGGAGAGTGCATGAATTGCGGGGGTAGAGGGAGAGAATCTTCAAGCAGACTCCCCGATGAGTGGGGAGCCGGATGCAGGGCTTGATCCTACAACCCATGAGATCATGACCTGAGCCAAAACCAAGAGTCAGATGCTTAACCAACTAAGCCACCCAGGTGCCCCTAGAGTGGGACTTTCAGTTTTACTCAATTAAGAAAAAATATATAGGTTTTTGGAAAATAATGTAGAATGGTCCAACTTATCTACCTGTCTCCGAAAAATAATCCTGGGGCTGGAATTCAAGGGAACTCCTGGTTCAAGGCCATTGCGCTCGGGTGGAGATAATGGATCATGGTAACTCACTGTACTAGGAGAGCAGAGACATGAGATGAGTCTCTTCCTGGCGGTGCTACCTATCCTCCCCCAACACCCACCTCAACAATGTGATGAGGCTTCTTCTTCTAGTAGAATATGAACATCGATAACCTCCTCCCCTGGATTAGAAGGAGTTTGTGATATAGTATCTTACAAGGGAAACACTTAGCCTCCTTGAAGATGTGCCCTGCGCAAAAAGATGTGTCCTGAGATTCCTGGTCAAATGAAAGGACAGCACCTGCAGCATCACAGAAGGCCAGTTTCATATACAGAATTCTGAAATTCCTAGGAGTGCTGAGTCAGAATGTGGCAGTGAGTGGAGCACCAGCCCCTTGTCCCCAGACCACCCCCTCTTCTCTTCCCACTCCTACCCAGGCTGTCCCACTTACATGAGGATCCTCATGTCCTCCCATGTGGAGACCCCAGACTGAATGTTCAAGCTCCAACCACCATGATCCAGCAATTCTACTTCTAGGTATATATATGTTGAAAACATATGTCCACACAAAAATGTCTACACAAATGTCCACAGCAGTACTATTTACAATAGTCAAAAGGTGGAAACAACCCAAATGTCCATCAACTGATGGTTGAATAAACAAAATGTAGTATATCCATACAATGGAATATTATTCAGCCATTAAAAGGAATGAACTCCTGATACATGCTACAATAGGAATTAACCTTGCAAA
This sequence comes from Phoca vitulina, assembly GCF_004348235.1. Lineage (NCBI taxonomy): Eukaryota > Metazoa > Chordata > Mammalia > Carnivora > Phocidae > Phoca > Phoca vitulina. Next base: position 6,924,684 of record NW_022589742.1, read on the forward strand.
CATGTAAGTGAAAGAAGTCAGTCATAAAAGACCACAATACTGTATGATCCCACTTACATGAAATATCCACAATAGGCAAATCCATATAGACACAAACCAGATTAGTGGTTGCCAGGGATTGGGGGGAAGGAGGGATTAAGAAGTGACTGCTTAGTTGGTATGGGGTTTCCATTTGTGGTGATAAAATAGTTCTGGAATTAGCTAGCGGTAACAGCTGCACAACACTGTGAATATACTCAGTGCTTGTCTTAGTCCATTCAGGCTGCTATAACAAAATCCCAGACTGGGTAATTTACAAACAACCGAAATTTATTTCTCACAGTTCTGGAGGCTGGAAGTCCGAGCTCAAGGCACCAGCATGGCTGTATTTTCAAGAAGGCCCTCTTCCTGGTTCATAGCCTTCTCGCTGTGTCCTCACATGGCGGAGGGGACTAGACATCTCTCTGGAGCCTCTTTTACGAGAGCACTAATCGCATTCATGAAGGCTCCATCCTTATGATTGAAAGTACCTCCCAAAGGCCCCACCACTTAATACCACCATCTTTGGGGTTGGAATTTCAACATCTGAATTTTGGAAGACACATTCAGAGTATGATGTCACTGAATTTTCACTTTAAAATGGCTAAAATGGTAAATTTTATGTTATGTGTGTTTTTATCACAATTAAAAAAAAAAGAATACCAAACTCATTTATGCAAAAGTACTGATGACTGATATCTAACAGCTTACATGTTTTAACATTTTTTTTTTAAAGATTTTATTTATTTATTTGACAGAGAGAGAGATAGTGAGAGCAGGAACACAAGCAGGGGGAGTGGGAGAGGGAGAAGCAGGCTTCCCGCGGAGCAGGGAGCCCGATGCGGGACTCGATCCCAGGACCCTGGGATCATGACCTGAGCCGAAGGCAGACGCTTAACGACTGAGCCACCCAGGCGCCCCTACATGTTTTAACATTTTAACATATGGTGAAAGCAGCTAAAATTTGCTGAGTTTTAACCATATATTAATTACTTGATATCTATTGACTTTCACAACCACCCTGTAAGATAGCCATTTTTATCCCCATTTTAAAGATGAGAAGCCTGGGGCACCTGGGTGACTCAGTCATTAAGCGTCTGCCTTCGGCTCAGGTCATGATCTCAGGGTCCTGGGATGGAGCCCTGCATCGGGCTCCCCGCTCAGCGGGAAGCTTGTTTCCCCCTCTCCCACTCCCCCTGCTTGTGTTACGTCTCTTGCTGTCTCTCTCTCTGTCAAATAAATAAATAAAATCTTTAAAAAAAAAAAATAAAGATGAGAAGCCTGAGAAGTAAACTGTTTCATCTAAGGTCATATAACACTAAGTAACAGCACTGGAATTCAAGTCCAGATGTGACTGACTCCCCAGTCCATACTCCTGACTATACTAAAGAAAGAGGTAATGTGGAAGAATTCAGGGCATCTGTCAGCAGTTTAGGAAGGTTTGGAGGGCAGTGTGCCTCCCACATCAGGAATCTAGCCTACTTGCACATTCTACAACGAAAGCAGTGGTCTCCAAACTTCTGTAATCTCTACCCTTACCAGTGATGAAATCTGAGCATGTGCTCCCAATATGGGCATATTTCATTATACATATTAAATTATAAGCTCGGACTACTAGCAAATCACATATTAACTATTACTGAAGATCCATTTATTTCTTGTTAAGATCAAAATAAATGCAAGTTTTAATATTTCTTTTCTACTTCCTGGATGGATTATCTTACACACTCTGGAGACCACTGCTCTGGAGAAAGCAAAGTCTTAGCTCTAGCCACATACTAAGCAGTTTGATTAAAGAACCATTATTGATGACTTACTCGTCTCAGGACACCTTGCTTGCTTCCACAGATGGTGCATAAACAGAATACTCGCCCCATTCTCAAGTTACTCACAGTCTAGTAAGGAGCCAATTGTGTACCTGGATTAATCCCATCTAAGGCAGACTGGGATAAGTATTAGAGATACAGGTTAAATTCAAAAGCCCTTTAAATACTGATTATTAAATAGTTTAAAAAATAAGTTGGTTATAAGATTTTTAAAAAACTGACCTGGATAGAGATAGCTCAGATGTTAAAATAATCATTTATCCAAAATTTAAAATATAACACTTTTGGGTACACACTACATGGAATGTGTGTATGTGGGTGTACCCATGTGTGTATAAGACATACATAAGATAGGCACTAAATTCGGGGAAACACTGCTCACAAGTGATAGGATGCATGAACAAGAGAACTTGACTGTAGAAAAGGGTTGTTAGCATTCATACGATTTTTATCCTCTGGAGCTTTTGATCATAAAGTTAGGTAGTTATTTGAGATGTGGTTTTTATCTTTCTCGTGTACCTGGTAAATAAAACTCTTTTAAAAAAATATGATTGGGCAATCACTAATGTATTTTAAATAAATTGAACATACTATGTCCCATTTACCACTTCCTCATGGAGATAATTTATAAGTTCTTGGAAATTTAGTAGACTTAAAAGAAAAAAAAATTTCCCAAATAAATACTTTATCTGCTCTGGCTTAAAAATAAACTCCAACATGATTTATGAAATGTTCTTATTTCTGCAAGGTATTGTGATTTCTGAAATAATGAAGTGTAGTACTTGAAAATCACATTTAATTTACTCTGAGGGAAGCAAGCTAATGCCTTCTGAGGTTGCTGGGGAAACAGAAAAGCTTCTTTAGGTCAGTGTTGTAGCAGAGAAGTAAGCTGATATTTCACAATTTATTCATGGTCATAGCTCTAAACTCTTTCCTGATTTTTAGCAACATATTCCTAATTTTACATTAAATATTCACATACCCCTTTAATCTGGTCTTATTTTTGGTAGCTGATGGAGATTTGTAAAGCAAAAAAATTTTTTTGAGAATTTAAGCTGTTCTTTATCACAATCCCTGTACATTTTAAGTTATTTTCCTAAAGCCCAATTCAATAAAAAATTACATCCGGTTTCGGCACCAGAGAAGCTCATTTTGGGCAACAGAAGCCCATTTATCATTAAACTTTTAGATGAAATAAAATAAGGGCCCTGGGCTTACAATGACTCTAATTATTCAGATAATTCACAAAAGCTCTGATTTATGCTAAATACCTAGCTTTAATTAGCCAGCGGCTACATAAAGGAAGGGGGGAGGTGGTAATAAGATAAGTGTTGGAAAAAGGACATATGTGGCAGTCACTATTAGTTGCTTTCCCAACACCCATTTTCCTCCCCCTTTCTCCTATTCAGGCAGAATTACCTCTCACTATATACCCACATTCTAATCCTCTCTTGCAGCTAAGAATGAGTATGTGACTATCGCTTATCTGGCCAATGGAACCTGAGGGAAGTTGGCTAGGGAAGGTTTTCCTGCATAATACAAGAAAAAATAAGAAATGCCCCCTCTTTCCCTTCATCAGACATAGTTTTTTTCTGCATATGATATCTGGAGCTGCTGCAGCCATTTTGCAACCAAGAGGGGAGACACCATCACCCTGAAGATGCTGAAGATGACATAGAGTCAGAAAGATTGTAGAAAGACTGAAAGAGTAGAAAGATTGAAAAAAAAAACCCACAGCTCTGAGGACAGTATTGAGCCACTGAATTAAGTAATTCTAGAACAACCTACCTCTGGATGTGACATAATAAAATGTCCTCATTCTTTCAGCCACTTTTAGATGGGTATTCTGTTAATTGCAGCCAAAAGGATCATACCTTTTAAAAACATGATTCATTTTTTATCTATACTCTCCAAAGTCACCAAATAGATTGCTTTTTTCATTAACTAGAACTGTATATCGGAAATGCCAGAGCTGGGAAAAACTTTTATAATTTATGGAGTCTAATGATTTTAAAGTTGGTAGGAGAATCATCTGCAGGATTTGTTTTCCCAAACGACACGTATCTTCCCACCTGCACACAGGGAGGTGATAGCTGCTTAGCAAAGACACAGACAGAGAGACTGAGAGTGAATCATGACCATCTGATCTACTCTCATGCCCTCATTTTACAGATGAGGAAACTAAAGTCCAAGTGAGTTTTTTAAGGCCACCCAAAGCAGTCCTCAAGAGGGGTCAAAGTGCTCAGGGAGTTTTAGAGGAGGGAAAAAACACATCATCCTCAAAGAATAAACAAAACCAACTGATGTGACCGGCACTAGACCAGGACTTAATATTTAATGCTCAGCTTCTCTGAGAACATCTATATGCAGGCAGCAGAGAGCCCTGATGAATCCTTTTGTCTACTTATCAAGTTCAAACTCCTCTGCCTGCCATTCAAGGCCCTCAGCAGCCTGGCTCCTCTCCAAAAGCCCTACTGCCTTTCTCCCTACTCTCCACCACTCCCTTGCTCTTTGGTATTTCACGAATATACCAGCCTCCTCCCCAATTTCAAATGCCTTCCATTTTTATCTATTGGTCTTCCAAATCCTATCCATCCTTCAAGGTGTCACATAAACATCACTGCGTGTTTCATTTGATGGTGACAACAACAAATTATTCTTGTAATTTCTGCCTTTATACATGTAGAACATAGTACTTCACTCAAAACTTTAAATTAAATTTAAAAACCAAAATAAGATAGGAGGGATAGCAAGTAAAATTGAATCCACTTGAAGTTGTGATCAATCTACCTAATCATGAAGCATGAAACAATTTATATCTCTCTGATTTTAAGGGCATCAGAAAATATCTCAGAGCAAACTGTATTTTGCTTGGATATATCATATTTCATATGCTATATATCATATGAACCAAATTACAGGGGCAATTGAAAAGGGCAGGGCAGCAACAATCTGCTCATTTATATCATCATACAATAGCAGAGCTGAAAGTTCTAAAAGACCACTTCACCAACAGCCTCATCTTACACATAGGGAAACTGAGGTCGAGAGAGGAAATGTGGTTAGCTCCTCATCTAGCGACCTGTATGTTTTGTACCCAAAGGTGGGATTTAGGACCTCAATAATAACGAGTATCTACAAGTCTTAGAACTTGTCACTGTTCCAACTAGCTAAACTCATTGCTTTGGCCAAGTGCACAATGCCTCAGCCAGAAGCCATGATCTTTTTTTCCTAACCTGTTTTTTTTTGCAGAAACATTTCCTATTATCACCTGGTCCTCATACTTTGAATACTAATAGCATCAACATAAAAATAAGACATCAATTCTATTGCTACAACAAATACAACTTCACGTAAGAAGCAGCTAACAACAGTAAACAGACTAAACTTCGTGAGTCCCTAAGTGATATAAAACTCCCAGCGTCAGGGGAGATAACGCAAAGTGGTGTTATTCTGACTTTACTCTTAGATGCAATAAATTTAAATTATACAAATAAAAGCAGTATTGCTTTGCAGAAAATTTACTGCACCAGGGTCGGGAAACTGGTTCAGTTCTAGATTCTGGTTCCAGGTCTACTTCTGGCTTGTTTATGACTTTGCTTAACAGTTCTCCTTTTGTAAAAGAAGACGACTGGCCTGGGTTGATGTTTCTCAGACCAGGCTCTGCAGATGTATTAGGGGCGATTGTTGCTATTAGAATATTCCAATTTTGTTTTTCCATTACTATGATCATTTATTTTAAAGTTTCCAAAGGTATAGTCTTATAATGAAGTACTGCCATGCTATTTTTCTGCCCATTTATGTGTTTGTGTTAGCAGTTGAATGGTAACTGAGTAGAGTGTTGTTGTAATTGTTAAAAGCCAGACAAAAACTCCACAAAGGTGGGCGTGTTAGACAAAAGATATGTTCCTGCCAAACAAAGGCCCTATATATGATGCAGGTGTCCTCCTTTGACTAGAAGAAAGGAGTGGGAGAAAGCAATTATCACACAGGTTCTAAGTTTATACCTAGTTTTATGTGCATTACCAAAGATACATATTTATATGTATCAATATATTACATGTTAAACTACAATTTCCTTTATATTATTACATTCTTACTTTAATAGCATTCTAAAAATAATTTAAGTGACACTGGGGGTCAGTCAGAATTTTTCCTCTTTTAAAAGTGGTCTCTACATTACTCAGTTGAGAAAAACAGGCTTAGATGGTCTCTCAGCCCCTTGTGGCTATGACATCCCATGCATCCATTAGAACTAAATCAGAGATCTTATTTACAGAGCCCAAGTGAAGTGAAGTGGAGAATTAAACAACATCCAATGAACATTCCCTCTTTTTTTTTGGTGTATCATCCCAAAAAAACAGATGAGAAGAATGGCTTTCCTAAGTTTTCCAATTAGAAACAATACCCCAAAATGAAAACAAAATGGATAGACCAGTTTCTTGGGGTTGGTCGAAATTTCTTTAGCAGTCTTCTTCGTGACATTTTTCATGAAGGACAAATGCTTGACACACTGTAGCTGGCAGAGAAAGCATTAAAGAAGCTGAGAAGGAAGCAAGATGTTTCCCCTCCCCATTTCAAAATCTGCAATGCTATCTCACAAAGTACTTTTTTAAATTTTAATGAAAAACTCAATATTAGAAATCATGGAAGAAACACTGTTGTTTGCAAATTACTCATTCATGTGGGTAAGAGTGTGCCCTGCCCTTTTCCTCCTCATTCGTCACACAGAGACCCCCAGTCTGGCTACATCCTTGACGAGTAATATTTTTTTATAATGTTCTTATAAGTGATTGCTTGCAGCATCTTATAGTCTTATCTCAGCTTGTGCAGCTTCTCATTAATATTCTGTACATATGGAAGAGTTTTCTATATCATTGTCCATTAACAAGGAGAATAATCACTCATTCAGTTATCAAGCAGTCAGCAAAGACCTGGCCTTGTGCCCTTAGTGCAAAGAATCATGGGATATCAAGAAGGTTAAATGTGGTTGACATTATGATAGTTACATTTTTTTATATAATTAGAGTTCTATAACCAAGTTGATCAAAGATAAGCAAAGAAGTATTAAAGTCTTTTAGGACTTAGAGACCATATTAGGGACTCTTTACCTCTTAGTAGAATGACAAAAACCATATTTCAGCTGATACATACCAATGAGCATTCTTTTATTGAAAACAAGAAAAAGTCATAAGTTTACATATAAATGACATATTATTACAAAATAGCTTTTAAAGAGAAGTGAGTTAAGTGATACTAAGAAAATTCAAAATTGAAATGGGACCAGGCATAAGGAGAGACATAAAACAGCTAAGTGACTGAACCACTATCAGAGGCCAAAGGTTCAGAATGGCCGAACTCAAATCAAAATACTCGCTTCTGCACCTCTGTGGTTATGATTTAGCCATTCAAGCCTTTTTCATTTCTACAATCACAGAATCTCTGTACGAACATCTGGTGAATGAAAATATTACATATATGTGTGTGTATACTCAAGTGTCAGCAATACCAGAGGGAAGAGAAGGGCAACCAGACTTTTAGGCCTGATGCCTCTAAGGAGGTGATGTGAACCATTCCAGATATAGCTAAAAGTCAGATTTCAGAATAGAATGGTTGCATCTCAGTGGTCAATGTCCTCCCAAAGGAGCCACTGAGCCCATATAAATGAGGTGATAAAGATCTGGGGAAAGGAGTGGCCGTGGGAAATGAATAGGAAGGCACAAATCCAAAAGTTAGAGCAAAAGAAAATTTGGGATAACTATATCACTCTGGGTTAGGAATCAGATGAGTTAATATAAATGAAAATACTTTTCAAAGTTCACAATATTAAGCAATGTAGGGGAGAGAATTCTGGTGACCCCACAGAGTTTAGGGTCTAAGGTAAGTTGATAAGAGGAAAAGGTTTAGATGTGGAAGAAAAGATGAGTTTCAAAGTACTGGTGGGAAAAGTGTTCTCTATCACCTATACTCCTATTCGGAACTGGAATTCAACACTTTACATAAAAGTTAAAAGCTAGAGAAGGGTTTTTCCGTGTAAGGAAGGTCTTTTTCAGTGTTCTCAAAATTAAAAGAAATTGGTATTTGCCAGAAGAGGGGAGACAGTGAGTATTATATGGCCAGATGGCCCTAAAACCATACCATGTGCACAAAAGCCTTCTTGAGCCTGCTACCTAGGCAATGCTGGAGTTTCTGTCTCCCAACCATCTTGTTTCTGAGTCTTTGGAATTTCTTTCTGGGTTCCTTTGGTATTACCAAAGTAGAGCACAATATTATATCTCAGACACAGTTTCCCCAGAAGTAACAACATAGACAGAGAAAGGCAGGGGTGGGAAATTCCTGAGACCCAGGCCACAGTGCATTTCAGTAAATGGCATACTTCCACAAAGCTTGTCATATGGCAAGGGGAGACAGCAGGAATACTCCATATCACTTCCCCAAAGCAACTGGACTACAGAGCCATTTCTACTCTATCAAGAGGACTCAGACTGGCCTGTTTCCTTTCACAGGGATCTATCAACCACCCTTTCCCCTTACAGCCACATGGTACCTTCTGTGACATGAATCTCATGTATCATAAAGCACTGTGAGCCAGAAAGAAAGAAAAAGAAAGAAAGAAAGAAAGAAAGAAAGAAAGAAAGAAAGAAAGAAAGAAAGAAAGAAAGAAAAAAGAAAAGAAAAGAAAAAAGAAAAGAAAAGAAAAGAAAGCACTGTGAGCCAATTTGGCTATAGCAATTACACTCTAGATGTGAAAATCTGAGTGTGCACACCACATAGGCATCATATGGAGAGCATTTGAACACACACACACACACACATTTCAGTAACATGCTTTTGCACACAGCACTTCAGTTATATGATTTTGTGCATAAAAACAACCTTGTAAAGAAAGCAAGTATTATTATCCCATGTTATTAGGTGAAAAAAAGAGCACCAAACTCTTTCCTGAATCTCTGAGAAGGAAAATGATTTGCCCAAAGTGACTCAGATATTGGTGCTCTAGGACCTGAATCCACAGCCATGAGCCATAGTTGTACAATTTGGTTTGGGCTCGCAAACTCTCTTCAATTCTTGGAATATCCCTCATTCATCCACTCCCCTGAAGGAAGCCCACTAGTCCCCTATCAGAATATTTTTGGGAACTATTGTCCAGAGATAGAATATGAACCCTTAGGAATGTGTTTTAGTAAGAACCCCGAATTTCAACATTTTATGTCTCAGAATTTGTTTTTATTTGTTTTTAAGTTTTATTTAAATTCCAGTTAGTTCGCATACAGTGTAATATTAGTTTCAGGTGTATAGTGATTCAACACTTACATACATCACCCGGTGCCCATCATGACAAGTGCACTCCTTAATCCCCATCACCTATTTCACCCATCCCCCACCCACCTCCCCTCTGGTAACCATCAATTGGTTCTCTATAGTTAAGAGTCTGTCTCTTGGGGGTGCCTGGGTGGCTCAGTTGGTTGAGCGACTGCCTTCGGCTCAGGTCATGATCCTGGAGTCCCTGGATCGAGTCCCGCATCGGGCTCCCTGCTCGGCAGGGAGTCTGCTTCTCCCTCTGACCCTAACCCCTCTCATGTGCTCTCTCTCATTCTCTGTCTTAAATAAATAAATAAAATCTTTAAAAAAAAAAAAAAAGAGTCTGTCTCTTGGTTTGCCTCTCTCTTTTTTTTTCTCCTTTGCTCATTTGTTTTGTTCCTTAAATTCCACATATGAGTGAAATCAGATGGTATTTTTCTTTCTCTTACTGACTTATTTCACTTAACATAATACTCTCTAGCTCCATCCATGTTGTTGCAAATGACAAGATTTCATTCTTTAAAAATATAATTTAAGATGAAATTGAAACTGGATAGCTGAACAGATTGATACCATAGTAAAAGCATAAGCTTGTTCCCTGTTTCAAGAAAAAGATGCAGAAATAGACAAACAGAATCGAGGGCCCAGAAATAAATCCACGCATATATAGTCAACTAATATTTGACAAGGGAGTCAAGAACACTCAATGTTGGAAAAGATAGTCTCTTCAATAAATGGCACTGGGAAGACTGGATATTCACATGCAAAAGAATGAAAGTGGTCCCCTACCTTATACCACTCACAAAAATTAACTCAAGTTGGGTTGAAGACTTAAATGCAAGACCTAAAACTGTAGAACTCCTAGAAGAAAAGAGGAAAAAAGTTCCTTCACATTGGTCTTCACAATGATTTTCTGGATATGTCACCAAAAGCACAAGCAACAAAAGCAAAAATAAACAAGTAAGTCTACAGCAAACTAAAAACCTTCTGCACAGCAAAAGAAATGATCAACAAAATGAAAAGGCAACTTACAGAATGGGAGAAAATATTTGCAAATCATATATGTGATAAGTGGTTAAAATCCAAAATATATAAGGAACTCCTACAACTTGACAGTAAAAAACAAACAAACAAAAAAATCTGATTTTAAAATGAGTAAAGGACCTGAATAGACATTTTTCTAAAGCGGATAGACAAATGGCCAGCATCGCAAATCAAGAAAATGCAAATCAAAACCACAAAGAGATATCATCTCACACCTGTCAGAGTGGATATTACCGAAAAGAAAAGTGATAACAAATGTTGGTAAGGATGTGGAGAAAAGGAAACTCTCATGCACTGCTGATGGGAATGTAAATTGGTACAGCCACTATGACAAACCATATGGAGGTTCCTCATAAAATTAAAAATAGAACTACCATATGATCCAGCAATCCCACTTTTTAAAATTTTTTTAATCTAAATTCAATTTAATTAACATATAGTGTATTATTAGTTTCAGAGGTAGAATTTAGTGATTCATCAGTTGCATACAACATCCAGTGCTCATTATATGAAGTGCCCTCCTCAATGCCCACCACCCAATTACCACATCCCCCTGCTCCTCACCAACCTCCCCTCCAGCAACCCTCATTTTGTTTCCTAGAGTTCAGGGGCTCTTATGGTTTGCCTCCCTCTCAATTTTCATCATAAAATGAAAATACAACCTATTAAAGTATGTGGAATGCAGCTGAAGTAGTACTGAGAGAGCAATTTATAGAACTAAATGCTTATGTTAGAAATAAGTAAAGGACTCAATTCAATAATTTAAGTCCCTACCCCATGAAACTAGAAAAAAGAAAAGCATAATAAACACAGAGCAAACAGAAAGAATGAAATGATAAAGACAAATGCAGAAATCAATGAAATTGAAAATAAGAAAATAGAGAAAATTAATGAAAAAAGTTGATTCTTTAAAAAAATCATTAAAATTGATAAACTCTAACAAGGCTAATTAGGTTTTTTAAAAAAAGAGAAGATAGGGGCACCTGTGTGGCTCAGTCAGTTAAGTGTCCGACTCTTGATTTCGGCTCAGGTCATGATCTCAGGGTTGTGAGATCGAGCCCCATGTCAGGCTCTGTGCTTGGCATGAAGCCTGCTTAAGATTCTCTCTCTACCTCTCCTTCTCCCCCTCCCCCCGCCACTTGCACTCTTTCTCTCTCAAAAAAACAGAAACAAAAAATTAGGAACCCCTGTGTGGCTCAGTTGGTTAAGTGTCTGAAGCTTGATTTCAGCTCAGGTCATGATCTCAGGATTATGAGATCAAGCCCCATGTTGGGCACTGTGCTGGGTGTGGAGCCTGCTTGGGATTCTCTCTCCCTCTCCCTCTGCCCCTCCACCTCTACTTTCTCTCTTTGTCTAAAAAAAACTACTAAAAGTAAATTACAAAAAGAGAAGATACAAATCAGCAATATCAGGACTAAAACATGGGGATATCACTACAGATCTTGCAGCCAGTAAAAGGATAAGAAGGGAAAATGAATGACTTTACACTCATAAATTCAGGAAATAGAACAGATGGTTTTGAAAACTCAACTGAGATGAAATAAACAATTGGAATAGTCCTATAATCCATTAAAGGAATTAAATTCATAATTTAGAAGCTCCAAAAAAAGGAATTGCCATAGGCAAGACAAACTTTGACCTAAACCTCACATCTTATACAAACATTAATACAAAATGGATCATGCACCTAAATGTAAAATATAAAATTATAAAACTTTGAGGAAAAAAACATAGGACAAAAACTTTGATACCTAGGGTTAGACAAACAATTCCTAGATTTGACATCAAAAGCATGAACAATAAAAGAAAAAATTAATAAATTTGACTTCATCAAAATTTAAAACTTTCATGCTTCAAAAGATTCTGAGAAGACTGTGAAAACACAAGCTACCCATTGGAAGCAAATATTTGTAAACTACACATCCAACAAAGGCTTAGATGAAGAATAAGTTTAGAACTCTCAAAACTCAACAGTAAAACAAAAAACCAAAAAGATAACCTAATTACAAAATAAGCAAAAAATATGAACATACATTTAACTGAAGATGACAAAGGCCATGAAAAGATGTTCAACATCTTTAGCCATCAAAGGAATGCAAATTAAAACCACAGTAAGATATCACTGCACACCTATCAGAATGGCTAAAATAATAAAATGTGACACCAAACCCAGAACACAAAAATCTAAAATGGGTATGTCTTGATTAGTCAATGGTAAACCTTTGGACAACAAACAAACAGGGGTATTTGAATCAACCATGGTTAAAAATTATGGGTATAATTGCAATGGAAGCTACAATTACCATTCTTTGAATTGATGATCTTATTAAGTTATACCCAGGAGGCAAAGATGATAAGCATGGAAGTTATGAAGATGCTGTTCACCCAGGAGCCCTTGATGACTGATCCGATTTCTCTTTTATTTATAACAATGTGAGATGAAATTGTCTTGTACCTCAAGTATTACACATTAAAAACAATGAGCTGTCAAAAAAATAGGGACATCACCTAATGCTGTCAAAGATACAGAGAAACTAGATCATTCATACATTGCTGGTAGGGATATAAAGTGCTACAGCCACACTGGAAAAGAATATGGCAGTTTCTTACAAAGCTGAACATGCCATTACCATTAAACTCAGCAACTGTACTTCTGGGCATTTATCCCAGAGAATGGAATATGTGCTCACACACAATGCTTAATCAAATGTTTGCAGCAGCTTTATCTATACTAGCCCCAAACTTGAAACAACCCAGATGTCCTTCAATGGGCGAATGGTTAAAGGAACTGTGATGCTGTGGAATAATACTCAGCAATAAAAAATGAATAACTACTGGGAGTTGAGGAAGATGGTGGTTGAGTAGGAGGACCCTAGGCTCACCTCATCCCAAGAATACAACTAGATAACTATCAAATCATCCTAAATGCCCCAGAAACTGACCTGAAAACCAGCAGAACAAACTACAACTAAATGTAGAGAAGAGTCCACATTGAAGAACATAGGAAGTATGAAGACATGATTTGGGAGGGAAATGGATCATAGCCACTGCTGTGGGAGGGAGCCGTGGTCACAGAGAAGGGTGAGAGACAGACTAGCACACAGGGGAGTGCATGGGGAAAATGAATCTCCATAGCAATTTGTTTTAGAAAGTGAAAGGGCCTGAATTTCCTGAGTTCTGGCAACTAGCAGGGCTTAAAGCCTGGGGTTCTAAGGTCAGTCGTGCTTGGCTCTGGGAGAGCTCAGAGGCACTGGGGCTGCTCTCAGAGAAAATGCAGGGCAAACAGCCCATGGAGACACAGCATGAAGACAGAGATCTAAAGTGAGCCTGGGGCACACAGTGGGTAAGTTATTTGTTCATCTCTGAGTGTATCCCAGAGAGACAGCATTCACAGAGGGACCCCCCCCCCCAAAACAAGGAACTGGCTAGGGTCATTTCCCTCCCCCACCCCTCAGCATAAGCACAGGGCCACCTGTGGGGACCAGCGCAATGCTGACACTCACTACTTAACTTGTTTACACCAAGTCTTGCCCCCACCCCACCCCCCAAATTCCAGAAGAACCACCCTTCCAATTCATGCTTGTCTGAGGCCCAGCATGGCCAGCCCCCTCCTCCAGAAGACTGGCCCAAACCCCTGCCAACACCATGTCTCCCAATGTGGTAGTTTTGTGGAGCATCACCTCCAGCAGTGGTGGTGATGGGTCTCATTTCACAAACAGACCAGAGCGCACCTAGTTAAAGCATGCCACATTCAACAGGGATCTAACACTGTCCACAACAGGCAAAGAGAGCCTCTGCAGACGACTGGCCTAAAGGACAAAGCAGCCAGGACACAACAGCAGAGCACACGCAGCACACACTGGAGACCCTCCTGGAAGCACCAGGCCCTAGGAAGCAGAGGGCACTACACAGCAGGGCACTACAAGACCTCGTCTTCATAAGGCCATTACCCTCAAGAACAGGAGACATAGCTGACTTTTCTAACACACAGAAACAGGCACAGACAAAATGAGAAAACAGAGAAACTTATCCCAAATGAAAGAACAGGACAAGGCCACAGCCAGAGATCTAAGCAAAACAGATACAAGTAACATGCCTGATGGAGAATTTAAGGTAATGATCATAAGGATACTCACTGGGCTTGAGAAAAGAGTGGAAGACATGAGGGAGACCTTAACACGGAGATAACATAGCAGAGATAAAGAGCACAATAAATGAAAGAGAAACGCACTTGATGGAATGAACAGCAGGCTGGAAAAAGCAGAGAAACAAATTAATGATCTAAAAGACAGAGTAACAGAAAGTAATCAAGTGGAACAAAAGAGAGAAAAAAGAATTATGCAAAATGAGAACAGATTTAGGGAACTCAATGGCTTCATCAAATGTAATAACATTCATATTATGGGAGTCACAGAAGAAGAGAGGGAAAAGGGGGCAGGAAATTTATTTGAAAAAATAACAGCTGAGGGTGCCTGGGTGGCTCAGTTGGTTAAGTGTCTGCCTTCAGCTCAGGTCATGATCCCAGGATCCTGGGATCGAGCCCCACGTCTGACTCCCTGTTCAGTGGGGAGTCTGCTTCTCCCTCTGCCCCTCCCCTCTGCTTGTGCTCTCTCTCTCTCTCTGGCTCTCTCAAATAAATAAATAGGTAAAATCTTAAAAAAAAGAAAAAATAATAGCTGAAAACTTCCCTAAGCTGGGAAAGGAAACAGATATCCACATCCAGGAGGCACAGAGAACTTTCACCAAAAACAACAAAAGCAGACCCACACCAAGACAGGTTATAATTAAATGGGCAAAATATAGTGATAAAGAAAAAAATTTAAAAGCAGCAAGACAAAAGAAGACAGTAACTTACAAGGGAAAACCCATAAAGATGGCAGGAGATTTTTCAACAAAAACTTTACAAGCCAGAAGGGAGTGGCATGATGTATTCAAAGTGCTGTATGGGAAAAATCTGCAGCCAAGAATATTCTACCCAGCAAAGTAATCACTCAGAATAGAAGGAGAGATAAAAGTTTCCCAGACAAACAAAAACTAAAGGAGTTCATGACCACTAAACCAGCCCTGCAAGAAATAATAAAGGAGACTCTTTGACTGGAAAGGAGAGACCAAAAGTGACAGTATAAAGATAGGAAACACAAAAGCAATAAAAATGAATACTTCTGTAAAAAAAAAAATCAGTCAAGAAACTTACAAAATAAAAGGATATAAAATATAACAGCATATACCTAAAACGTGGGGAGGAGAGGAGGAAAGAATGGGTTCAAACTTTAACAGTCATCAACTTAATGTAGACTGCAATATGCAGAAGATGTTATATACAAACCTAATGGTAACCATATATCAAAAAAACACCAATAAATATGCAAAGAATAAAGAGAAAGAAATCCAAATATGTCACTAAATAAAAAAACCATTAAAGAGAGAAAGACAAGAAAAATCAGAAAACATCTTCTAAAACAACACAAAGCAAATAATAAAATGACAATAAATACATATCTATCAATAATTACTTTGAATATAAATGGACTACATGCTCCAACCAAAAGACATAAGGTAACAGAATAAATAAGAAAGCAAGACCCATCTATATGCTGCCTACAAGAGACTCATTTTAGACCTAAAGACACCTGCAGATTGAAAGTGAGGGGATGTAGAAACATCTATCATGCAAACATATGTCAAAAGAAAGCCTGAGTAGCAATACTTATATCAGACAAAGTATACTTTAAAACAAAGACTAACAAGACAAAGAAGGACACTATATAATAATAAAGGGGACAAACGATCCAACAAGAAGATATAACAACTGTAAATATTTATGTACCCAACACAGAAGCACCCAAATATATAAAACAGTTAATAACAAACAGTTAATAACAAACATAAAGGATATAATTGATAATAATGGAATAATAGTAGGGGACTTTAACACCCCATTAACATCAATGGACAGATCATCTAAACAGAAAATCAACAAGGAAACCATGGATTTGAATTAGACACTGAATAGATGGATTTAACAGATATGTTCAGAACTTTCCATCCTAAAACAGAATACACATTCTTTACAGTGGCACATGGAACATTCTCCAGAATAGACCACATATTAGGCCACAAAACAAGCCTCAACAAATTCAAGAATATTGAAATCATGCCATGCATATTTTCTGACCATAATACTATGAAACCAGAAGTCAACCACAGGAAAAAATCTGGAAAGACCACAAATACATGGAGGTTAAATAACATGTTACAAAATAATTAATGGGTCAACCAAGAAATAAAAGAAGAAATAAAAAAGTACATGGAAACAAATGAAAATGAAAACAAATTGGTCCAAAACCTTTGGGATGCAGCAAAAGTGGTTCAAAGAGGGAAGTTTATAGCAATACAGGCATACCCTAAGAAGCCCCCCCCAAAAAAAAATCTCAAATAAACAACCTAACCTTACACCTAAAGGAGCTAGAAAAAGAACAACAAAACCTAAAATCAGCAAAAGGAAGGAAATAATAAATATTAGAGCAGAAATAAATGACAGAAATTTTTTAAAAAATCAATAGAACAGATCAATGAAACCAGGATCTGGTTCTTCAAAAAAAATCAGTAGAACTGATAAATCTCTAGCCAGACTTATCAAGAAAAAAAGAGAAAGGACTCAAATAAAATCACAAATGAGAAAGGAGAAATAACAACCAACACCACTGATATACAAGCAATTGTAAGAGAATACGGTGAAAAGTTATATGCCAACAAATTGAACAACTTAGAAGAAATGGATAAATTCTTAGAAACATATAAATTACCAAAACTGAAATAGAAATAGTTGATTTGAATAGACTAATAACCAGCAAAGAAATTGAATCACTAATCAAAAAACTCCCAACAAACAAAATCTAGGACCAGATGGCTTCACAGGCGAATGATACCAAACATCTAAAGAAGAGCTTTTCCCCGAATGTCAGGAACAAGACAGAGATGTCCACTCTCACCAGTTTTGTTCAACATAGTACTGGAAGTCCTAGCCATGGCAATCAGACAACAAAAAGAAATAAAAGGCATCCAAATTGGTAAGGAATAAGTAAAAATTTCACTATTTGCAGATGACATGATACTCTATATAGAAAACCTGAGGGGCACCTGGGTGGCTCAGTCAGTTAAGCATCCAACTCTTAGTTTTGGTTCCATCATGATCTCAGGGTCGTGAACCTGAGCCCTGTGTCAGGCTCTGTACTCAGCAGTCTGCTTGAGATTCTCTCTTCCTCTGCCCCTCCTCCCGCTCTTGTGTACTCTCTCTCTAAAAATAAATAAATACAATTTTAAAAAAAGAAAACCTGAAAGACTCCATCAAAAAACTGGTAGAACTGATAAATGCATTCAGTGAAGTCACAAGATATAAAATCAATGTACAGAAATCTGTTGCATTTCTATACACCAATAATGAAGCAGCAGAAGGAGCAATTAAGGAGTCAATTCCATTTCTAACTGCACCAAAAATAATAAGATACTTAGGAATAAACCTAAACAAAAAGGTAAAAGATCTGTACTCTGAAAACTATAAAACACTGATGAAAGAAATTAAAGATGACACAAAGAAATAGAAAGACATTCCATGCTCATAGATTAGAAGGACAACTATTGTCAAAATGTTTGTACTACCCAAAGCAATCTACACATTTAATGCAATCCCCATCAAAATACCATGAGCATTTTTCACAGAACTAGAACAGACAATTCTAAAATTTGTATGGCACCACAAAAGACCCCATAGAGCCAAAGCAATCTTGAAAAGAAAAACAAAGCGGGAGGCATCACAAGCTATATTACAAAGCTGCAGTAATCAAAACAGCATGTACTGGCACAAAAAATAGACAATAGGTCAACAGAACAGAATAGGAAGCCCCAAAATAAACCCACAACTAAATGGTCAACTAATCTTCAACAAAGCAGGAAAGAATATCCAATGGGGAAAAGACAGGCTTTTCAACAATAATGTTGGAAATACTGGACAGCAACATGCAAAAGAAAGAAACTAGACCACTTTCTTACACCACACACAAAAATAAATTCAAAATGGGGCAACTGGGTGGCTCAATTGGTTAAGTGTTCAACTCTTGATTTTGGCTTGGGTCATGATCTCGGGGTCCTGGGATCAAGCCCCCCACCAGACTCTGCTTAGCAGGGCGTCTGCTTGGATTCTCTCTCTCCCTCTCCCTTTGCCCCTCCCCCTATGTGCTTCTCTCTAAAATAAATAAATAAATCCTTAAAAAATAATAAAAAAATAGGGGCACCTGGGTGGCTTAGTCAGTTAAGTGTCTGTCTTCCACTCAGGTCATGATACCTGGGTCCTGGGATTGAGCCCTGTGTCGGGCTCCCTGCTCAGCCCCTCCCCCCTGCTCATGCTCTCTCTCTCTCTCTCTCAAATAAATAAAATCTTTAAAAATTTTTTAAATTAAAAAAATAAAATAAATAAATTCAAAATGGATTAAAGACCTAAACGTGAGACCTGAAACCATAAAAATCCTAGAAAAAACACAGGCAGTAACCTCTGACATGGGCTGTAGCAACTTTTTTCTAGATGTGGCTCCTGAGGCAAGGGGGATAAAAGCAAAAATAAACTACTGGGACTACATCAAAATAAAAAGCTTCTGCACAGTGAAAGAAACAATCAACAAAACTAAAGGGCAACCTATGGGATGGGAGAAGATATTTTCAAATGACATATCCAATAATTAGTTAGTAATTAGGGTTAGTATCCAAAATATATAAAGAGCTAATACAAATCAACACTCCAAAACTAAGTAATCCAATTAAAAATGGGCAGAAGACATAAACAGACATTTCTCCAAAGAAGACATTCAGATGGCCAGGGGACACATGAAAAGACGCTCAACATCACTCATCATCAGGGAAACACAAATGAAAACTACAATGAGGTATCACCTCACACCTGTCAGAATGGCTAAAATCAACAATACAAGAAACAACAGGTACCGACAAGGATGTAGAGAAAAAAGGGCCGTGTTGCATTGTTGGTGGGAATGCAAATTGGTGCAGCCACTGTGGAAGACAGTATGGAGGTTCCTCAAAAAGTTACAAATAGAACTACCTCATGATCCAGCAATAGAACTACTGGGTATTTATCCAAAGGATACAAAACACTAATTCAAAGGGATACATGCACCCTAATGATTATAGCAGCATTATCTACAATAGCCAAGATATGGAAGCAGTCCAAGTGTCCATCGTTGATGAATGGATAAAGAAGAGGTGGGGGGGCACCTGAGGACCCAGTCGGTTAAGCATCTGACTCTTGATCTCAGCTCAGGTCTTGATCTCGGGGGTCATGAGTTCAAGCCCCACGTTGGGCTCCATGCTGGGTGTAGAGCCTATTTAAGAAAAAAAAAAGAGGTGATACACACACACACACACACACACACACTGGAATATTATTTAGCCATAAAAAAAGAATGAAATCCTGCTATTTGCAACATGGATGGAGCTAGAGAGTATTATGCTAAGTGAAAGAAGTCAGTCAAAGAAAGACAAATACCATATGATTTCATTCATATGTAGAATTTAAGAAACAAAACAAACAAGCAAAGGGAAAAAAAAGAGAGAAAGAGAGACAAATCAAGAAACAGACCCTTAATTATAGGGAACAAACTGATGGTTACCAGAGGGGAGGGGGGATGGGTAAAATAGATGATGGGGATTAAGGGAGTGCACTTGTGGTGATGAGCTCCGGGTGATGTATGGGAGTGTGAATCACTGTATTGTACACCTGGAACTAACTTAACACTGTATGTTAACTAACTGGAATTAAAATAAAAACTTAAAAAAATGAATAACTACTGATAAACACAACAGCCTAGATACATCTCTAAGGAATTATGCTTTTAAAAAATCCCTTAAAGGGACAGTTGGGTGGCTCAGTCAGTCGGGCATCTGCCTTTGGCTCAGGTCATGATCCCAGGGTCCTGGGATCGAGCCCCACGTCAGGCTCCTTGCTCAGCAGGGAGCCTGCTTCTCCCTCTCCTGCTGCCCCCCCTGCTTGTGCTCTCTATCTCTCTCTGACAAATAAATACTCTTAAAAAATAAAAATAATAAAAAATCCCTTAAAGGTTATATACAATATGATTTCAACTATAGAAATTTCTTGAACCATCAAAATTCTAGAGATGTAGATTAATGGTTGCTAGGGGTTACAAAACTGGGAGGAGGGGAAAATGAGTGTGGATTTAAAGGGGTAAGAGGAAGGATCCTTGTGGTGATGACACTCTTCTAAATCTTGATTGTTGTGGGCTTCATGCAAATCTACACATATGGTAAAACACGTATAACTAAATACACACACATATATATGAACCGCATGTAAAACTGGTGAAATCTGAATGTTGTAGGTGTATCAATATTAATTTCTTGATTGTGATGTTGTACTACATTTTTGCAAATTATTGCCATTGGAGTAACTAACTACAGGATACACTGGGATCTTTCTGTTATTTCTTTTTTTTTTTTTTTTAGATTTTATTTATTTATTTGACAGAGAGACAGAGCCAGAGAGCACAGGTGGAGGGAATGCCAGAGGGAGAGGGAGAAGCAGGCTCCCCACTGAGCAGGGAGCCCGATGCAGGGGGACCCTGGGATCATGACCCGAGCCAAAGGCAGACGCTCAACCATCTGAGCCACCCAGGCACCCCTTTCTGTGTTATTTCTTAACAACTGCATATGAACCTACAAATATATCAAAATAAGACCTGTACACTAAAAACTACAAATATTGCAGAGAGAAATGAATGAAATAAACGGAGATATATACCTTGCTCATGGATTGGAAGATTCGATATTGTTAAGATGTTGATTCTTCCTAAAACACTGAAGATTCAATACAATCTTAGTCAAAATTTCAGAGAAACTTTTTAAATAGAAATTGAAAGCATGAAAGAACCTAGAATATTCAGAAGAAATTTTAAAAATAAGAACAAAGTTGGAAAGTCTATATTACTTCATTTCAAGGCTTATAATTAAACAACAATAATCAAGACAGTGTGGTATTGGCATAATGACAGAAATATACCAGTGTGGGGTGCCTGGCTGGCTCAGTCGCTGGAGCATGTGACTCTTGATCTCGGGGTCATAAGTTCCAGTCCCACGTTAGATGTAGCAATTACTTAAAAATAAAATGTTTTAAAAAAAGAAATATACCAATGAAACAAAATAGAGATCCACACATTATGTATATACAGACAACTGACTATAGATAAAGATTTAAAGGAAGATTATGGGGGGAAAAAAACTTCTTTCAACAACTGAGTCTGAGGGCGCCTGGGTGGCTCAGTCAGTTAAGCATCTGCCTTCGGCTCGGGTCATGATGCCAGGGTCCTGGGATCCAGCCCCGCATCAGGCTCCCTGCTCAGCGGGGAGCCTGCTTCTCCCTCTCCCTCTGCTGCTCCCCCTGCTTGTGCTCTCTCTCTCTCTGTCAAATAAATAAATAAAATCTCTAAAAAAAAAACCAATTGAGTCTGGAAAAATTAGATACCCATATATAAAAATAAATAATTACATTTTGATCTATACTTCACACCATATAAAAAGTTAAACCAAAATGGATCACAAAACTAAATGTAAAACCCAGAACTGTAAAATTTCTAGAAAAAGGAGAAAATATTTATTAACTTGAGTTATTCATCAATTTTTTAGATACAATAAAAAGCACATTCTAGTAATGAAATAAAATTGATAAATTAAACTTCATTCAAATTAAGCTGATCTCTGAAAGACACTATTAAGAGGTGTGTGGGTGGCTTAGTTGGTTGAGCGTCTGACTCTTGGTCTCAGTTAAGGTCATGATCTCATGGGTCATGGGATCGAGCCCCTGTTGGGCTCTGCACTCATCAGGGAGTCTGCTTGAAGATTCTCTCCCACTGCCCTTCCTGTCACTCTCTCTCTCTCAAATAAATAAATAAATCTTTTTTGAAAAGGGCACTATTAAGAGAGTTAAAAGACAAGCTACAGTCCTGGAGAAAATATTGGCCAGTCACATATCTGATAAAGGACTTGTACTGATAATGTATAAAGAGCTCTCAAACTCAATAATAAGGAATCAAACAACCCAGTAAAAAATAAGAAAATGATTTAAACAGTCACATAATCAAAAGACATACACTAGCAAAAACTCACATGAACATAATTTGTTGTTAGGGAATGCAAATTAAAACCACAATGAGATACTACAACAATTCCATAAGAATGCTAAAGTTGAAAAGGCTAACCATACCAACTGTTGGTGAGGATGTGGAGCACTGGAACTTTCATACACAACTAGTGAAAATGTGAAATGATACAGTCACCTTGGAAAATAGTTGAGCATTTCTTAAACAGTTAAACATATACCTACCATATGATCCAGTCATTCTACTTCTAGATTTTTACCAAAGAGAAAGGAAAATGTATGTCCACACAAAGACTTATACATAAATGTTCATAGAAGCTTTACTTATAATAGCCTAAACTGAAAACAACCCAAAAAGGAGGTGTATGGGCCAACTGTGATATGTCCACATGATGTAATACTATTCAGAAATAAAAAGGAATGAAGTATTGATGCACCTACTAAAGACTTAGCTCCCCATTTGCTGATGACTTTCACCTCTCCTAAGAAAATTTCCTCCTTGGGGTGCCTGGGTGGCTCAGCTGGTAAAGCAGCCAACTCTTGATTTCAGCTTAGGTCATGATCTCAGCGTCCTAGGATCAAGCCTGCACTCAGCAGGGAGTCTGCTTGAAGATTTTCTCCCTCCCTCTCCCTCTGCCCCTCCCCTTGCACTCTCTCACTCTCTCTCTCTCTCTCAAATAAATAAATAAATCTTTAAAAAAAAAAAAAGAAAATGTCCTCTTTAACCCAATCCAAAATCAATTATTTCTTTTTTTTTTTTTTTTTTTTTTAAAAAATTTATTTTTTTATTTGACAGAGAGAGACACAGCGAGAGAGGGAACACAAGCAGGGGGAGTGGGAGAGGGAGAAGCAGGCTTCCCGCCGAGCAGGGAGCCCGATGCAGGGCTCGATCCCAGGACCCCGAGATCATGACCTGAGCCGAAGGCAGACGCTTAACGACTGAGCCACCCAGGCGCCCCCAAAATCAATTATTTCTTTATTCTGGATCTCTCAGCACTTGTATATTACATGTGCACTTTTTAAAAAATTGCACACAGTAATGTATTGCTCATTAATTCAGTATAAAGCCACAAATCTGTACTCCTCTCTCATGTATACTGATTCACAAGACAACAAAAGCTAACTACAGAATAAGCACAGAATTGATTCTGACTTATAATAGCATTTGGCTGACAGCTGTTAATAGAGCTTCTCCCAATTTTCCACTAAAAGAACAATTGCTCTTACTAGATATCAAATATAAATCTAGAGTAATTATATATATATATATATTTATATATATATATATTTATATATATATATATTTATATATATATATATATATGTGCAGAAAAATATTTGAGGAAATAATGTCCCTAAATTTTCCAAATTTGATAAAAACCATAAATCTATAGGTCCAAGAAGCTCAAAAAACCCAAGCAAGATAAACATAAAGAAATCCACATCAAACACATCATAATAAAATTCCTTGAAAGCCGATGATAATAAAAAAATCAAATGCAGGCACAAACACAAAAAAAATTTAGGTACAGAAGAACAAAGACAATAATACAAACTTGTCACCATAGAATATTTCACCTAACAACTGCAGAATATATATCCCTTTCAAATATACCAGGAACATGCATCTAGGTAAACTATATTATATGCTGTAAAACAATTCTCAATAACTTTAAAATGATTCAAATCATACAGAGTATATTCTCTGACCAAAAGAATGAATTTAAATTAGAAATCAAAAACAGAACACCTATGTAGAACACTAAATATTCAGAAATTAAGCAACATAGATTTAATAATCTGTGGGTCAAAGAAGAAATCACATAAGATATTAGAAAATATTTGAACTGAGAAAATGAAAATATAACATATCAAAATTTAGGGATTTCAGGTAAGGCGCCATTTGATGGAAGATATATAGCTTTAAATGCTTATATTAGAAAATAAAAGGGACCCCTGGGTGGCTCAGTTGGTTGAGTGTCCGACTCTTGATTTCGGGTCAGGTCATGGTCTCAGGGTCGTGGGATCAAGTTCCCGTCGGGCTCCATGCTCAGTGGGGAGTCTGCTTGGGATTCTCTCTCTCCTTCTCCCTCAGCCCCTCCCCCAACAGTTGTGCACACACTCGCTCACACTCTGTCTCTCTCACAAATAAAGATTTTTTAAAAAGAAAATAAAAAACGTTTAAGAGTCAGGTTTAAGAGCTTCTTTGACCTTAAGAAGCTAGAAGAAAAGAGCAAATTAAATCCAAATTAAGTAGACTCGAGGAGATAATAAGTACATAAACCTATGAATGAGAAAAATCATTAAAAAAGAAAACTTAGATGACAAAAAAATTGGTTCTTTGCAAAGAATACTCAAACAGATAAGTGTTTAGCAAGAGTGATCCAGATAGAAAAAGAGGAGATACAAATTTCCAATAAAGGAATGAAACAGGAGACATCACTATAGAACTTACAGACATTCAAAGGCTAATAATTCAAAATTACAAGCAACTTTATACTAATAAATTCAATAACAAAAGAAATGGACAAATTCCTTAAAAAACACAACTTCTCAAAACAGACTCAAATACAAAATCTGAATAACCCTATATCCATGAAAATGATGGCATTTGTAATAAAAAAAAATCTCTCCATAAAAAAGAAGCTCAGGTCCAGATAGTTTCACTGGTAAGTTCCATCATTTAAGGAAGAAATAATATCAATCTTACACAAATTCTATCAGAAAATAGAAGAGGAGGGAACACTACTGAACTCATTTTATGAGGCCAATATAATGCTGATTTCAAAACCTGACAAAGACATTCCAAGAAAGGAAAAGTTCCCTTGTGAAAACAGATGTAAATATCATTAATAAAACATCACAGAGGTTTGCAAAATATGGCTCATGGACCAAATGTGGCCTGCCACTTGTTTTTGTAAACAAAAGTCTTACTGGAACACAGCCATGTCCATTCAATCATGTAAGGTCTCTGACTACAGAGGCAGGGTTATATAGTTGCCACAGAGGCCATATGGTGTACAAAACTGAAAATATTTAACATCTGATCCTTTATAGAAAAAGGTTTGCTGACCCCTGGCATATTGAATTCAGTAATATATAAGAAAGATAATACATCATCATCAATAGATATATATATGGAATACAAGATTGGTTTTACTTAAAATGTTAAGTAATATAATTCACCACAACAAAGGAGAAAACACACATGGTCATTTCAATAGATACAGAAAATTATTTGACAAAATTCAACATCCATTAATGATAAAAATTCTCAGTAAACTAGGAATTAAAGGAAACTTCCACATTCAGATAAACAATATCAAAAAAGGTTTTACATCGAACATCACATTTAATGGTAAATATTGAACATCAATCCCCTAATACCACTAACAAGATAAGGAGGTATGCTCCCATCACTTCTATTTAAAATTATACTGGACATTCCAGATATTGCAATAAAGCAAGCAAAAGAAATAAATGACAGACAACATAATCATTTATGTAGAAAACCCTAAGGAATCGAGAAAAAAATAAGTAAATAAACTAAGAAGTAAATTTATTAAGATCATAGTATACCAGGTCAATATACAAAAATCAACTGTATTTTTTATATAATGTAGTAGCAGCACACAATTCAAAAATAAAATTGAAAAATTTCTATTTAACATAACATCAAAATATTGAATGTTTAGGAATAAATTTAACAAAAGATATGCAAGATCTCTACACTGAAAATTACTAAGATTAGGATAAATGAATGAAGATTTAGTTATGTGGAGATGTATACTATAGTCATTAATTAGAAGATTCCAAATCATTATGATGTCAATTCTCCTTAAATTGATTCATAAATTCAATACAATCCCAATGAAATCTTCATAAACTTTTCTGTAGAAATTGTCAAACTGATTATAAAATTTATATGGAATTTGCAAGGGCTTAGAATAGCCAAAACAATCTGTGGAGGGAAAAAGAATAAAGTTGGAAGACTTAAACTATCTGATTTCAAGACTTACTCTAAAACTATGATAATCAAGATAGTATAGTAATAGTTTAAGAACTGACAAGTAGGTCAATGCAACAGAATAGAAGGACCACGAATAGACCAACGCATATATGTTCAATTGATTTTCAACAAAGAGGCCCAAGTATTTAATGTGGAAAATGTAGCCTATTCAATAAATGGTGCTAGAAAATCTTCATGTCCATATAAAAACGGTAAACTTCAACCTTTACCTCACATCCACACAAAAAGCCAAAATGGATAGCAGGAGTTAAATGTAGAAGAATTCAAACTATAAAGCTTCTTAAAACAAAGGTGAAAATCTTTGTGATCTTAGGGCAGGCAAAGATTTCTTAGACAGGACATACAAAACACAAACTACAAATGGAAAAAAAATAATAAAATAGACTTTGTCAAAATGCAAATCTTCTGCTCTTAAAAGCACTGTTAAGAAAATGAAAAGGTAGGGCCCCTGGCTGGCTCAGTCAGTGGAGCATGCAACTCTTGATCTTGGGATTGCGAGTTTGAGCCCCACGTTGGGTATAGAGGTTATCTTAAAAAATGCATTTATAAAAATGAAGATGAAAAGTAAGCCACAGACTGGAAGAAAATATTTTCAATGCATATATCTGACCAAGGACTTGTATCAAGAATATGTAACAAATGCTTATACATCAAATATAAGACAACCCATTAAGATAGCAAACCTAAATAAATGGAGAGAAATACTGTGTTCATAGATTGTAAGACTCAGCATACTAAAACCATCAATTCTTAAATTAATATATAGGTTCAATGTAAGTCTGTAAAAATTTCAGCAAGGTTTTTTTTGTAGATAATAGACATATTTATTGTAAAATTATTTAGAAAGGCACAAGCCTTAGAATAGCTAAAACAATCTTGAATAATAAAAGAATCACGAAGGAGGAATTGCTCTATCTGATATTAAGGCCTACTATTTAGCTACAGTAATCAAGACAGTGTGACACCAATCAATGGAATACAATAAAGAACTCAGAAATAAACTCACACAAATATGCCCAACTGATTTTTGACAAAGGTGTAATAGGAATGATAGTCTTTTCCAAAAATGGTGCTGGAGCAATTAGACATCCATAGGCAAAAAATAACAATAATAAATAACTTAACAAAATTACTGACGGGGGTACCCAGGTGGCTCAGCGGGTTAGGCGTCTGCCTTCAGCTCAGGTCATGATCTCAGGGTCCTGGGATCAAGCCCCGCGTCAGGCTCTCTGCTCAGTGGAGAGTCTGCTTCTCCCTCCCCCTCTCCCTCTGTGTGCCTGCTCTATCTGTCCCTCACTCTCTCTTGCCCTCCCTCAAATAAATAAATAAAATCTTAAAAAATTTTTAGAAAAATTCTTAAAAAAAAAAATCATTGACCTAATCCTTATACCTCACACAAGAATTAACTCAAAATAAAACAGACTTAAATGTAAAATGTAAAACTAAAACTTTTAGGAAAAACTTTTAGAAACTTTTCAAAATGTCTAAAAACCTCTAAAAATTTCAAACCTTTGAGAAAAAAGAAATGGGAGGAAATCTTCAGGATCTAGGGCTAGGCAAAGTGTTCTTACACTTTTCTTCAACACCAAAAGCATGATTCATAAAAGGTAAAATTAATAAAATGAACTTCATGAAAATGAAAAACTTTTGCTCAGTGAAAGCTCATATGTAAAGGATGAAAAGATAACCTATGGAGTGGGAGAAAATATTGCAAACCATATATTCAACAAAGGACAAGAATCTAGAATATATAAAGAACTCTCAAAAGTTAGTGGTTAAAAAAGCAGATAATCCAACTAGAAAATGGTGTATCTCTATGGTATACTTCTTTTTTTTTTTTTTTTTGAGAGAGAGAGAGAGAGAGAGAGAGTGCGTGCAAGCAGTGGGGAGGGGCAGAGGGACAGAGAGAATCCTCAAGCAGACTCCCCGCTGAGCCTGGGGCCCATCACAGGACTCAATCTTGAGACTATGACCTGAGCCGAAATCAAGAGTTGGATTATCTGGCAGTGAGCACATTTGGCCTCTCCTCTAGAGAGCCACCCCAGCACCCCTCTTTATGGTATACTTGTAATCATAAGGCATTAATAAGGGCACCTGGCTGGCTCAGTAAGAAGAGCATGCGACTCTTGACCCTGGGGTCATGAGTTCAAACCCCACACTGGGTATAGACATTACTAAAAAAATTAAAAAATTTTAAAATAAAGGCTGTGCTATATTTTAAAAAAAAAAATTAAAAAGGCACAAAGAGACATTTCACTGAAGAAAATATATAGACGGCAAGTAAGCACATGAAGGATATTCAACATCATTAGCCATTAAGGAAATAGTTTGGAAAAAGGGAAAGGGGGGGACCTGGCAACAGCTACCACCATAGCCAAAAATCACACAACAAACCTGGTATGTCTAGTGTGGACACCGCTGTTGCTGACATGAATGTTGGATGGACATCACAGTGAGAAGTGGCCATCTAGCTCACCCAGGACCCCACTGAGGCCCCACTGCTCTTGCAAGGAGTACCGGGGGAATGAGTGGCTGGTGTTTGAAGTTCTGAGCTTCTATCATAGGAGGGCAGGATCATAGAGAGGGCATGTTACTTAAGGGCTCCTAAAAAATAAAAGATGCTGCATGTGCTGTCTAGAGTTCAAATCATGAGAAATGATATTCCCACTTTATTCCTGATGGTCAGATCATGCTTAGAGAACTGGATTTATTTCTGAGTTTCACAACAGGGCATTATAAAACAAGAGAACATACAGAGGAGAGTGACAATGGCATGTGAAGAAAACTGCTTTGAAAACTAGGGGAAAGAAGATACTTAGAGGGCTCTAAGAGCTGTTTTCAAATGTGTTAAAGGACTACCAATGAAGGGAAAATCATCTATTTATTTTGTCTGGCTACAGAGGATAGGAGCTAGGATCAAGGGTTAGGGAAACAGATTTCAGCTTTAAATAGAGAAAAACCTCTAGGGATTTAAACTATTCTACAGTGGAAAGGCCTTCTTTGAAAAACTAGATCTTAAATGTTCTCACCACACACACACACACACACACACACACACACACACACGGTAACTACGTGGTGTGATGTCTATGTTAACTAACCTTATTGTGATAATCATTTCACAATACATATGCATATCAAATCATCCTGTAACCCTGAAATGTACACAAGGTTTATGTCAAGTATATCTCAATAAAGCTGGGAAAACAAAAACAAAAACCTGTTGTTTCTCCATTGCGCTGAATCTATACATCAACTATTATGTTTAAATATTCACTTCTCCAATCCATGACCATTTATATCAATTTGAATCTTCTTTATTTGGATTTTCTTGAATATACTTCAATAAATATTTATACTAAAAAAAAAAAGGAATCTCATGGGCCTTCCTCCACAGCAGGGGCACAGAATCTGAGCTTGGCAGCGTTAGCCTATCTAGAGGACCAATAGGGCCAGGGCCACCAAAGGTTGACTGAGGGACTCGGTAGCCTCTTCTTTTTTTTTTTAAAGATTTTATTTATTTGACAGAGAGAGACACAGCGAGAGAGGGAACACAAGCAGGGGGAGTGTGAGAGGGAGAAGCAGGCCTCCCACTGAGCAGGGAGCCCAATGCGGGGCTCCATCCCAGAACTCTGGGATCATGACCTGAGCCGAAGGCAGATGCTTACACGACTGAGCCACCCAGGCGCCCCTCGGTAGCCTCTTCTTAAAGAAATTTTCCATTAGAAGGAGAGCTGGTGTGCTAAAATTTGGTCCAAGTTTAATAAGTCAGTTTGGAAGAGGAGAGAAGGGCATTATTCTAAAAATATCACTGTGCCTATCACTCAGATTATCCCAAGGCCCAGCCCCTGCAGACTTGAGTCATGGAGTGATGGGACTACCATAATAGGAGAATCAGGAGGAAGAGGAAGAGGAAGAAGAAGTGAGGAAGGGGAGCTGAGACCAAGGCTCCTAACTTCCTGGCTAGTGTACTTTCTTTACCACGTCTTGGAAGAAATGCCCTCCTCTTGCCTTATGAAGACTTTATAGCAACTATATCTCGAATAATGAAGATACTTCATTTTCTATGAAGGCTTTGCCGTTTAACCTAATTTTAAAGGTTTTGCGATGGCACCTGTTGTTATGTCATAGGGGTTTTGGCCATGGTTGAGTGTTGTCCTAAGAGCTTAGAGTTGGAAGAGAGGCCAAATGTGCTCACTGCCAGATAATTAGGACAAATGTGGAAAATGAATGTGGGCAAGAAAAAGTCAGGGTTCATTAACAGGGTAAGGTTTAGGAATCACTATAGTAGTTGGCCCAGGACAGGACAGGAGAAACTAGCAGATGCCATGCAGTTGTTGGGAGAAGTAGTTCACAAGCACACTCAAACACTCCTTGACAATTCCTGGGACACTGGAGAAGGAATTCAATGGGGATTGGAATCCCTTTTAAAAAATGGATGGAATCTAAGCCAAATAAATACTATACATTTTCATCGGTGTAAACAAATTTTTACTCTCAGCCACCATGATCAGAGAGACATGGGATGCTTCAGCAAAAATTCTACATTTATAAGACGAAAGGTTATGAGGCTGTCCATCCCCAGGAAATAAATCATACAAAGCACACAGTCAAAGGCCTCAGGGGAGACAGGAAGAAAGCAGAAATTTGCCATTGATTTTAGCTTCTTAGCACACTGCTAAGTGATCTTTCTCTCCAGTCCCTCTAAAGACAGAGAACCATAAGTGCAAGTTTTACAGAGTGGCCAGAGAGAGTGTGGTGTCACCATGGTATCGGGCCACAGGAGGCAAAGCTGACTGAATGGTGGTTCGGCTTCGTTAATGATGTTGCTAGGAAACCCACATTTGCCAAGGTTCTACCCACTCTGCTCTCTGTGCATCATTTACTCACCACAAATAACATGGCAGCATCACCCACAAAGTTGGAAGGATGCCCATCACAAAGCAGACTGGGCAAATCCCCTGCAACCAAGGCAGGAGGCAGCCTATTGCTACTCTCTACACACTGGCCATAGAGCCAGCTGTCCTTCAAGGGAGCTCAGCCACCTCCCCGTGCTACCCACCACCGGGCTGCATACCAGAACTGCTACCAGACGGGCTGCAAGCAAGGTAAGGGACAGCCCTGGATGAAACCTCACCAGAGACACTGGAAGTCATGCAACACTAGGACGAGACTGCTAGGAGCCACCAGCAGCAGGGAACACAGCCTGAGAGTGTCCTGCAGTCCCTGCAGTACTTAATAAGCACACAGTTTCTGCAAGATGCTACCCTGGTCACTGGGGACCACAGGTCAACTAGACACAGTACAGGCCTTCAACGAGTCTCTAAATCTCTAACTAGAAACCAATGTGTGCAATGCTGAAGCAGAGGGATGAACTAAATGCTGTGAGGAGACCAAGAAGGAAAATCCACCAATAGCCCAGGAGAAGCCATGGGCTCCTTTCGCTGCTCCTTAGGGCCAGGGGATTATGGGAGTCAGCACAACTTACAGGTACGGGGTCAGGACAGAGTAGGAGGGATGGCTGACTGTCTGCTTGAAGCAAAGAGGGAGAGAAGGGGAAAGAGTCACTGGCAAGAGGTCTAGAGGGATGAGAAGAATCTCATCAAACACCATGCTGCTGAAGGGGAAAGTGAGACGGACCCAGGAAATGCGGCTTCTAGATCAGTGCGGTCCAATCAACTACAATGTGAGCTACAAATCCAAGCCACACATGTATTCTGAAATTTTCCAGCAGTCACAGTGAACAAAAAAAGTAAAAAAGAACAGATGAAATCAATAGGATATTTTATTTCAGAAAATACATCCAAGAATTATTATTTCAATGTATAATCAATATAAACAAATTATTAATATTTTATGAGGTCTTTTACATTATTTTCTTTTGCATGCGAAGGACCAGCCACATTTCAAGTCGCTGCTGACCACTGTAGTGGACAGCACAGTTCTAGACAAAGGGGCTGGGATCCAAGAGAATAGAAGGAAAAAGAACTAACTCTAAGAGCACCTATAAAGATCCAAACTTTGACAGTGATGTCTGTACCAGCGCAGAAAAGAGTCAGGTAATGATGACAGGTCTCATAAAGGGGATTACAGCTACAATTCACCAAGTTCCTGCTGTGTACAATCACTTTACATGCATTGGATTATTTCATTCTTAGAGAAACCCCAGGAAGTAAGTACTGCCGTCATCCCTTTTCTAGAGATGAGAAAACTGAGGCTCAGAGATGTGAAATAGCCTGTCCACGGTCACAAAGCTGGTAAGAAAGAGGAAGGATTGGAGTTCATGTTTGTCTGAGTCCAAAGAAAGTCCTCTCAACCACTCACTAGATTTAGATTGCTCCTCACCTGCTGCTTGGCCTCCTAATATGCATCGGCCTCCTTAGATCAAGAGCTGCATGCGTCAGGACTATCTTACTCATCTTTGCATCTCCTCCCACAGGTAGCACTTCTAAGGTGACCAGAGCTTGTGAATGAAGGAATGGTGGTCACTCTTAGTCTCATTTGTTTGTTTACATACTGACCTAGTCGGATCCTTAAATGTATCCACAGGGCTGAGTGCTGAATGACTTCTGAACATCTCCCCCCTCCCCTAACCACCACTACCAAAATCCTAGCCACCCTGAAAGAAAATAATAAATGCCACCTTTGAGGTCATGGAAAAAGAATGTACAAGCCACTGCATTTGGCCAGGGAGGAAGTCATCAGTGACTTTGGAGGGCACAGGTTCATTAGGAAAATGCAGGAGAGAAATTTGGGGAGCTTGGATCCTCCAGATAAGGGGAGGGCCTCTGCTGAAGGTAAGGGGCAGGGGGAGACTGGGGCTTGAGGAGAGCAGAATGGGGGAGAGGTGGAGAGGGCTGCAGGATCAATAGGAGGGAAAGGTAGGATGGCAGGGCAAGAGGCAGCCTTACCTGACAACGCCCCACAACCTGTGATTATTTATCATCAGGAAAGTGGAGGTTGGGCAATATTTAGTCAAGGATTGGATGAGGTCACTGAAATAGACTGTGTTGATAGAGAAGAGATAGAGGAGCAGACATGGGGCATCCCGCCACTGATTTACAGGTGGCAATATGAAGGCAATATGGAAGTCACCAGTGACCCTGAGCACAGTATTTTCAGTGGTAGGAGTTAAAGCCTTGCTAGAGTAGGTTCAAGTGTGAAGGGGAGAAGAGGAATTGGAAACCATGAATCCAAACAATTCTTTTGAGGCATTTTACTGTAAAAGGAAGTTGAGGAAGGGGATGATGAAGATGTTGTTGAAGCCCTGAAGAGTAGGAGCAGAGGGAATAATCTGGAGGCTGTTGCAAGGTTGGGGAAGGGCACATTTTTAACTAATGCTCATTATTAAAGAAACACTCACACTTTTTAAGGAAGTAACTAAAATGGGAGAGTAAAAAGTCCCACTGCTACTTGTGATTTGTATCACTATATGGGATAATATATTACTTTGATGAAGATGATGATAATGACAGTAATCAATAACAATAACATTGATGATAAATAATAAAATCCAGCAGTTGAGTGACTGCTATGTGCCAAGCTCTGTGTTATGTATTATGAAATTAGCTCTTTGGTCCTCACAACCATATCAGGTAGGTTTGACAGACAAGAGAACAGACGCACAGAAAGATTAAGTAACTTTCCCAAAGGTGTACTCTGGTGAAGTCAGGATTTGAACCCAAACATTCTGCTTCCAGATCCCTTGTGAGAATTAGGAGGGGGGGGTTGCTGGCACAGTGAAGGAAATAACAATTCTTGCCTCCCAGAGTGAGTGCTCATCTGGGTAGGCAGGTACACAGTGGAGATTTTCCAGCTCTCCTCTACCTTGCTCAAACTATAGGCATACAACAGTTGTGGCAGACCCTCAAACATTCCAATACTCTTCCCTTCAGGTCCAATTCAGACACTCTCCAGCTCCTTGGAGAACGTTAATAGAATACAGACCCTCTACTTCGTGCACTTGGCTATATTTTGTGCTTAATGCACCTATTTCTCTGAGGTTTCATAAATTTCAGGGAAGCTACACTTGAAATCAACACACAAGAAGTTTTTGAGGAGAAATAAGTTAGCATTTCAATAGGTCTGGGTAACACTGGTAAAACTACTGCTATTTTCTGGCTAAATAGTCACCGATATGAAATGACTTGAACTCTCCATCATACAGCAGAGGAAAAAGAGTAGGATGTTCCCTTACAATGTCTACTGCTGGCTTTGGCACATGGAGCAGAAGTGGAAGGCGGCCCCAGCAGCGGCTGCTCCAGTAGACGCCAGGCCAGGCATGGCTATTGCAGTTACGTTCTGAGTTGAAGGAAGAAGTTTCACTAGATCTCCTCCTCCTCCTTCAAACAACTCAAACAGCCAAGCTGGGGCAAGAACGGGAACGGGAGAGCAATGGAAACATTAAAAATGAGGGGCACTCAAGTCCATACCTTGGGCTCTGCACCTGACCACAGAAGAGCTATCAAAGGAAAGGACCTAACAGACCTTCCCAGGAGAATGTTCCAGGGAACTTAAAAGGACCACCCCTACTGAGCTGCAGATATCATCCTAGGACATGTTGACTAGCTTGATGTATGAGAAGGAATGTTAGATCATGAATCCAAAGACCTCAGACTCATAGTGGTAGAGGATTCCACTTTGGACTAGTACTTAATCCCTCTGATCCCCATTTGGAAAATAGCAATAATAATGGTACTTACCACCTAGGGGAGATATGAGGACCAAAGAAGACAACATCTATGAAGGTGGTTTACATATCAGAAAGCAATCCACAATATGTAAGTCATCCTATAATTTAGCTTTTTGTGTGATGTTTGCTTGCTTTATAGTATCTGGAGGGGTATATGTTCTTATACCAAAAGATCATTATTACTTCGGAGTCAAAGCCTAGTGAAGAACTTGGAACCGGGACCTGCTGGCTCAAACACAAGCACTCTAATCATCTCACACATTTTTGAAACTATCTAAAAACAAACTGATTTATAAGAAATCTCACAGAAGGAGGTACATCAACAGATCACCTGCTTCTGCACATGAACTTCAGGCAGATCCAGGAATATAATTCCCATTTTACTGAGAAGCCATTCAGGATAGAGTTAAGAGAATAGAAAACTTAAACTATCTTACTGTTAATGTTGGTAGTGTTATTTTTAAATTACCTTATGTAAACTGTAAGATAGAGCAAATAAGTATGTTATCACTAGGAATCAAAAATCTCGGCATAAGAAAAAAGAGACTCAAATATAAAATCAAAAAATCTAAGTAAAAATCCTGAAATCTTATACTTAAATTGGAAATATCAAAATGAACTCAGGGGTGCCTGGGTGGCTTAGTCACTTGAGCGTCCAACTCATGGTTTCATCTTGGGTTGTGATCTCGGGGTGGTGGGAATGAGTCCTGCCTCAGGTTCCACATTCAGTGTGGAGCCTGCTTAAGAGTCTCTCTCTTCCTCTCCCTCTGCCCCTCCACCCCCATGCTCTCTCTCTAAAAAGAAAGAAAGAACTCATGATTTATCATTCTCTTTCTATAAAGTACATATTTCTTAGCTTTATCCACTGAAAAGTCTAGAGCAGTGACCATCCAGTAGCATGAGTAGCACTAAAACTGTAATTTCTAAGTGACATTTCCCAGCAAAAGGAAACAGAACTTCCTGGGGAAATGGCTGATTCTGGATTTGGGCAATGAAATGTACCAAATGCCTTGGTATATCTTGTTGGGCCAGAAAGCAAGTATGCTTTCAAAGATTCCTGGTCATGTCAAAAAGATACAAGAGCCCACTGCAGCTCCCTCAGGCCAAAAATAGGGCAATTAAAGCATCAAAAACATTTATTATAATCTATTGAAGCAGAATATATTTAAAAATCCACAAGTTTTTAAATAATACCAAAATAATCAGTGGTCACTACTGGAAGCTGCTAAGATACTAACCTATCACAATAAAAATTCATAAATAAAGAATAAAAATTAAGCATTTATTCTGCTTCTCCTTTATAAACTGTACCTCAGAGCAGCCAAATAGTTGAAGAGGGAACGTTCTTATGGAAGAATAAAAAAAAAATCCAAAAATCACCATTTTGCAACTCTCAATGAAATAATGGATCTAGGAAACAATCGTTAACTGATGATAAAACCACTAGGAGAAAAGTTGATGGGGGAAACTTCATAGGCTGAATTGGGCTGACACCACCTGAACCCACTGAAGAAAGCTTGCATCACTTTTTTTTAAAGATTTTATTTACTTATTTATTTGAGAGACAGCGAGAGAGCAGCAGAGGCAGAGGGAGAAGCAGACTCCCCGCTGAGCAGGGAGCCCGATGCGGAACTCGATCCCAGGACCCTGGGATTATGACCTGAGCCGAAGGCAGCCGCCTAACCGATTGAGCCACCCAGGCACCCCAGCTTGCATCACTTTTTAACAATAACAACCAGACATTATGTGACTCCTAATATGATACAGTAGGAAATACACATCAATAACTATGAAGAAGTCCCAAAAATGTGCTTGCATACACACACACACACACACACACACACCCCTCTTAATTTAATCAACCACCTAAATCTACTCGTGAGTATAAAAAAATTTCCAGAAAGAGAGGAACAAGTTAAACTGCACCAAAAAAAGCAACTGCTCAAATCCAGAATGCGGGACATTCCATAGTTCAAATGAAACCATTTTTAAAAAATAAAAAATGGCAGGGGTAGGGGAAGAAAAAGGTAGGGGCCATTATATAGTAAGAGAAACATAGTAACGTAATTTCTAAATGCAATGAGTAGATCTTTGGTGATGATTTAAACAAATCAACTGACAAAAGAAAAACTTCAGACAATCAGAAACATTTTAATATGGACTGGATATTAGATGATATTATGGAATTATTGTGAATTTTGTTAGATATCATAATGGCACTTCGGTTACATTTTTTAAAGTTTATCTGGTAGGGCAGTAGGGTGACTGAGTGGCTCAGTGGGTTAAGCATCTGTCTGCCTTTGGCTCAGGCCATGATCCCAGGGTCCTGGGATGGAGCCCCGCATCCGGCTCCCTGCTCAGTGGGGAGTCTGCTTCTCCCTCTCCCTCTGTCCCTGCTCATGTGCTCACTCTCTCACATAAATAAGTTTTTAAAATCTTTTTAAAAAATAAAGTTTATCTGGTAGAGATACATATTGAATTATTTGAAGGTGCAATCAAATGATGTTTGAGATTTGCTCTACATCCATTAAAAAATATTTGGGAGGTATGGTGAGGGATAGTAGATGAAACAAAAACAGCAACATCTTATTAATTATTGAAGCTGAGTGATGAGTACCTAGTGATTCATTACACTCTTTATTTTTATGTATGCTTGAAAATTCCATAATATAAATTAAAAATAAAAGGAGCATAAGTTCTTAAGCCAATTTTCCTTGACTCTGCCATTCACTAGCCAAGTGATCAGGGGGGACATGTCACTCAATCTCTCTGTTTCTCCTTTCCCCTATCTGCAAAATGAGGATAGTGAGAATGCTGTAATATTGGGTTGCTGTGAGGGTTAAGTGAGTGTATGGATGCAAAATGTTTGGGACAGTATCTGACACAGTCAGTAAGTGCTCAGTACATATTAGCTATCATCATCACCACCACCACCAGCACCACCAATGAAAAGTGAGAAGTAATCTGCCCAAGGCCTAAATCGGGGGTCTGCAAACTTTTTCTGTAAAGAGTCAGATAGTAAATATTTTAGACTTTGTGGGCCATATGGTCTCTGTTCCAACTTCTCAACTCTGCCATTGTAGCATGAAAGCAGCCATAGACAATACATGAATAAATGATTGTGGCTATGTTCCAATAAAGCTTTATTTATAAAATCAGGCAACAGGTCATATTTGGCCTGTGAGCTGTGGTTTGATGATCTTTACAGTCTGTGATGGGAAGGAAAGAAAAACCTAGGTCTCCTGCCTCTCTGCATTATCCAATCCTCTTCCCTCTAAACCAAGCCACGTCATGAAGGAGATATGTAAAAAAAAATCACAGTTTGGACAAAGGTTGCTATCTCTTGCAAATTACAGAGCTAACTTTTTGAGTGGTGTATACATTTGCTTAAAGGCTAAAAACCTTTTTTAAAATAAGCATGTGGAAGATAACTTCTTAAACCAACTTTCTCCATCACACCAGAAAGAGCTCATTTCTGTCCTGATACCCTCAATCACTGCATTGTTACAGATACCCACGTTAATTTTTGAAATTATACTACTTTATTCATAGTCGCTCTCCAACTCAATTATCATAAAAGAAATAAATTAGCCACTCCCTGAAGGTGTCTTCCTTACTGTTGATAGAGGGCTCTCAGGTCCAAAGCTGTGTCTCAAAGAGCTCAGTGTTATGGGGGAGGGCACACCTAAGGCACGGCATTTCTTCCACTTCATTATCAGTACTCCTAGCTCCCAAAACATACCGTCACGAACTTCATAGGCACCTCTTACTTTTCAAACCCACTGCATGGGGGTGCTCCCATTTTTCAGAATGTTATGAAAGCAAGACAAGCTGATGGACTAGTCTTCAAATTTGACTTCTGAAATGTTAAAAGTTAAGAAACATAATTAAACTGCAAATGCATTAACATTTATATAAAATATAAACCAAATGCTTATCCTGATTCACCAAACAAATTACACTTTGAACATTATAAAAAACCAGCTACTTATCACCGGCACCATTTGAAATTATTGCTAGTACTACAACTCCAAATGCCTAAGATGCCTTAAATACAAACCCTGAACATTTACATACTGATTTCATGAGCAAAGCAAAAGGTATTTGCCGGTAACAGTACAGGACTCAGCAATTTTATTGTCTGAGTAATCCTGGTTCGTTCTGATATGAAAATTCAATTATTTTAGAACGGGCCCTCTCATTAAATTTTGACAAGCAGCACGAGCTCGGTACAGTTATAGCTCGAAGAGACCGGGGGTGCCTGATAGCACCACACTGAATTTTAAAATGTAGTATTTTTGCAGGACAAGATTATCTGACAATTTTGTATTAAAAGAAGAAAAAATTAATCAAATACATTGTAATATTCAACATTGGTATATTTGGTCTTCTTTTTACAGATATTTTACTAAAATTTGCTGCAAAAAATGTTTATTACATGCTTTCCCCCTGATTTCACAATTGAGCAATGTACTAGAAAAATATGTATATGTCGGTAGTGAACAGGAAGTATTTGACTACACATTTTTACCTACTGCTTCCTTTATCAATTGAAATGTATTTGTGGTGCTTATAAACGTGACTTCCAGAAACAGAAATGACTTTATTTGCATATAGCTTGTTTTTTATTAGGACGCTTATTGTCCAAGAAAAAAAAATCTTTTAAAGCAACTTTTGAGCAAGACTATTGTCTTTTAAAGTGGAGCTTACAGCTAATCACAACATGGAAAAAAAAAGAAACAATTTCATTTATTCCCCATAGAGTTGAAAGAAGAATAACAAAATCTCTAGCTCTGGGTTTGTTTGGTTTATTTTTGCCTAGTTTTTTTTTTTTTTTTTTTTTCCTGCAGGTTGGGGGTTTCTAGGTGTTGTGAGCTCTCTGCCAAGAGATGCTCTTTCACACTCCAGTATGGTTGTCCACACACAGCCTGTCATAAAGAGAGGGACACAAATAGTTCCTATGACATGTCGCTTTAGTGACCAAACATTCCATGTAGGAAAAGGAGCCACCAGCTCCACAGTACCAAAATATGACTCCAAGAGAAGAACAGTCATAGTTAAGGTGAGCTGTAGAGGGAAAGACTGCAGAAAGGACATGGCTCCCTGCAGGGGCCTACTCTGAAATCAAGCAAGAGGACCCAGAGCAGCAATGACTGATGATGGTGATGCTCTGGGCATGGCCCACCTCCTCCAGCCCCACTATTAACTCTCCTCTTCTGCTGTCTTTCTCTCAGAACCCTTAACCTCTCTGAGTCTTAAAACTCCATCTTTGTGTGGTCAGTTGCTCATAAACTCCTTCTTCTGCTACACACACACACTCCAAATGGTATTTAACATACTTTATTGAATTAATTTTGATTTTGAGAAGTTTTTGAGAACACTGGATTATGACACAGACTTCCAAGTAAGTTTCTGGGCCTTGATGTTCTACCTTAAGGTCTGAGCTTGGTAACTCATATACAGTTGTTTAGAAGAATAAAATCATTGAGAAAATAGCATTATATATTTTTTTTGGAAGAAGGGATAAAGGAGGAACCAGACAAAGAGTTTCCAATACAAATTGTCTCATGTTTTTGTTGCTGAGGAGAAATACTAACAAAGATCAGTTTGGTTTTCTCTTCTCTGGCCTACAATCTTTATCAGTAGTGCCAGCTGAATTAGAAAGTGAAGTTCTCTAGCTTGGAATACTCCAGAAAAACATTATTCAACTTTAAGAAACTGTCAAAAGATGGCAATCTAAGAAGTGAGCCTAGGGGAAGAGATTTCAACAGAAACCCAGGGGAATGAGAAGCCAGGGATCTGTAGACCATCTACAAGGGCAGCTGAGGCCAGACCCAGGCATTAGGCTTGAACACCAGGTCAAACAAACTTCATTTCCTCTGGTACTAGGAAGAGAAACAGCCTGGAAGCCCTGAAAGAATGAAAATAGAACTAGACTTACGTGTTAAGCTGACCAAAGGCTGTAGACTGTAAATTTAAGTCAAAATTTATACTCCTTTAAAGAATAGGTTAGTTCATTAATTTTGGCCTCCAACAACAATGGCCATGCTAGCTTACAGACTAAATTCAAGGGGTCCAAGGGCCCCACAAATAAAATAACATGTTGTAACTGATGCATCCTTCTGCAACACATGGTCAATATAATAGAGAAACCATCACATACGTGAAATACAAAACAGACTCACATGTGATTTCATGACCAATCACACTCTATGAAGCAAGATCAAGAACTGAGCTCAAGATTTCAAGCTCACCTGTCTTAGTTACTTTTAGGCAGAAATAAGCTTGAATCTTCCAGATTCCCCTGTAAGGCCCCTAACTCCATACTAAACACAGGGGACTACATCTTTTGCGGAACACTCAACAATGAGACTTTATTGCTTTTACCATACCCATCTCAAATTTGTGATTATTCAGAGATTTGATTGGCTTATCTTGGCCAGAGGAAGTTACAGTTTAATTGTATGAACAGCTTTGCAGAGGGCAGAAGAGACGTCTCAAATATAAAAGAGAATAATCTGGTTTGCAGCACTTTAACCACAGCGGAATCACAGGACAAGCAAGTCCAATCTGCTGTCTGTTCAATGTATGAATCTTCTCTGCTACATCTCAGCCAAGTAAGCACTCAGCCTATGCTCAAACATCCCTGGTGACACATCTAGAGGCAGCCCAGAGGCCTTAGGGCAACTGCAGCTCCTAGGAATGTCTGCCTTAAATGGCAATAAGCCTCCCTGAAACTGCAACCCATTCAAGACCCGATTCAAATTCCTCTGTGAACTCTTCCCTAATTCCCCCAGAAGAAACCCTCAAAACCTACTGCTTGTTGTATATAGCACTCATTTCATTTTGCCCTGTATTCACAGGACTCCTCCACCAGACAGACCTCCTTGAGGCCGAAGGTTATCTGTATTTTTTTCATCTCTCTGGGATCAGATTCAGCACAGGGCCTAAAACACAGTAGTATTAAATGAATTATTGTTACTCTTGTTAGTAAATAAAATACTAACACTAAAGAAAGAGTTAAGACTCTAGAAAGACCCTCTACAGTCCACCCTGTTTTATTTTCTTCATAGCAGTTATCATACTCTGAATAGGTCTTGTTTATATGCTTCACTGTTTCTTGCAGTCTGAAACCACTCACTACAAAGTGAGTTCCACGTGGGCAGAGACTTTATCTATTTTGTTCAACACTGTATCCCCTGACCTTATCAGTGCCTGGCACATAATAAGTGCTCAATAAATTCCTAAATGAATGAATGAAGACACAGTTCTGACTTCTCTCCTGTCCAGTGCGGACATATCTAAAATATGACCGGACAATACCTTCACATGGATAGCTAAACACCTCAATGTAAGAAGACCAAAATAAAACTTGATGCCCTATCTAAACAAATTCTTTCCCATTTTGCCCTTTCTCATCGAATAACATCACCATCCACCCAGTTGCTCAAGCTAAAAAGAACTTACTCGTTTCTTCTCTTTCCCTCAACTCCCACATCCAACCCATCAGCAAATCCTGATGGCTCTACCCTCAAAAATATATACGAAATCTGACTTCTTGCCACTTCCACTACTACTACCCTTGCCTGAGCTACTAATTATTGCTTTGATTACTTTAATAACTTCCCAACCTGTCCCCTATTCCCAATCTTGTCCCTCTATAATCCATTTTCCTCATGGTGGACACAGTGATCACTGCAAAATAAAAATGTGATCATGTCACTCCTTTGCTTGAGGCACCTCCCCCAGTGGTTTCCCATCATACTTAGTATAGAATCTAGACTCCTTACCATGAAGTTCCTTTGTGATCTAACCCCCACCCAGCTCACTGGCCTCATTACTTATCATTTCCTCCTCACCCACTATAGTCTAGCCACCAGATCTTCTTTGTATTCCTCTATTACAGTTTAAATAAAGCCTTTGGGAGCACGTGGATGGCTCAGTTGGAGGAGCATGCAGCTCTTGATCTCAGGGTCTTGAGTTTCAGCCCCACGTTGGGTTTAGAGATTACTAAAAAATACAAGTAAACTTTAAATTAATTAATTAATTAAAGCCTTTGCTTTAGTTTGTCCCTCTGCCTACAATGTTCTTCTTTCTGATCTTTGCATGATTACTTCCATTCAGATCTCACTTTAAGTGTCACTCCCTCAGGGAAGTTCCTTGAACAGTCTACAGTAGTCTCCCAATCACTTTCAATCCCATCCACCCATTCCTAGTACTTAACACTTTTGATAGGGTCCTTATTTATTTATGTGGGTGTGTTTATTGTCTGTCTCTCTAAGCAGATGGGAGGACAAGAGCCACAGATGTTTTGTTCAAAGCTCTATCTCTAGGGTTCAGAATCAGTGCCAGATGCATGGTAGGAACTCAATAAATATTTGTTGAATGAGTGAATGAGGTGCATGTGAACAGCAATGTAGATACAAGAGCAAAATGCTCTGCTTAAGAATCTGGTTGAGGTGAAGAACTCATTGCAGGAAAGAAACATCATCTCCTCCATTGGGCTTGCCTCTAACTTTCTCCAGATCGGCAAAAAGAGAGCAGCATCAGGAAGCCACTTATGAAGAAACTCAAATGCATCCATATAATGTTAGAGCAACTAGCTCATTCAGGGCATGCACAGGGAGTGGCCTGACGGGCATGGAAAATTAGCTACACTGCATAGTAAGATTTCAACATTCACTTACCCATTTGTTGGTTGGTTGGTTCATTCAGTTAGCAAACATTTACTGGGTACCTACTGTGTGCAAGGAACTTTGCAAGGCACTGTAGAAATAAACATACCTTCGGGGCCAAAACAGTCTGTTGATAGAACAGTTAATTATTAAGCTAGTTAGATGAACTCTGAAAAGACAAAGTTAGTGTGAGGTGAGAGAGTGATCAATAGAGGCTCTCATCTCTGCCTCAACTTCCGCCTTCTTTGTTGTGTTCACAGTGGGCAAGTGGGGTGTGCAGGGGTGGTTGGCAGGAAGATGCTGTGGACTACCAGAAGTCACTTTCACCAACTCTAAATTGTCATTAATAATTTCAACAATAAAAGCATTTATGATGAACAAATGATCCAGTCAAGACATGGGCAGAAGACATGAACAGACATTTCTGCAAAGAAGACATACAAATGGCCAACAGACACATGAAAAAATGCTCCACATCACTCGGCATCAGGGAAAT
Organism: Phoca vitulina; assembly: GCF_004348235.1. Classification (NCBI taxonomy): domain Eukaryota; kingdom Metazoa; phylum Chordata; class Mammalia; order Carnivora; family Phocidae; genus Phoca; species Phoca vitulina. The sequence continues at coordinate 6,968,942 of NW_022589742.1, forward strand.
CCCAAATCAAAACCACAGTGAGATACCACCTCACACCAGTCAGAACGGCTAAAATTAACAAGTCAGGAAATGACAGATGTTGGCAAGGATGCGGAGAAAGGGGAACCCTCCTACACTGTGGGTGGGAATGCAAGCTGGTGCAGACACTCTGGAAAACAGTATGGAGGTTCCTCAAAACGATAAAAATAGAGCTACCCAATGACCCAGCAATTGTAATACTAGGTATTTATCCAAAGGATACAAACATAGTGATTCAAAGGGGCACATGCATCCCAATGTTTATAGCAGCAATGTCCACAATAGCCAAACTATGGAAAGAGCCCACATGTCCATCGATGGATGATAGATATATAATGGAATATTATTCAGCCATCAAAAAGAATGAAATCTTGCCATTTTCAATGACGTGGATGGAACTAGAGGGTATTATACTAAGTGAAACAAGTCAGTCAGAGAAAGACAAATGCCGTATGATTTCACTCATATGTGGAATAAGAAACAAAACAGATGAACATGGGGAAGGGAAGGAAAAATAAAATAAGATGAAATTGAGAGGAAGGCAAACCATAAGAGACACTGAACTCTAGGAAATAAACTAAGGGTTGCTGGAGGGGAGGTGGGTGGGGGGGAAGGGATAATTGGGTGATGGGCATTAAGGAGGGCACTTGATGTAATGAGCCCTGGGTATTATATGCAACTGATGAATCACTAAATTCTACCTCTGAAACTAATAAAAAGTGTTTATGATGAAATAATTTTTTAAAGATATCTTAAGATAGAGTTTAGGAAAGCTCTCCTAACTTGAACCTTATTGATGCAACACATATTGACCACCAACAAACATAGTAACCTTGGAAGGGAGATGAGGGTGGCAAATGTCTGAGGGTCTGAGGATCTGCTCCAAATATCTGGATTCTTCAGTCCAAACAGGCAAAGGCAGAGGAGGCAAGAGCTGGTTGTCAGAGCAAAGTATACAAACTCATGCACAAATCCAGGCTCATAAATTCAATCCTGGACTCCTTAAACAAGGCGATACCACTTGAAATTTGTCAGAGATTGATTTAAAATGAATCCAAAGCAGGACTTGTTCACCCAGTAGGAAACACATCCATGGGACTTGGCATCCCAATAAGGGGCATCAGATTCGGGGCACCTGGGTGGCTCAGTTGGTTAAGCATCCACCTTTAGCTCAGGTCATGATCCCAGGGTCCTGGAATCGAGTCCTGAGTCAGGATCCCTGCTCTGAGGGGAGCCTGCCTCTCCCTCTCCTTTTGCTCCTCTCCCGTGCTCATGCTCTCTCTCTGTCAAATAAATAAATAAAATCTTTAAAAAAGGGAGGGGCATCAGATTCAATAACTATCACTTATTAAGCATAATAAGGGTAAGGAAATGATGGAGGGATAGTGCAGCGAAGGAAGCTTTCTCTCATAAGAAGACCTGGGCATGGGCCTAAATGAAGTGAACAAATGAGCAAAATGAAGATCCAGAGGAAGAACTATCCAGGCAGAGGCAAAATCAAGGGCAAAGACCACTGGGGTGCCTAACGTGGAAGTAACTCGCTCAAAGTCACACAATTAGTAAACGGAGCCTGCATCTGCATCCAGGAACTCCGGCTCCAGAGCCCACATTGGGAACCACACTTAATACTCCCTCAAATGTCAGCTTCTTCCAAAATAGCTTAAGCAAATTTAGAATTGCCATCCCTACCATCACCATTCCCTACACCCTTTCCTGGCTTTACTTTTCTGCAGAGTGCTTACTAGCATATGACATACTATATGCTTTCTTCTTAATTTTGGTTATTGTCTATCTCCCCACTGACCCCACAGCCCCACTAGAATGTAAACCCTATGAGGTCAAAGATTCTAATCTGTTGTGTTCACTGTCGTATTAGAACAGTGTTTGCCACAGAGGAGGGCTTAGTAAACATTTGCTGGCTGGCTGGCTGGCTGGCTGGCTGGATTACACATCTTCAAGGGTTTCAAAACTATTTGGGAGGTATACCAAATGACTAGTTAACATCCAAAAGGGTGGCCAAATCCTCTGACAAAAAACTAGTGGATATTCCTGACAGAGACTGAATTCTAGGAGTTTGGCCTTGACAGCAAGAAGTAGACTCAAAAATCATCTATATGTGTCATCATTCATCAATTTACCAAGAACTTCCTACAAGCAGTAGCACAGAATCATCACCTATACACCTACCCCAGAAAAAGTTTTCAAATGCTCTTTGTTACAAACTGAACAGTGCAAGAGGGTATTTATGGCCGCTCTTTGTCCATTAATGATGTTCAAAATTTGGGAAAAGGCATAGGTAGTCTAATACTGTTAAATTATGATAAACCCAGAAAGTTTTTTCTCTGTGTTATATTACAGGAAATAAAGCCCCACATAGCTGATGGGTGGGGGGATGGGTGAAATAGGCACAGGGGATGAAGAGTACACTTATCATGATGAGCGCTGAGTAATGTACAGAATTGCTGAATCACTATATTGTACACCTGAAACTAATATAACACTGTATGTTAATTATACTGGAATTAAAATTTTTTTAAATACCCCACCCCTTGCAAAAAAAAAAAAACCCACAGAGCAAGTCTATTGTAATAAATTGCTTTGGGGCTACAGAAAACGAAACATCAACCCAGTAAAGGGAAGCCAAGATATCCTACAGGCTTTCCCAAATTTATGAGAAACAAAAAGTCTCTTCCCCCACCAATCCCTTGGAATGAGAAGAATGCATTCTATAATGAATGAGAAACCAATCAGGTAACAGCTAATTTATGTGCAATACATAGAGACTCAGAGATGCTGTAGTCCAGCCCTTTAGTTTAGAGACAGAGTACTGAGTCCCAGGAAAGTAAAAGCAACATACCAGCTGCCTCATAGAGAGTGGATGGCAGAATGAGGGCTAGAACTCAGGCGTCCTGATGCCCCCTACACAGTTCTATCCACTACACCACAAAGTCCTCCGAATCCAGACACCATATGCCATCTGAAGAAATGCTTTTATTTTTTTTCATTGAGTTCCAAAGATCTCCATTTTTTCTTTAAAGATTTTATTTAATTTTTATTTTTGTAAGATTTTATTTTATTTTTTTAAAGATTTATTTCAGAGACAGAGAAACAGAGACTGAGGGGAGGGACAGAGGGAGAAGGCGAGAATCTCCAGCTGACTCCCTGCTGAGCACAGAGCCCATTATGGGGCTCAATCTAACAACCCTGAGATCATGACCTGAGCTGAAATCAAGAGTTGGATGCTTAACCAACTGAGCCACCCAGGCACCCCTCAACTGGATGAATTAAGGTAGAAATCACAGCCATCTGCTTTGCATTCAACTCTAAAAATCACCCAGTTTTTCAGTGATGCCTAAAACTCTTCCGTCATCTAGTCAGATTATAGTAAATACATGTGCACAAGACTCTGGAAAAATCTCAGCCTGATTTTCTACATTTCATGTAGGTAGGTGATGGGAGTTTGTGGTTTAACTGCATGTACTGTTGGTGGTATAAAATATCTTGAAATAAAAAGATGGAACAAAAACGAGATAGAACTGTTTAGTGATTTACACTGGCCTATACATAGAATTTCAACTGCATCCGCCTATCTCTACCACACAAACCACAGAGCGAACAAGAGCTGTTTCCCCCACCTGAGGCCTTTGAGCTGAAACAAGAAGGAACAGTTTGCATGGGTGATTGCTATTAGGCAATTTTCCCCCTGTTTGAAATAATTTTTGCCAGAGCCCTGCAACAGAGCATTTGAAGCCACTTCTTTTCCAGCCCTCTTTTGTGCAACCTTTCACACAGAGATTTGTTGTGCGGGGCAGTCTCGTACGGAAGAAAGCTGTGCCTTGGGGCAGCAACCCTCAGAGCGGACAGGACCCAGAAAAGACTTCACCTGAGGACAGAAAGAAAGGCCTAAGAAAGGGGACACTGGTGGGGGTCACGGTCAGCTCAGCTGCCTTGGCTGTGTACACATAAGCAAGATCATGTCTCCACTGGTGACTTGCTACTTCTTCTGTTGTTTATGAATAAGCTCATGGCTTCGGCACAGAGCTAGGGTTTCTACCTCACCCAAAACAATGCCGAGGCTCTTTATCAAGGGTTCAGATTAAATTAGAGGTCATGGAGTGCAGAGATTAGGAGCACAGGTGTGGACGTGGACCAGTGGGAGTCAAATTCTGTCTGCGCTACTTATTAGCTGTGGACCCTCGGCCACGTTACTTCACTTCTCTGTGCCTCAGATTCCTCCTCAGCAAAGTGGGGCGGTCCACTGAGGGTAGCTAACAATTAATGAGTCACTAGCATTTGCCAAGTGTTCTGCTAAGTGCTCACTGCCTTGTTTAATCATCACAACGATCCTAGGAGATGGAGAACAGATGCATGAAAGTGAAGAAGTAAGCTGATCACAAAGGGAGGAATGCCAAATCTTCACAAAGGTGAAGCAACTCAGTTGTGCATCTATTTCATTTATTTAGTTGCCACAGAGCCGGGGAAATTAAATGGACAAATACCGACGTGTAGTCCCCGAACAACAGGAATAGTACTATTGCTTGAGAGTCTAACGTTCAGGAGGCACTTCGCAAACCTTCTGTCATGTAAACACCACAGCAACCTTAGCAAACTGGGAGGACACTGACCAATTTACAGATGTGGAACCTGAGCCTCCAAGGTCACATGACCTGCTGCTTCAGGCCACACACAGCTTTTTAACTGTCAGAACCATAAACCAAGTCTAGGTGACTTCAAAGCCTGGGCTTTTAATCGCTGCACTCTGAATTGCAAGCTGGTCCACCCACTGCAGAGTAAGGACACAATGTCAAGGCAAAAAGAAGGTAATATGGGAAATAGACTTAAATAATCCTCAAAGTCTGTAAATGCCGTGAACCGCAAGGAGAGTTTGCTTTTGTCCGGCTCTGTGTGGCTCCTCGAAGTGGCAGTGTCACATCCCCAAGGACAGGATTAACAACTGGAAGGACCACCCTGGACAAGGCTCTATTGACAAGCTTGATCCCTGACTGATCCAAGACACCTAATGCACACCTCTTTGTCTTTCTCTTGAAGCTTACCTACTTCACCTCTCTTATACAAGCCCTTCAGCCTTCAGAGTTGACAAACACTCTGTCTTCCCAGGTATAATTCTGACACTTTATCATCCCTTCTTTTGTCTCCATGCAACCTCAGCTCATGGAGGGGTAGCTGTCAAACATTGTTTTAGCAAAGAAGTAGAATGTTTATTTTGTTCCCAAATACAATCTTATGTGTAATTATAATACATAAAACAAATACAAACCAAGCTCATTTATTAGTGGAGGAGAGAAGTTCAAGGAAAATGGCTTAAAAACCAACCACAGGTCTATAAAAGTCCCCAAGATACTCCAACCTGGATGGGTAGAATTTTGCTCCACGGTCTGGGTCTGGACATGGTCAAGTGTGAGACTGCATTTCGCAGTAGGGTCAATAATCTCTCTAAGGACAGGTACAATTCTCCTCAAACTTAATCTTTTTTCTTCTTTTTATCCCCCATAAACTATCATTTTACACTGTGGTGAAAGCGATTTTAATGCTTAACTTGTGAGACCATTGATTTTAAGATTAATTTGCATTATTTTGCAATACAGGAAAAGTCGATCATGAGCTCCCAGTCCATTTTATGTTATTTGCTTTTTTAATAATTCAACTGTATTCATTGACAATGCTCCTGACAGGCTTTGGCTCATCTCATTCCCAGCTCAAATCTTGCACATCCTCCCAGAAATCTATATATTTACTGTATAAAAATATATATCTTACATTTTAATTTGCACTTTAATTATTGCATTTGACTCTAAGACACTATAGATTAAAAAATGCCCACTATTTGATGCACCACTAGGAAACACTGATTAATGATGATATAATGCTTTGTTATCAGTCTTTATCTTATATTTATTGTCAGAGATTTTTAGACTTATTTAGATGTAGATGTTTCTTGTACATGCATCAAAAGAAAAAGGTAACTGAAATAAATTAGTTGCAGTATTTCTAGATTGTACTTATCCAGCTTTTTCAAATCACATTTTCAGTCAGTCACTGATGACCCTATTTTTCCTCAAAATATTTTCTTCTGTGCTAAAGTGCTCCACTGATGTCTCTGGGATTTTATTCTATGCTGCTGATACCTATTCTGTAAGGTGTTGAGCAACTTCAGAGAATGCAAATTACAACACAACTACCACCTGGTGATAGCAAGAAGCAGTTCAAAGACACTAAAGAAGATTTCAGAGATAATAAAATGAGAAAAATATTACAAGTGATGAAATGTGGTCTATATCTTTCCGTAACATAATGAAATCGATCATACACTATATCCTGTTTTGCATCCTTTTTCTCTCTTTTTAAAGATCTATTTATTATTTTAAAAAAGATTTAAATCTCTTAAAGATTTATTTATTTTAGAGAAAGCGAGAAAGAGAGTGCACATACAGGGGGAGTGGAGGGGGAGAGACAGAATCTCCAGCAGACTCCCCGCTAAGCGAGGAGCCCAATGGGCTCAATCCCGCTTGATCCCACAACCCTGATATCATGACCTGAGCTGAAATCAAGGGTCAGATGCTCAAACGACTGAGCCACCCAGGCACCTCCTTTTTCTCTCTTAATATTTGTTTCAGACACAGTCTATATTCACACACACACACACATATATATACCTCATTTTTATGTAAATGTATCATAATTTATTTTACTAGGAACTAGTTCATTTTCCCTAGATTTTTAAATTTTCCACCTCTTAAAAGTCACCTATATCCAACCTCCTAATGGTCACCTATATTTCTAATCCCCTAATATCTCATAGGAGCTTGTGAGCATACCCAATATATTTTTTCAAAAAAAAAAAAGGTTAAATTCAGGCAAGCATCTGAATTCCACTGTTTTCAAAGAACATTTAATTGATTTTGGCTTGTTGTCACATACCACCCCCCATTATGGTCTGGTGTGCCATATATACATACACAGAAAACATGTGGCCATTTGGATCCTTAGGGTAACACGGTCTCATATCTCAGGGCAGACAAGTATTTTTTAAGATTTTATGTTTAAGTCATCTCCACACCCAAAACGGGGCTCTAACTCACAACCCCAAGATCAAGAGTTGCAGGTTCCACAGACGGAGCCGGCCAGGTGCCCCAGGGCAGAGAAGTATTAAATCACTGCTGTCAAGGCCGGCTATACAATTTGCAGGGCACAGTGCAAAATGAAAATGCAGTAGTAGATCTTCCCTTCCCACAGGCAGGCAGCTCCAATCCAAAACAGATGGACAACCTGCAAGGGTTGCAACCTCTGTGGCAGGACACCATAGGTACCTGGCTTAGGAGGGGATGAGAGGACACCTCACGCCACTTGCTGAATGCACAGTGACTCTGCTAGCCCAGGGCGAAACAGCTTCCTCATTGCCCAGCCCCCAAGATGCTCCAGGGCACATGCGCCCAACCTTGGGCCTCCCTGAACCCAGGTCCAAGCCACCACGTTGAGTGGAGGGTGACAGCCTAACATGGGTCTCCTGCTGACACAGTTCATTTGCTACCTCACGCAGAGGGTAGCAGTAGTCACTGGGCAGTGGGGATGGAAGAATGTGAGGAGCAGGAATTGAGGGAGCAGGGCACCAGGGGGCAGGGAGCAGATCACCAAGAACCTATTGCAGGGATGTGGTGGAAGGAGGAAGGGGCATCATAGGAAGCTCCAGGGCCCTGGCATGTTCTCCACTGTCCTCTTGGAACTTACTTATGAAACACAGATCCAAAGATTAAATTAAGAATTTCAAGGGGCACCTGGGTGGCTCAGTTGGTTAAGCGTCTGCCTACAGCTCAGATCATGATCCCGGGGTCCTGAGATCGAGCCCCACATCGGGCTCCCTGCTCAGTGGGGAGTCTGCTTCTCCCTCTGCCCCTCCCCCCTGCTTGTGCACTCTCTCTCTCTCTCTCTAATAAATAAATAAAATATTTTTTAAAAAATTTCAACATGGTGATCACAAAGCACTGAACCCCAAACACAGTGCCCTTCTGAGCCTGGAGCCCTGTGTAGTGCTCTTACACCCCTGAAATAGCCCTGTTGTCAAAACAAACAAAAACCCACAACACCTCTCATCTAAACTACAATGGTAAAAGACAAATTAATCATACTGCAAGTACACCACACTCAGAAGCTAAGCAATCTGGCGCTGAGAAAGATTTATGGTTAAGCTCCACACGCAGGTTGAGTTTCAGCACCCCTCACTTGCATAGCCCATGAGTGCTGGGAGTTAGTTATTGGGAGCTATGGTGTGTCCTAGGTAGCAATAAGGTGCAATCAGAAAGCATTTGTATGTAATCTGGTAAATTGACTAAAAAGAACTCAGAAAAAAGAAGTCTCATTCTAAATAAGTATTCATTTCCATACCTAATTTAAGTATAATTTTATATTTTCCTTTTTTCCCAAAGGATTCTCAAAATTGAATAAGCTCCATTCCTGAATTTGTTCTAAGGAGACTGATGACCTGTGATATAAGAGACCTCTGTAGTTATTCAAAGTTGACTCTCCATTACGGTACTATTGGAGAAAATTGTGACCGTGAGTGTGAAATGCACTTTTCAAGAAATAAATTTATGACAATGCAATCAGAGTAGTGACTTTCACCTTAAGAGGAGTCTAAACTGGAATTAAACTTGAAAAATGTTTCAGACTTAAAAACTGAAAGAATTAGAAGTTATTAAAAAGATTCTAAGTGAAAAGAAGACAAGATATATTTGAAGTATTCATCATTCATATGTGTTTTTATTTGTTCTTCGCCTATGATTTATAAGGTTTCCCTGGTCCATATTAAAAGGGCAGAGAAAAAAATCAGTGTTCTCTTATCAATATTAATCTGATGCCCCAGGTTAACCTGACCCCTAAGACATATAATTTGCCAAGAATAACCTAATAAATGATTGTTGGACCTAAGTACTGGCCTATAGGAAAACAATGGGTCATTTGCTTGCAGAACTCATTTCCTAATTTATTCTTGGCAAATGCAGTATTCCCTTGATCTAAATATTAGGGATTTGGGCATATCTAAACACAAACTGACTTGAAAATCAAACTGTTTTGGTTTAGAGACTAGTTTCTTGGAAAGCAATATATCTATAAACGATTAATAACCAAATACTTTTTTAAAAGAAGCACACTATAACAGTGTTATTCCAACATGAAGGAAGTTAACTAGATTTATTGTGGTGATCATTTCAAAATGTATACAAATATCAAATCATTATGTTGCACACCTGAGACTAATATAATGTCATATGTCAACTATACCTCAATTTTAAAAAGCAATAAAATAGTAAACAAAACTAACGTTTATTTTTTTAAAGATTTTATTTGTTTATTTGACAGAGAGAGAAAGCACAAGCAGGGGATGCGGCAGGCAGAGACAGAGGGAGAAGCAGGTTCCCCGCTGAGCAGGGAGCCCGACAAGGGGATCGATCCCAGGGTCCTGGGATCATGACCTGAGCCGAAGGCAAATGCCCAACAGACTGAGCCACCCAGGTGTCCCTAAAACTAACATTTAAAAAACAGTGTTATTCCATCCACTTTCGGATATGTTTGAAATTTTAGCATTATGAAAAATATTTTTAAAACAGTGCTATATTAAATTTAACTGATTTTTTCAGACTACATTGTGCAAGAAATAGGAAGCCAAAATGCTTGCGTTGGGACCTGGCTGGCTCAGTCAGAGGAGAATGCAACTCTTGATCTCGGGGCTGTGAGTTTGAGCCCTAAGTCGGGTATAGAGATTACTTTAAAAAATAAGATCTTTAGGACGCCTGGGTGGCTCAGTCATTAAGCATCTGCCTTTGGCTCAGGTCATGATCCCAGGGTCCTGGGATAGAGTCCCACATCGGGCTCCCTGCTCGGCGGGAGGCCTGCTTCTCCCTCTCCCACTCCCGCTGTTTGTGTTCCTGCTCTCGCTTTCTCTGTCTCTGTCAAATAAATAAATACAATCTATAAAAAAAAAAAAATAAGATCTTTAGGGGCGCCTGGGTGGCTCAGTCGTTAAGTGTCTGCCTTCAGCTCAGGTCGTGATCCCAGGGTCCTGGGATGGAGCCCCGCATTGGGCTCCTTGCTCAGCAGAGAGCCTGCTTCTCCCTCTCCCACTCCCTCTGCTTGTGTTCCCTCTCTCGCTGTGTCTCCCTCTGTCAAATAAATAAATAAAATCTTTAAAATAAAAATAAAAAATAAGATCTTTAAAAAAAATGCTTGTGTTAATAGGCAAGGCTGACAAATTTAGAATGTTGGAAATTCTACAGGACAAATGCTTTTTCAACAAATAGACTGCAAGGGAAAAAGAGAGGGGTAAGAGAACTGGTATAGTTTTAAAAAGACTAAAGAACCATTTTATTTGTAATGCTTGAACTTAATTGGATATTGATTTGGGGAAAAATGGCTAAAATAAAAACATTCTTTTTCTTTTTCTTTTTTCCTTTTTTGGGGGTATAGTATCAGCCAGGCTTCTCTCTTCTGAAGTTGTTTTTTTTTTTTTTTCCATTGTAATTAATAAGCACTTAGTGGGAGTGGGAGAGATACTCTGAAACTATGTAAATAACCCATTCTTAATCATACTTTTAATTTATTCATTATTTATTTTGATGATCAAATTGTCCCTGATTTAGCCAGTAGGAGCCCCTTCAAGTTGGCATCTATGTCTGTTAACATGACCATTATTTTTTTTAAATATTGAGACAAGGGGGCACCTGAGTGGCTCATTTGGTTAAGTGTCTGCCTTCCACTCGGGTCATGATCTCAGGGTCCTGGGATCAAGCCCCACATCAGGGTCCCTGCTCAGTGGGGAGTCTGCTTGAAATTCTCTCCCTCTTCTTCTGCCCCTCCCCCTGCTCATGCTCTTTCTCAAATAAATAAATAAAATCTTTAATAAATAAATAAATGTTGAGACAAGTGGCAGTAATTTGAATATGAGCTGGATATTAGATTACATTAGTGAATTAGTGTTAATAATTATAATGGCATTATAGGTATTAGGAGATTATTTTTATTACTTGAATATGCTGAAATATCAGGAAGTCTACAACTTCCTTTAAAATAATACAGGAACAAATATATATGTGCATGGAGAGAGAGAGAGCAAGAAAAGCAAATGTGGTAAAATATTAACAAATGTTGAATCTGGTGGAAGGTATACAAATTTTTATTGTACTATTCTACTCTTCTATATGTTTAAAATTTTTCATAATAAAAAGTAAGAAAGGGAAAGAAACTGTCAACTAAATGCAATTTGTGGACCCTGTCCTGATTCATTTGTTAAAAGACATTTATGAGACAACTGTGGAAATTTGAATGCTGACTTGATAACAGATAATATTAAGAAATTATTGTTAGGGACGTCTGGCTGGCTCAGTCGGTAGAACATGTAACTCTTGGTCTTGGGGTCATGAGTTCAAGCCCCATGTTTGGCGTAGAGCTTACTTTATCAGTACCACACTCTAGCCAACTGAGGTAACCAGCCTCTGCCTGTGTTAAGTTTAAAAAAAAAAAAGAGGGGGCACCTGGGTGGCTCAGTTGGTTAAGTGGCTCACTTGGCTCAGGTCATGATCCCGGGGCCCTGGGATCAAGCCCTGTGTCAGGCTCCCCAGTCAGTGGAGAGTCTGCTTGTCCCTCTGCCCCTCCCCCACCGCTTCTGCTCTCTCTGTCTCTCTCTCAAATGAATAAATAAAATCTTTTAAAAAAGAAATTATTGTTAATTTTTAGGAGTGAAAATGGTATTGTTATATTTTCAGAAGGAGAATTTATCTATTAGATAAGTATTACTGAAGTATTTGTGGATGAAATGATAAGATGTTTGAGGTTTGCTTTAAAAAATGCAATGGTTTAGGGATATAAATGAAAGAAGATTAGCCATGAGTTGTTAATTGTTGAACATAATTGATAAATACATGGGAGTCCATTATACTATTCTCTATTTTTTAGTATATTTTAAAACTCCCATAACAGGGGCGCCTGGGTGACTCAGTCATTAAGCGTCTACCTTCGGCTCAGGTCATGATCCTAGGGTCCTGGGATGGAGTCCCACATTGGGCTCCCTGCTTATCAGGGAGCCTGCTTCTCCCTCTCCCACTCCCCCTGCTTGTGCTCTCTCTCTCTCTGTCAAACAAATGAATAAAATCTTAAAAAAAAAAAAAACTCCCATAACAAAAAATGTTTTTAATACGACATTGAAATAAAATAAGAAATTAATGACTTAGGAATAAGAACAGCAAAGATAATAAATAAAATAGTTTTTCCTATGAAAATATCAATAAAACAGACAGTAAGACTTTGAAAGAAAGAAAACACAAATACACAACATTGAAATGGAGATTCCATTGGGACAAGCATTTCATCTGTCTTGTTTGCTACTGAATATGACATGAAAGCCAGAAACCATTGCACAATACCCAGCACATAGCAAGTGCTCCATAAATACAAATGAAAGAATGAAGAGGAGAATATACCCATAAATTAGAAATGAGTTTAAAATAAGAGAACAGGGGCACCTGGGTGGCTCAGTCGGTTAAGCGTCTGCCTTCGGCTCAGGTCATGATCTCGGGGGTCCTGGGATGGAGTCCCACATCGGGCTCCCTGCTCAGCGGGGGTCTGCTTCTCCCTCTCCCTCTGTGCTCCCTCTCTCTCTCTCGAGTAAATAAAGAAAATTTTTAAAAATAAATAAAATAAGAGAACAGTATGTATAAGTTTCTGCCAACAAACCTGAATATCTAGATAAAATGGGTAATTTTCTAGGAAAATATAGTTACTACAAGCAACCAAAAGAATAAAATATCTACAATGAATAATAACTAAATATGAAATTGGATAGGTTGACAAAGATCTGCCCCCCAAAGGGCACTAAACCCACAAGGGTTTATACATCATTTTTATAATTCTCTCAGGGAACAGATACTTTCTATATCATTTTAACTATATCATATTTAACTATATAATTTTCTATATCATTGGGAGCATGAAAACATTCCCATTTCATAAGGTTTGCAAACACCTAATACGAAACTTGACAAAGACAGCACAAAAAAAGAAAATTATTGTCAGACTAAACCTCTCTAAGAATACAATATATCTTAAATAAATCTTAAATAAAACATTACCAAATATAATCCAGCAATATATTAGAACACAACAAGAAGAAGAATGCATTCTGACCAAGTTGATTCCTCTCAAAAGAAAATGGATGGCTCAATATTAGAAAAACTATTGATATAATGTATTACATAAGCTGGTTAAAGGAGAAAAATTATATGATTATCTCAATAGATGGCAAAATAGCATTTGGTAATTCAACATCCATCCTTATTTTGAAAAAAAATAATGAACTAGGGATAGAAAAAATCTTCCTAAACATGATAGAATATTTATCAAAAATAACCATCAAGCATCCCTAGCAATGAAACACAAGAGCCCTTCTCATTAAAATCAGGAACACAATAAGGATATCCATTATCTCTGCTATTATACAACATTATCATATAAATTCTAGCCAGTGCAACAAGATAAGAGGTATTTCTTTTGAAAAAGAAGAGGCAGAATTATCATTATCTGCAGATAATGATATGACAGCCTAGAAAATTCAAGAGAAAAACTATTAGAAACAATAAAAAAATCAGTAATATACATATATATATAAACTCAAAAGACTTCTTATGCAAGCAGTAATGCATTAGAAAATGTAATGAAACAGATGACATATAAAATAACACAAAAATAGTTCATAAGGCATAAATCAGAAAATCAGAGTTCAGAAACAGACCTATGCATATATAGGAAATCAGTATATAATAAAAATGGTATTTTAAATCAATGGATAAATGATGGATTATCCTCTTAAAAATAAAATTATATCCCTGTCACCAAATAACAATAAATATACATTCAAATACTTCTTAAAAATTAAAAGAAAAACAGTGGAATAAAATATAGGAGGATATTTTTATAATTTTGGAGTAAGGAAGACCTTTCTAACTATGACACAAAACCCAGAAACTATAAAGCAAAAGACTGGCAGATTTAATTCCATAAAAAATAAAAGTATCTATAGAGAAAAGGAGACCATAAGCAAAGTCAGTAAACAAATGAAAAACTGGGCAAAAATATCTGCAGGGGCAACTAGGTGCCTCAGTCCACTGAGTGTCTGACTCTTGATTTCAGCTCGGGTCATGATCTCCCGGTGGTGGGATCGAGCCCCATGTCTGGCTCTGCGCTCAGCAGGAAATCTGCTTGAGATTCTCTCTCTCTCTCTCTCTCTCTGCCCTTCCCCCTGAGTGATCATGCTCATGCTCTCTCTCTAATAAATAAACAAATCTTTAAAAAACATCTGCAAAATAAGACAAAGGGCTAACATTGTGACTTTGTGACCAAACAGAATAAAGAATTTTTATAAATCAGCAAGAAAGAAACAAACCCCAATTTAAAAAGTGTATAAATGATACAAACTAGCAGTTCACAAAAGTATTCTAAATACCCATCAAACATATGAATAGATCAGAAGTGAGCAAACTATTACCTCTGGGCCAAATCTGGCTACTGCCTGTTTCTGTATATACTGAAACACAATCACAGACGTTCACTTACATATTGTCTGTGGATGCTATCCTGCCACAATGATTCAGTTAAGTAAGTTCAACAGAGACCTAGTGGTCTGTAGAGTCTAAAATATTTACCATCTGGTCCTTTACAGGAAAGTCTGCAGAGGCCTGGAATAGATGGTCAAACTCACGAATAATTAAATAAATAAAAACTAAACCACTGTCATTCAAGAAATATTTACTGAGCACCAGGTTTATACCAATATCCATTAGCCTATCAGATTGACAAAGATGAAAAAGCATGATGTTATCCAGTGGTGGCACGAGAATAAGGAAAGAAACATACTCTTATATTATTGGTGGAAGTATAAATTGGTACAATCATTCTGGGGGTAATATATTAAAAAAAAAAAAACTTTAAATGGGCATACCCTTTGATCCAGCAATTTCATGTCTGACAAATTATCCTAAGAAAATAAGAGCCCCAGGGTGCCTGAGTGGCTCAGTCAGTTGAGCGCCTGTCTTCGGCTCAGGTCGTAATCCCAGGGTCCTGGGATCGAGTCCCATGTGGGGCTCCCTGCTCAGCGGGAGTCTGCTTCTCCCTCTACCCCTCCCCCCAAGCATGCTCACTCGCTGGCTCTCTCGCTCTCTCTCAAATAAATAAAATCTTTAAAAAAAAAGAAAAAAAAGAAGAAGAGCCCCAGTGTATGAAGACTGCAAGTATAAGAATAACCATTGCAGAATGGTTTATGGTAATAAAGAACTAAACACATATAAATGCCAATCAGGATAGAGAGATAGATAGAGCTATATAAATATATAATACAATAAATATCTATTTATGGATACATGGAAAGGTCTGAAGTATATACAACAAATTGTTAGCAATGGCTCTTTCTGACAGGTAGACACAATTCTCCGTATTTCTTGAATTTTTCAAAATGATCCTGTATTATAAAATGTAAACAAGGTAAAGATATTTCTGGGGAGAGGAGGGATAAATAAAGCTTACATTGCAAATTAAGGGGAAAAATGATAATTCAAAAACATATGTTGGAAAATTAGCTAAGATAGACTACAAAGACTGTTTAAGTTTCCAAAACTGGCAAGAATAATTACTCTGATTTGTTTTGTTTGCTTTCACTTTGATTTACTACTGAACGAGCAAACAAAAACAGTGCAAAGAATATACAGAAGATCAAGGATACAAATGAGTGGACCCTGCCACCAAAGGGCACCACCAGCCTCTAAGGTTCCTTTGTGTGAAACAGAAAAATGTACCCCTCCCCCAAGAAATGCAACTCCAACCATTAAAAGTAAAGCCTGGTCTGGAATTTCAGCCCCCACTTGCTCCCTCTACTGGACATCCTTGGTTACTGCACAACCAGCACAAACTGCCACAACTCTAGCTCCCAGTTTCCTCCCTGGTTACTTTACAGAGGAAGCCAGCGAATTCAGTCTGCAAAAAGTGATTAATTTACCAGCTCAAATGAGGGAAGGTCTCATATCCACTGCCTTTTACATTTTTCAGCCTGGAGGTATCAGCATTCAAAAGATTCACCCTACTACCACATATTGAATCTTTTCCACACCAAGTACATTCTTTAAAAGTAGTGTTTTTTACTGTGACCTTGAGCCTATGGTTGGCCTGGCATTGACTAACCAAAAAACAATTATGGTTATCTTTGAAAAAAATTAGATTGAATTTATAACATCTTATGCCCAAAAGAATTTAAAATAATTACAGAGCAAAAAAATAGAAAATGAAACCATAAGAAAGGAAAATATTTATTGAATATTTAACTGACCCCATGATAGGCAAAGACTATCTAAGAAACTTTCAAAAGAAGACAGCATAACGAAAAGGAGTATAATGTATTTAACATTAGTAAATGTAAATTTCTTACAAATAAATAAACCATCATAAAGTTAAAAAGCAATATTATAGAGGGAAATAATATTTGCATTGATATCCTTTCAATACAAAGAGCTATTACAAATCAATAAATTGAAAAATAAGACATGCAAAAAATTAAGATAAATTAAAAAGGCATGTGCACTTATGAAAAGATATTCAAGTACAGTAATAATCTAATCAGTATATATTAAAACAAAATTGAGATACAAATTTCAGCCTATCAATTTGGAAAAAAGAAAAAAAAGATAGTATTGTTGGGGAGGTTGGGAAGGAGGCAGTGAGACAGACATACCTGTACATTGCTAATAGGAATGTAAACTGTTACAACCCTTCTGGAAAGCAATTTGTCAGTGTGTACCAAGAACCTAACAATTCTAAAATACATATAGCTTTAATCCAGTAAATACACTTCTAGGAATACTAGGAATATAGTCTATGAAAATTATCAGAGCTGTAGAAAAATATTTTGTTGAAGGATATTTTTTAAAAACACATTATCTATAACAAAGAAAACTTCTTACCAATATAAATGCCCAGAGATAAATGAATAATGTAAATAAATGTGGTACATCCATATAATAGACTGGTATGGGGTCATTAAAACTGTAAAGCTCTGCAGCTACCCAGTTCCCCTCCCTACAGTCAATGTTATTTACTTTTTGTTTATTCTTCTATAGATTTTTTTACAAAAGTAAGTAGCATAATTACCTATAGGTAAGAGAACAGGGTGGCCACAGAACTTTTCAGTGTCTATCCTCTAATACTCTCTGAATTTAAAGTTTAATAAATTAATTCAATATATGTTTTTAAAATGTAAGCCTACTTACTCATAAGAGGCCTGATACCATCCTTATCTCCGTATTCAGAGAATAGGGTGTCCTTCCTCCCATTCAAGACCAAACCCTCATTTGTGTCCTTAATATCATCCCTTCCCGCCCTCAAAGGAAAAATATATAGTCTACACTTGGCATCTAAGTTTTTAACACCTCATTCATTCTAAAACCCACTACAATATGGCTTTTGCCCCCTACTACACTACTGAAACTGTTTTCCATAAGGAGACCGATCTCTCTTAATTATGAATTCAATAAATATTTTCCACCCTTGATCTAACTGGATTTTCTGTTGACACTGACATTTTTGAGGTTCTATTCTGGTCCTTGCAACCTGGATGACTGGAGCCTAGCAACTCACCATCCAGTACACAGACCAGCCCCAGGAACCAAGATTTCTGAGTTTCCCATCATTGTCATGCTTATTGCTGTTCATCATTGTCCAGCATCTAAACCAGAGACACAGCCATAAGTTGGCACCTAAGGGTGTGGTGACCATATATTCTGGTTACCATGACACAGCCCTTGTTGATACTGGTGTAATTATTAATAGTCCCCATATGCATTCAAGTCTGGATGATAAATTATATCATCACCCTGCTACCTAAGGGACTACAACATCCAGAATGTGAAAGAATAAAATACTGCTAACAGGTAACTCTCCAGTAAAACAGACCTGCTCTGGAGAAGAGAAAAAAATAATCATTACTTAAACAAAAGAAAACGTGCAGTTAAGACAATCAATTATAAATATTAAATATTTTAAAGACTTTCAGGACAAAAGAAAGTATATTTAAATTTTAAAATTCAGTTAAATTGAAGAAGGTAAATTCAGATAAATTGAAGGAGAAGCTGATTGCTTGTCAAGTAAAAAATCAGATGCCTGGAAGAGAGAGTAGATGAAATCTTTCAAAAATAGAAGAAAAATAGGGGCGCCTGGGTGGCTCAGTCAGTTAAGTGTCTGCTTTCGGCTCAGGTCATGATCCCAGGGTCCTGGGATCGAGCCCCCACATTGAGCCCCTGCATCAGGCTCTCTGCTCCGTGGGGAGCCTGCTTCTCCCTCTCCTTCTGACACTCCTCCTGCCAAGCACGTCTCTCTCCCTCTCTCAAATAAATAAAATCTTAAAAAAAAATAGAAGAAAAATACAAAATAATATAAAAGGGACTTAGAAAACAAATGGATCCAGAATACCTAACCCATGAATAAAAGGAATTTTAGGAGGAAGAAAAAGAACACGCAAGAGGAGCAATAACTAAATAATAGAAGAAAAAACTTCCCTTAAGTAAAGAAAAATAAAATTGGCAAGATGAGAAGGGCTCACTGAAATCTGAGCAAGATTAATGTTTTATTGTATTAGAAATATAAATCACATACAGTAAAACACCTAAATCCTAAACGTACAGCTTTATGAATTTTTACCTATGTAATACCTGTGTAACCAATACCCAGGGGAAGATATACAATGTTACCATCACCCAAGAGAATCCTTCATGACCCTTTCAGAGTCAAAATCCACCTCCACCCAGAGCTGATCATGATGATTTCTAAACCCATACATTAGTGTTGTCAATACTTGAACTTTATATCAATGGAATCAGTGTTTTCTTTGGGTCTGGCTTCATTTATGTTTCTGATGCATCCATATTAATGTATCAGTAGTTTGCTTTTTTTATTGCTCTAAAATTCCATTGTATGAGTATATCATAACTTATTTCTCTACTCTCCTCTTGAGTATGTGGGTTGCTTCAGTTTTTGCTATTATAAATAAAGCTTATATAAATACTCTTGACATATATTTTGATAGACATAAACACTCATTTCTCTTGAGTGTATAGGTAGGAGTTAAAATGCTGGGTTATAGTGCAGATGTATGTTAAGCTCTGGGAGATACTGCCAAACAGTGACTGAATAAATTTAAACTCATACCAGCAATATATGAGAGTTCCGGGGACTCCAAATCCTTGCCCAAAATTAGGATTTTCAGTTTCTTATAATTTTAGCAAGAAAATAGAAGAAATGGGAACATTCCTACCTCATTTTTTGAGGCCGTCATTACTCTAATGGCCAAAACCAGTCAAAGACATTAAAAGAAAACTATATAGCAATATCCCTCATGGATGTACAAAATTTTAGCAAGTCAAATCCAGCAATACATAAAAATGTTAGTATATTATGATCAAATGGGGTTTGTCCTAGGAACGCAAGGTAGACTTAACATTTGAAATTTACTCAGCGTTAGGCACTATATTAAGAGAATAACAAAGAAGAACTATATGATCAACACAATAGATACTAAAAAACCATTTGATAAAATTCAAATCTCATTCATGATTTAAAAAAAACTCTTAAGGGACGCCTGGGTGGCTCAGTCAGTTAAGCGCCTGCCTTCGGCTCAGGTCGTGATCCCAGGGTCCTGGGATTGAGTCCCATATCAGGCTCCCTGCTCAGCGGGGGTCTGTGTCTCCCTCTGCCCTTCCCCCGGCTCCTGAGCTCTCTCTGTCAAATAAATACATAAAATCTTTTTTAAAAAATCTCTTAAAACTAGGAATAAAAGAAAACTTCTTTAAACTGATAAAGGCCTTCTAAAAAAAAACAACAGTAAACATTATACTAACAATGAAACACTAAATGGTTTCCCCTTCAGATCAAGGAAATGGCAAGAATATCTGCTCTCACTTCTTTTATTCAACACTGTACTGGAGGTTCTAGCCAGGGCATTAGGTAAGAAAATAAAATAAAAAGCACAGAGATTGGAAAGGAGAAAGTAAAACTCTATTTGAAGAGGACATTATTTGTCAAACTCATTGAACTATGCAGTTAAAATAGATGAGTTTTATTATACATTATACATCAACAAAGCTGATTTTAAAAAAGCAAATGCTCGACAGAGAAAACTCCTGGCTCAGGACCAGTGAGTTTCATGGTTTCACTGGTCAATTCTATCAAACATTTAAGGAAGAAATAATATTGCTAAGAAAAACATTAAAAAGACCGAAATAAAGTATGATATATACCAAATTAAAAAATTAGATGATTCGATATCATTAAGATGTCTATTTTTTCCAAATTTAGTTAATGCAATCACAATCAAAATCTCAGCAGACCTTCTGGAAGAAGCTGACAGGCTGATTCTAAAATTTACATGAAATTGCAAAGGATATAAAATAGCCAAAACAATCTTGAAATAAAAGAGCAAAGTGGAAAAAATACACATAACCTGATTTTAATATTTACTTTAAAACTACAATAATTGGGACGCCTGGGTATCTCGGTCAGTTAAGCGTCTGCCTTTGGCTCAGGTCATGATCCCAGGGTCCTGGGATTGATACCTGCATCAGGCTCCCTGCTCAGTGGGGAGACTGCTTCTCCCTCTCCCTCTGCCCTTCCCCCTGCTCCTGCTCTCTCTCTCTCTGACATCTGACAAATAATATATTAAAAAAAATAAAACTATAATAACCAAGACACTGTGATACTGGCATAGAATCTGTAAATTAAAACACAGGACTGGGGTGCCTGGCTGGCTCACTTAGTAGAGCATGTGACTCCTGATCACAAGGTTGAGTTTGAGCCCCATGTTGGGAATAGAGTTTACTTAATAAAAAAAAAAAATTTTTAAGATTTTATTTATTTATTTGACAGAGAGAGAGAGAGCACAAGCAGGGGGAGCAGCAAAGGGAGAAGCAGAAGTAGGCTCCCCATCGAGTAGGGAGCCCAATGTAGGGCTCGATTCCAGGACCCTGGGATCATGACCTGAGCCGAAGGCAGACATTTAACCAACTGAGCTACCCAGGCGCTCCTAAAAATTTTTTTTAAATAAATACATAGAATCAAATGTAGAGCCCAGAAATAAACCCACACATATACAATTTTTTGATATTTGATAATGGCACTATGGCAATACAAAGAAGAGAGGTTGAACAAGAGTTATCAAATGATCCAGCCATTGTGCACCTAAGTATATACACAAAAGAATGGAAAATATATGTATATACAAAAACTTGTACAAAAATATTCATAGCAGCATTATTCATATTAGCTAAAGAGTGGAAACGACATAAATGTCTATTAACCGATGGATAAACAAAATGGGGTATGCCCATACAAGGCAATATTAGTCTGCCATAAAAAGGAATCAAGTACTAGTACATGCTAAAACATGGGTGAACTTTAAAAACATTACGCTAAATAAAAGAATCAGACACAAAAGGCCACATGTTCCATGATTGTATTTATATGAAATATCAAAATAGGCAAATCCATAGATACAGAAAATAGATTAGCAGTTGCCAAATGCTGAGAAGGGAGAATGAAGAATGACTGCTAATGTGTACAGGGCTTCTTTTAGGGGGGAGATAAAATGTTCTGGAATTAGATAGTGGTGATGCTTGAATAACCTTGTGAATCTACTGAATTGTACACGTTGAAATGCTGAATTTATGGTGTGCAAATTATGTCTTAACTTAAAAACTTCATTTGAGACGGATCATAGACCTGAATATAAAAGCTAAATCTATAATGCTGCTAGAAAAAAAATGGGTGTGTATCTTCACAACTTTGAAGTAGATAAAGATTCCTTAACAAGAATACAAAAGGCAGTAAAGCATCAAAGAAAAAAATGATAAATTGAAAGTCATTGGGGCACCTGGGTGGCTCAGTCGTTAAGGGTCTGCCTTCAGCTCAGTTCACGATCCCAGGATCCCTACTCAGCAGGGGAGTCTGCTTCTCCCTCTCCCTCTGTCCCTGCTCCTGTACTCTCTCTCCCTCATTCTGTCTCTCAAATAAATAAATAAAATCTTAAAAAACAATAAACGTATTGAAAGTCATTGAAAATTATAAACATCTATTCTTCTAAGTACATGGTTAAGAAAACAAACCCTCCCAGGATGGGTAAAAATATTCACAATGCATACAACTGATGAAGTACTGACAAAAGAACCCTAACAAATCAATAATTAAAAGACAAGTCAACTTAAAAAAATTAGCAAAAGATTTGAACACTTCCCAACGAAGACCAAGAAATGGCCAATATGTACATGAAAAAGTGTTCAGGGGTGCCTGGGTGGCTCAGTGGGTTAATTGTCTGCCTTCGGCTCAGGTCATGATCCCCTGATCCTGGGATTGAGCCCCGCGTTGGGCTCCCTGCTCAGCGGGGAGTCTGCTTCTCCCTCTCCCTCCACTGCTCTCCCTACTTGTACTCTCTCTCTCTGTCAAATAAGTGGATAAATAAAATCTTAAAAAAAAAAAAAAGGTGTTCAGCAGCAGTAGTCACTGGGGAAATGCAATTTAAAACAACAATGAGAGGGGAACCTGGGTGGCTCAGTCCGTTAAAGGTCCAACTCTGGATTTTGGCTCAGCTCATGATCTCAGGGTCATGGGATCAAGCCCCGCATCAGCACTGCGCTCAGCATGGAGTCTGCTTAAGTTTTTCTCCCTCTGCCCCCTCCACCCCCGTGCATGCATTCTCTCTCTCTTTCTCTCAAATAAATAAATTTTAAAAATACAATGAGATGCCACTTCACACCCACTAGAATGTCTAAAATTAAAAAGACTGACAGTATGAAATGTTGACCTGGATGCAGAGCAAATGGAATTATCCTACATTGCTGGTGAGAGTGTAAAAATGGTATAAACCATTTTTTTAAAGTTTGGTAGTTTCTTATAAAATTAAACATACATCTAGAGGAACTTCCACAACTAGGTAGTTACCAAAGAGAAATGTAAACATATATCCATGTTTTTAAAACCTTGTAAAAGGTTGTTCACAGCAGCTTTATTCATATTACCAAATGTCCATCAACAGGTGAATGGATAACTTGTAGTACATTAAATACACAGAAATACTACTCATAATCAAAGTAAATAAATGACTTATATAAACAAAACATGGATGAATCTCATATACATTAAGTTGAACAAAAGAAATCAAGTGGAAATGGGAGAAAATATTTCACTGACAACAGCATGCATACAAACATTAGGAATAAATATGAGAAGTATAGAAACTAGATAATGAAAACTATACTAATTTTATTAGAGGGCATAAAATTCAATCGGAAAATATAGAAAGACACACTATTTTCTTGGATAAGCAAATAATATTATAAAAATGTAAATTCTCTCAAAAATAATATATAAATGTAATGTAATACCTATTAGAACCCCAATAGGTTTGTGTGTTTTTAATTGAATAATTAATATTAAAATCCACATCGGAATATACATGTCTGAGAATATCCAAGATAATTATGAAGGAGAATGATGGGGTAGAATTTGATTTATTAGATATTAAACTCTAACTAAAAAATATGATGTTGGCATAGAAATAGACAACTAGATCAGTGTAACAAAGTGCCCAGAAATAGATCCCAGTATTTATGAGAGTTTAAGACAAAGGCAGTATTTTAATTCAATGGGAAAAAGATATTTTACCTAAGGTATGCTCTGACACATATATTGGGCACTCCACTTGTTAGAAAGTGGAGTTTGTGCCCTCCATCACACCATGTATAAAAATAAATTCTAGGTGGATCAAATATTTAGACATAAAAATAAAATAACTCATACAAAAAGAAACTAAGAAATCATATTATATTCTAGAGGTACAGGGAACTTTTTAATCAAGACTAAAAGATGGGGCACCTGGGTGGCTCAGTCAGTCAATCGTCTAACTCTTGATTTCACCTCAGGTCATGATTTCAGTCTTATGTGCTCGAGCCCCACGTTGGGATCTATGCTGGACAGGGAGGGAGCCTGCTTAGGATTCTCTCTCTCCCTCTCCTTCCATTCCCCCCCCCTAAAAACTAGAAGGACATTAAAAATAGAACTACCCTACAATCCAGCAATTGCACTACTAAGTATTTATCCAAAAGGATACAAAAATACAGATTCAAAAGGGTATGTGCATCCTGATGTTTATAGCAGCATTTTCTACAATAGCTAAATTATGGAGAGAGCCCAAATGTCCATCGACTGATGAATGGATAAAGAAAAGATGGTGTGTATGTATGCAATGGAATATTATTCAGCCATCAAAAAGAATGAAATCTTGTCATTGGCAACGACATGGATGGAGCTAGAGTATATTATGCTAAGTGAAATAAGTCAGAGAAAGATAAATCCCATACGATCTTGCTCATATGTGGAATTTAAGAAACAAAAGAGGTGAACATATGGGAAGGGGAAAAAGAAAAAAAGGAGAGAGGCAAACAAGCCGTAAGTGACTCTTAAGATAGAGAACAAACTGAGGGTTGATGGAGGGAGGTGGGTGGAGGTTGGGCTAGATGGGGGATGGGGATTGAGGGCACTTGTGATGAGCACTGGGTATTGTATGTAAGTGATGAATCACTGAATTCTACTCCAGAAACCAATATTGCACTGTATGTTCACTAACTAAAATTAAAAAAAAAAAGACTAGAAGAACAGACACTTGAAAAAAAAAGCCCTACTGACTATTTTAAAATTTTAATCATTTTTAATGGGTACAGCATTTCATTTTGGGATGATGCAAAAGTTCTGGAAATGTATAGTGATGATGGCTGCCCAACAATGTGAATGTACTTAATGTCACTGAACTGTGTGCTTAAAAATGGTAAATTCTTTTAAAAAAAGGTAAATTCTATGTTAGATATATTACCACAATGGAAAAAAATAAGATTTTACATAGTAAAATATATCCTAAACAAATTTAATAGACAACTGATATACTAAATATACATATACACCTACATACACATATATTTTAAACACTTAGGAGAGTAAAAGAATTAATATATATACTTTTTAAATGATCAAAGAACTTCAAAAGACATTAATAAGAGAAGATACATAAATGGCCAGTAAGCACATGAAAAGGTGCTCAATGTCATTAGTCATCACAGAAATGCAAACTAAAACTATAATCACATACCACTTCACAGCCACTAGAAAGGCTAAAATTAAAATAATTGACAATACAAGTATTGGCCAGAATGTAGATGTTCTTTTTAAAATAATAAAAAGAGAGAGGCATAGAAGGAGAGAAAGCGTATAGGAAAACAAGCAATTCACAGCAGAACAAATCCAAATGGTTGGTAAATATTTGAGAAGATGCTCACCAGCAGTTGAAGAAATGCAAATTAAAGTAATAGTGAGTAGTCCCATCCATTGCTACTGGAAATGAAAATTACTATTTCATTTTTGAAATGCATATCCCTGAG
Organism: Phoca vitulina; assembly: GCF_004348235.1. Taxonomy (NCBI): domain Eukaryota; kingdom Metazoa; phylum Chordata; class Mammalia; order Carnivora; family Phocidae; genus Phoca; species Phoca vitulina. The sequence goes on from NW_022589742.1 coordinate 6,994,477, forward strand.
CCACTCCTAGGAATTTATCTCACAGAAGTAAAAGCACCAGTATATGAAATGTATATATAAAACATTATCCCTATTTGTAGATAAGGAAATGACCAAAAGTAAAGCAAGCAAGCAAGCAAGCTCTGTGTATATATGTAATTTGGAATGGGTGGGCCCAGGATCACCACTCTTTTCACTCTTCTGGGGTGGTTTCATCTGTTTTCAAGGTTACAACTAACATGCTGACAGTTTCCCAATCTTTATGTTGAGGTCAGACCACTCTCCTGAGCTTCAGACTGCTTACTGCACAGTTCCCCTCAAGTGTCCCAAAAGTAGGGCTAGGTAAATCACTTGTGGGGCCCAGTGAAAAATGAAAATGCAAGCCCCTTGCTTTTGAGAGAGAGCGGGATGAGGAGCAGAGGGAAAGGAACAAGCTGACTGCACTGAGCATGGAGCCTGACATGGGGCTCAATCCAACAACCCCGAGACCATGACCTGAGCCAAAATCAAGAGTCAGACGTCCAACTGACTGAGCCACCCAGGTGTCCCAAACCATGAGACTCTTAACAATAGAGAATAAACTGAGGGTTGCTGGAGGGAGGTGGGTGGGGGATGGGTTAAATGGGTGATGGGTATTGAGGACACTTGTGATGAGCACTGGGTGTTTTATGTAATTGAATGAGTTATACTCCTGAAACCAATATTACACTGTATGTTAACTAACTAGAATTTAAATAAAAACTTGAAACAACAAAAATAAAAAGTATTTCATTATTTATAAAATGTAACAGGGGCAATAGTGATAAATGGGTATATTAATTTCCTAATACTGCTGTAACAAATTACCACAAACTTAGTAGGTCAAAGTAACACAAATGTATTACCTCCCAGTTTTGGAGGCCAAAAGCCCTATAACCAAAATATCAGCAGGGTTACATTCCTTCTGAAGGCTCTAGGAAAGTATTTATTTGCCTTTTCAAACTACTAGAGGCATTCTTTGGTTGGTGGCCCCTTCCTCCATTTTCAAAGCCAGCAGCATAGCGTCTTCAAATCTCTCTCATTCTCCCTGTCCTCTCTCATATCTCTCATCTCTGCTTCCCTCACCACATCTTCTTCTTGGATACTCCCTCCTCCCTCGTTTCTTTATAAGGACCCTTGCAATGACACTGGGTTTACCTGGATAATCCAGGATAATCTTCCCATCCAAGGCCCTGAGTTTAATCACAACCACAGTGATTTTTTGTCCTGTAAGGTAACATATTCACAAGGTTCTGGGGATTAGGACATAGACACCTTTGGTGTGGGTGTTGAAGTAGGGGACATTATTCTGTCTACCATAATGATTGACAACATAAATTTACAAACTGCAAAAAATATTTTTGGTGTCATAATATAGAACACAATAAATACAAATATTTTATTAATTTGATACCTTGATTAAGCACAAGATTTTTCTGGCTGAGTTTTCTAGAAACTTGTTTATTAGGTCATCAAAATTTATACTTTTAGAAAATTTTTTTTCAATCAACATAACTGTAAGTACCATCAGTCTTTCTTGGCAAATGCAAATGACAAAAAATTTTTGATGATTCAAATTTAGAGAAGGGTCTTCCTGCTGATGCAACCATTACTGGAGCTGATAAGAGTATTTTATGGCCTGCGGCAACACTGGGATTAATATATAAATTTTAGCAGATCTAGAGTTGATGATTCACATAGAACAATTTTTCTAAAAAGATTTAACTCATCATATTAACCAATTTGACCCCATGGTCTCGGGGTCTGAATTTAATTTTAAATGTGCATTTATACAATAGTATTTTCATTTTTCCTCTGACACTTTCTGTAACTTGTGGGGGTTGTACAACAAACTGTAAGTGGCTTCTCCTGTTTATGCATCCTATTGCTTATATTCAGTTACAAGGAAAATTAATTTAAAAATCACCTTCCTTATTAATAATTAGTTCATTCGAAGCCTCATATGAAAACAGTGTTATTTTCTGTTGAATAGGATGATCTTTAAATTTAATTTATATTTCTAAGCTGGTGGGTATTTGCTTTGCAATGTTGCATCAGTTTTCAAAACCAGAGATTCTAAACTCTGAAGAATTCTCATAGCTCCTTTATATATGCGTTACTACAATTCCATGTGTATACTTCTATTTTGTAATAATTTACTGCCCAAGTTTAATGTCCAAGGGCAAGCAGTTCTTGTCCCAGCACTCAGGTTGGAGAGTTAATATTTGTGTAAATCCCACAGGACTGAGCTCCAGGGACAGCCAGGCAAGCCCATCCCCCACTGTGAGCCCCACTACTTCCCCAGTGTGCAATCCCGACTCCCTCCTGCAGCTATGGCTCCTACCACACACCATCAACAGCACTGATCCGGACCCAGTTCCTAGCCTGACTACTTTGGGGCCCCATGTGCCCCTGACTGCACAGAAGGCCTATTTGTGCCCACATCACCCTCCATGCCCGTGGACCCAAGCACATGCACACTTCATGGTCTCATCAGACTTCAGTTACAAAATACAGATCAAAGATAACATTATTATGAATTTTAAGAAGACAATAGCAAAGCATTAAAGCAAGTATGGGGCCCTTCTGGGAGCAGGGGCTCTATGTGACTGCACAGCTTGCACTCCCAAGATGTCCCTGGTGCCAGTTAGGCCTCTTGGTATCTGATCAATTGATGCACATATATCAGGTACCTGCCGTAGAGCTGGTGCTAACTTATGGTATCTTTTTCCAGCCTCTTCTAAATGTGCCCTACGCAAGGAAGAATATGGGAGTAGAAGCAAGTGACTGTTTCTACTACCAAACTAATTGCTCAGATGGCGGTATGCCTTTGTGTTTTCATATCTATTATCTCACCAGAGCACCACAACCCATTCAGGAAGTGAGAGAAAGGATTATTGGCTCTAATTAATTAATCCTCACAGCAATCCACAGTGGTCTGGAAGTATTTTTAATGCTGGCTGACAGATGAAGTCGGTGGTTAAATGACTTTCCTGTCTACCTCACCAGGCTGTTGGGAAGACCGCAGTAAAAAGTGATTTTATCAACAATGAGGTAAAGAGCACATATAAGTGATTATCATTATTCTTCCTTGGGAACATCATTTGGTAAGGATGGGGGAATTCAATTCAAGTTTACCTCTAACTAATCAAGATCTCACCTTTTAAGTGCTAAATCTTTTCAGCTCAGATGACCTGGCCAAATAACATAGGATCACTATACCTTAATCCAACCTTGTCTCCATGGTCTTAGTCCATTCAAAAAGTGCAATTTGCAAAATAAAATTATACAGCCAGTTAAAAATATCTCAAGTAAATTAGAAAATGAGTCTGAGAGATATGAAAGAGAAAAAAGTACTCTCATATGTTTGTAAAGTGACATATTACTATAGAACTATAAAACTATAAAAATATTGGGTTAAAAAGGTAAATCACAAATAAAATTATGAAATTCTTAGAACTCAAGGGCAACTAAAATATCACATGTTAAAAATGTGTGAGACACAGAACTTTAAGGCTTTCAATATATTTATCAGGAAACAAAAATTTTAGGGGCACCTGAGCAGCTCAGTCAGTTGAGCATCCAACTCTTGATTTCAGTTCAGGTCATGATCTTGGGGTCCTAAGATCCAGCCCCACGTCAGGCTCCACACTCAGTGGGGAGTCTGCTTAAGATTCTCTCCTCTCCCTCTGCCCCTCCCCCCACTCACACACACACACTCTCTCTCTCAAATAAATCTTAAAAAAAGGAAATAAAAATTTTAAATAAACTAAGCATTTACATCAAGAGCTGAAAAAAGAGGGGCGCCTGGGTGGCTCAGTCATTTAGTGTCTGCCTTCGGCTCAGGTCATGGTCCCAGGGTTCTGGGATCAAGCCCCACATCAGGCTCCTTGCTCGGCGGGAAACCTGCTTCTCCCTCTCCCACTCCCTCTGCTTGTATTCCCTCTCTCGCTGTGTCTCTCTCTGTCAAATAAATAAAATCTTAAAAAAAAAAAAAGAGTTGAAAAAAGAGTAAGAGAGTGTACCTAAAGAAAAACAGGAGGAAGAAAATAATACAAGGAAGAAATCAGTGAAATGAATTTTTTAAAAAGGAAATTGAAGAATAAAAAACAGAAAGCTGATTCTTTGAAAAAATAACAAAATGGACAAGCCTCAAGCAAGAATGATATTTTTTTTTTAAAGATTTTATTTACATCAGATTTCATTTACATCAGGCTCCTTGCTCAGCGGGAAGCCTGCTTCTCCCGCTCTGCCTGCCGCTCCCCCTGCTTAGGCTCTCTCTCTAACAAATAAATAAATAAAATCTAAAAAAAAAAAGAAATAATGTAATTGGACACAGATAATCACAAAAATAAAGATAACTAAGCATCCTGATGGAAGAGCACACCATCATTTATGAAGTAGTCTTCTCAAAAAAACCAAACCTGAATCTGATCAAGCCTCTAGATCCCACGATGAATTTATAAGAAATACAGAGAACAAAGGAATGTATTGAATAACAGCATACAAATGCATTCAGCAAAATCAAGACCTGGAAAGTTTACAGGACAAAGAAGTTTCTTCCTTAAAGAAATACAAAGGGAAAGAAAGATGTAGGGGAGAATCAGTAAATTAAAAATAACTTAAGAGACATATCAATGAATCATACTTTATTTGGATTCTGATTCAAACTATTAAAAACTATACACACATTTATGAAATAATTGGGAATTTGAACACCAGCTAGAAACCTGATGTTGTCAAAGAGTTAGTGTTCTTTTCTTCTTGTTGTGATATGGTATTGGAATTTTTTTAAAATTCTGTATCTTTTAGAGATACATACTTAAATATTTACAAATAAAATGATATGTCTTGGGCTTTCTTCAAAATAATATAGAAGGTGGAGAATGGGTAGAATATAGATTTTAAAAGACTGACCATGATTTGCGAATGTTGAACCACCCTTGCATCTTGGGGATAAATCCCACTTGGTCGTGGTGGATGATCCTTTTAATGTACTGTTGGATCCTATTAGCTAGGATCTTGTTAAGAATTTTGGCATCCATATTCATCAGGGATATCGGTCTGAAATTCTCCTTTTTGATGGGGTCTTTGCCTGGTTTTGGGATTAAGGTAATGCTGGCCTCACAGAATGAGTCTGGAAGTTTTCTTTCTGTTTCTATTTTTTGAAACAGCTTCAGGAGAATAGGTATTATTTCTTCTTTGAATGTTTGGTAGAATTCTCAAAGGAATCCATCAGGTCCTGGACTCTTGTTTTTTGGGAGGTTTTTGATCACGGCTTCAATCTCGTTACTGGTTATTGGTCTATTCAGGTTGTCAATTTCTTCCTGTTTCAGTCTTGGTAGTTTATAGGTTTCCAGGAAGGCATCCTTTTCTTCCAGGTTGCTTAATTTATTGGCATATAGTTGTTGATAATAATTTCTAATAACTGTTTCTATTTCCTTGGTGTTAGTCGTGATCTGTCCCCTTTCATTCATAATTTTATTAATTGGGGTCCTTTCTCTTTTCTTTTGGATAAGTCTGGCCAGTGGTTTATCGATCTTAATTCTTTCAAAGAACCGGCTTCTAGTTTCGTTGATCTGCTCTGCTGTTTCTGGTTTCTAATTCATTGATCTCTGCTCTAATCTTAATTATTTCTCCTCTCATGCATGGCTTAGGCTTCATTTGTTGATTTTTCTCCAGTTCTTTAAGGTGTAGAGTTAGTTGGTGAATTCGGGATTTTTCTATTTTTTTGAGTGAGGCTTGGATGGCTATGTATTTCCCCCTTAGGACCGCCTTTGCAGTAGAGCTACCCTATGACCCAGCAATTGCTCTACTGGGTATTTACCCCGAAGATACAGATGCAGTGAAAAGAAGGGGCACATGCACCCCAATGTTCATAGCAGCAATGTCCGCAATAGCCAAACTGTGGAAAGAGCTGAGATGCCCTTCAACAGATAAATGGATAAAGAAGATGTGGTCCATATATACAATGGAATATTACTCAGCCATCAGAAAGGATGAATACCCACCATTTGCATCAATATGGATGGGACTGGAGGAGACTATGCTAAGTGAAATAAGTCAAGCAGAGAAAGTCAATTATCATATGGTTTCACTTATATGTGGAACATAAGGAATAGCATGGAGGACATTAGGAGAAGGAAGGGAAAAATGAAGGGGGGAATCAGAGGGGGAGATGAACCATGAGAGACTATGGACTCTAAGAAACAAACTGAGGGTTTTGGGGGGGTGGGGGGATGGGTTAGCCTGGTGATGGGTATTAAGGAGGGCACGTACTGCATGGAGCACTGGGTGTTATATGCAAACAATGAATCATGGAACACTACATCAAAAACTAATGATGTACTGTATGGTGACTAACATAATAAAAAAATTAAATAAATAATAAATAAAATAAAATAAAAGACTGACCATGAGTTTATAATTATGGAAGTGTGGCAATGGGTACATGGGAGTTCATTATATTAATCTAGTTTTGTATATGTTTGATACTTTCCTTAATCACAAAATGTTTAAAATAGTATGATACTTTTAACAAGACTATACAAATTAATCAATGGGGGGCGCCTGGGTGGTTCAGTCGTTAAGTGCCTGCCTTAGGCTCAGGTCATGATGCCAGGGTCCTGGGATCGAACCCCGCATCGGGCTCCCTGCTCTGTGGGAACCCTGCTTCTCCCACTCCCACTCCCCCTGCTTGTGTTCCCTCTCTCGCTGTGTCTCTCTCTGTCAAATAAATAAATAAAATCTTTTAAAAAAAAAAAACAAGTTAATCAATAGAACAAGAAAGAAAGATCAAAATCAGACCATTTATATATGGTATATATCATACAACTATCATTATAAATCAATGGGGAAATGATAAGTTATTTAGTAGATGTTGGAAGGAAAACTGACTCACTATTGTACAGAGAAAAATAAACCAGAATCCTCACATAACACCATGTACAAAGATAGAATCCAGATGGATTAAAGGCCAAAATGTAAAGGTAAAGTCTATAACATTAATGGAAGAAAAGAGTATCTTTATGACTTAAAGGTGGAGAAGAACTTATTTAAAAATACTTCAAATATATAAAATACCAGGCAAAATATGATGAATTTGATCACATAAAAATTAAGGATTTATGTTTAATGAGGGATATCAATAACACAGTTATAAGATGAGACACTGAGGGAAGATATTTACAATGTTGAAAACCAAAATGGACTAATAGCTAGAATAATCAATGAACTCTTACTCATTAATATGAAAAGGACAAGAACCCAATAGAAACACAATCAAATTTTCAGAAGAGAAAGTACAAAAGGCTAACAAGTAATAAAGCATGCTCAAACAGATTGGTGATTTAGAAAATGCAAATTAAAACAACACTGAGGTATCACTTTATATCTACTAACTTGACAAAAAGTAGAAAACTGGATGCTGCCAAGTATTAGCAGAAATACGGGAAACTGAAATACTTACGTATTTTCTGATGGGATCTTAATATGTGCAAACCTATGGTATGCTTACAGTGTTTATTTGTAAAGATTTATTTATTTATTTGACAGAGAGAGAGAGACAGCGAGGGAGGGAACACAAGCAGGGGGAGTGGAAGAGGGAGAAGCAGGCTTCCCGCAGAGCAGGGAGATCCATGTGGGGCTCGATCCCAGGACCCTGGGATCATGACCTGAGCCAAAGGCAGACGCTTAATGACTGAACCACCCAGGCGCCCCTGCTTACAGTGTTTAACAACCAGCTCTCCAGAAAGAAAAAATAACATTATATTATATATTATATATATATTGTTACTATGCATATAAAAATATATATACTATGTATGTTGGTGTGTATATACTATATATACCACATATGGTTTACTATAAACTTAACTGATATCAAGGCATATAGCAACCACTTTACAAGTAATAAAATATACAATACTTTTTATTGTAACTTCCAGATAATCAATTGATTTTCACAGAATGCTTTTGTTGATTTTTGCCAAAATCTTGCATCTATAGCCAGCCTGTGGTTGCACTGGAAGGAGTGTAGTGCTGATACGAATGTTGCTTAATATTTTAACTTATGTTAAGGAAGAAGACAAAAAGTGAAACAATGAAGATGTACATATGTTTGCCAATGACGTGAGCAACTTCCTTGCTGAATCAGATAATAGTTATCATATGCTGGAGGAATATTTCCTCAAAATTCTGTGCTATTCACACATAACAGCTACAAACGCAATATACTTTTTTTTTTTTTAAAGATTTTATTTATTTATTCATGAGAGACAGAGAGAGAGAGAGAGGCAGAGGGAGAAGCAGGCTCCCAAGGAGCAGGGAGCCCGATGCGGGACTCGATCCCAGGACGCTGGGATCATGACCTGAGCCGAAGGCAGACGCTTAACCATCTGAGCCACCCAGGCACCCTACAAACGCAATATACTTTTAAACTTAATTGTAGTGCTGGGTGCCTGGGTGGCTCAGTTGGTTAAGCGACTGCCTTCAGCTCAGGTCATGATCCTGGAGTCCCAGGATCGAGTCCCACATCGGGCTCCCTGCTCAGCGGGGGGTCTGCTTCTCCCTCTGACCCTCTCCCCGCTCGTGCTCTCTCTCATTCTCTCTCTCTCAAATAAATAAATAAAATCTTTAAAAAAAAAAAAAAACAAACTTAATTGTAGTGCTAACAGTGTCTTCATCATTTCCTAAGTCTAGACAATCAAGAAAACAACAAATCAGGGGCCATCAAACTTTTTCTGCGAAAGGCCAGCAAATAAATGTTTAGGTTTTGTGAACCATGCAATCTCTGTCACAACTATTCAACCCTGCTATTGTATAAAAGCAGTCATACACATTATGTAAACAAATGGGCAAAAATAGGAAGTAGGTTGGGCAGCCAGTTTGCCGACTCCTGCAGTAAATCAAACCCTAATTTGTGGCATTTGCTGATTTTTGCTACTAATGTGATGTCACTGAACATGAAGTTGGAAAGAAATACACAGAAGCATGCCATTATACAGTATTTCTACAATACAAATGGAATAGACAAACGACTTTAAGAACAAAGATAATCACACGATAGAGTGAAATAATTATGAAGTGATGAGAGTTTTGAGTATTTCTTACCTTTGATTTTGCTATAACTTACCTAATTGTTATTATAGACAATTTAATATTTAATACTGTGCTTAACAACCAGCTTTGCACAATTTCTGAAAATTAACCAGTTTTTGTGACCTTGTTGTATGAGCAAACTCACAGAGATGCTTGAGAAGAATCTTCCATACTTAGTCCACTGATGGAGAGGATCTTCAACTGGGAGAGAGGCTAGACATGGGTGGTGGATATAAATTACTAAATGCCAGGCAGCAGTTAGAAGAACGGACCAGATGTATACCTAGGGAAGCTGTGTTGCACAACTCCAGACATTCACATCGTACTCTAGTGGATGGCATCTCTTGAGTGAACCATAACAACACGATTACACCTTAAAAACAGTGCTGAGGGGCGCCTGGGTGGCTTAGTCAGTGGAGCGTCTGACTCTTGGTTTCAGCTCAGGTCATGATCTCAGAGTCCTGGGATTGAGCTCCACGTCGCGCTCCACACTTGTGCGTGTGCGCGCTCTCACTCGCTCTCTCTACAACAAATAAATCGTTTTTAAAAAACCAGTGCTGAATTCTTCTTCCAGCTATGATGGAATAACTAGGACTAAATTAGTCCTCTTGCTGTGAACATTTGGCAAGTTGTGCAAAATAAATGAAACAAAGCATTTAGTTACTAGTCAATAGGCAGCACAAGACCGTGATCCCTGCAAGAAGAGAAGAGGGATACAAAGTAAGCCCCACTATTACCCTACATTTTTTTACAGGGAAGCACTATGTAGACCACAGTGGGGAATGGGGTGAGGAGGATACAAGCAGAGCATGGAGGGCTTGCTGACTTAAAGAGACAAAAATCAGAGTTCTGAGAGGTTGAAGCAGTTGGAAGAGGGAATTACACCAAAACAAAACAAAACAAACAAAAAAACAGCTTCAGAATTCTACACTGGGAGAAAAGATAAGAATGACTAGTAACTAAAAGCTGAAGAATTTCCAGAGTTCATACAGGTTGGAGAGTCATTTTGATTTCTGAAAAATCCAAAGCGAAGAGTTATCACTGAACTTTTAGAGAACAAGCAGAGAATCTATAACGGTAACACTTTAATACTAAAGGTATGGGGCGCCTGGGTGGCTCAGTTGGTTAAGCGACTGCCTTCGGCTCAGGTCATGATCCTGGAGTCCCGGGATCGAGTCCCGCATCGGGCTCCCTGCTCGGCAGGGAGTCTGCTTCTCCCTCTGACCCTCCTCCCTCTCATGCTCTCTGTCTCTCATTCTCTCTCTCAAATAAATAAATAAAATCTTTAAAAAAAAAAAAATACTAAAGGTAAATTAGCCCTAGAATAAATGCTATTTTTAAGTCTCTCTAACAAAATTTAAAAACAAGCCTTGGCCAGTGGGAAGAAGGATGGGAAGATGGGAAAATGGGTGAAGGGGAGCTAGAAGCTTCCAGTTCTGGAATAAATAAGTCCCAGGAATGAAAGGCACAGCATAGGGAAAACAGTCACTGATACTGTAATAGCATTGTGTGGTGACAGATGGTAGCTACACTTGTGCGGAGCACAGCATAATGTATAGAGAAGCTGAATCACTATGCTCTACACTTGAAACTAATGCAACATTGTGTGCCAACTGTACTCAAATACATTTATAAAAAAAAAAAAAACAAGCCTTGAGAAGATTGAGTTGATACACAAGTGAATTAACTGCATGACAGAACAAAGTCCAAAACACACAAAGAATAAAAAATAAACAAAATCTACACTCAACAACATAAAAATCCCAATGTCAAGCAATTCATCAAAAAATACCAGACATGGGACGCCTGGGTGGCTCAGTCGGTTAAGCGTCTGCCTTTGGCTCAGGTCGTGATCCCAGGGTCCTGGGATCGAGTCCCGCATCGGGCTCCCTGCTCCGTGGGGAGCCTGCTTCTCCCTCTGCCTCTGTCTCTCTCTCTCTCTCTCTCTCTGTCCCTCATGAATAAATAAATAAAATCTTAAAAAAAAAAAAAAATACCAGACATGCCAAGCAGCAGGAAAATAACAGAAACAGAAACAGACTCAGAAATAACAGAGACGGGACACCTGGGTAGCTCTGTCGGTTGGGCATCTGCCTTCGGCTCGGGTCGTGATCCCGGGGTCCTGGGATCGAGCCCCGCATCGGGCTCCCTGCTTCTCCCTCTGCCTGCTCTGCCTACTGTTCTCCCTGCTTGGGCTCTCTCTCTCTCTCTAACAAATACATAAAATCTTTAAAAAAAAAAAATGACGGAGACAAGGAACTAGCAGTCAAGAACTCTGAAACGGTTCTTAAGTATGATCAAATATTGTTTATATAAAAACATGAACATAATGAGGTTCATGGAAGATAATAAAAAGAATAAAATGGAATGTCTAAAGCTGTAAAATACAATATCTGAAATGAAGTTCACTGGATTAAACACCACAGAAGATCAGTGAACTTGAAGACAGCAAAAAAACTATGCAAACTGGGGGTTCCTGGGTGGCTCAGTCAGTTAAGCATCTGCCTTTGGCTAAGGTCATGATCACAGGGTCCTGGGATCGACCCCACATCGGGCTCCCTGCTAAGCAGGGAGTCTGCTTCTCCCTCTCCCTCTGCCTGCCGCTCTGCCTACTCGTGCTCTCTATCTTGCTGTCAAATAAATAAATAAAATCTTTAAAAAAAAAAACAAAACTATCCAGACTGAAACACAGAGAGAAAATAGACTAAAAAGAAATGAACAGGGGCACCTGGCTGGCTTAGTCAGTAGAGCATACAACTCTTGATCTTGGGGTCATGAGTTCAAGCCCCACATTGGACATAGAGATTACTTTAAAAAAAAAAAAAAAGAGGGACATCTGGGTGGCTCAGTCAGTTAAGCATCCAACTCTTGGTTTTGGTTTGGGTCATGATCTTGGGGTTGTGAGATTGAGCCCCATGTCAGGCTTTGTGCTGGGCATGGAGTCTACTTGAGATTCCTTCCCCCTTCTCTCCCTCCCCCTCTGCTCCTCCACCCACTCGAGCATACACACTCTAAAAATAAGTAAAATCTTCAAAAAAAAAAAAAAGAAAAGAAAAGAAATTGGGGCGCCTAGCTGGCTCAGCCGGTAGAGCATGCAACTCTTTTTTTTTTTTTTTAAAGATTTTATTTATTTATTCATGAGAGACAGAGAGAGAGAGAGAGAGGCAGAGGGAGAAGCAGGCTCCCAAGTAGCAGGGAGCCCAATGCAGGACTCGATCCCAGGACCCTGGGATCATGACCTGAGCCGAAGGCAGACGCTTAACCATCTGAGCCACCCAGGCACCCTAGAGCATGCAACTCTTGATCTCAGAGTTGTGAGTTCAAGCCCCACATTGGGCATAGAGATTACTTAAAAAATAAAAAATCTTTAAAAAGAATGAACAGTTTTTGGCCTATAGAACAATATCAAGTAGTTAGATATACATATATTTAGAATATCAGGAGAAAAGAGTGAGAATAAAGGAGACAAAATATCTGAGGGGGAAAATGGCCAAAATGTTCTCTAATTTAATAGAAACGCTAAACAACATATTGAAAGGCTCAAAGAGGGGTGCCTGGGTGGCTCAGTCAGTTTCGCGTCTGCCTTTGGCTCAGGTCATGATCCCAGGGTCCTGGGATCGGACCCCCTGCTCAGCGGGGAGCCTGCTTCTCCCTCTGCCGCTCCCCCTGTTTGTGCCCCCCCCCCGTCAAATAAATAAATAAAATCTTAAAAAAAGAAAGGCTCAAAGAATCTGCAACAGGATATATACAATGAAAACCAGACCAAGGCCCATCAAAATCAAATTGCTGAAAACCAATTATAATAGGAAAATCCTAAAAGTATCCAGGAAAAGAAAACACATGTCATGTACATATATGAGAACAATTGCAGAACACACAACAGAAAACATGCCAGCCAGAAAAAATATGACCCATCCACAAGAGAAAATGCAATCACTGGAGACTCACTCCAACATGACCCAGATGTTGAGATTATTAGGTAAGACCTTTAAAGCAACTATTATCACTATGTCCAATGAAGTAAAGGACAGAGAAGATAGGAAATCTCAGCAGAGACATACAAACTATGAAAAAGAATCAGATGTAAGTTCTAAAACTAAAAATACAATATCTGAAATTTTAAAAATCACTAGATGGGCTTAATAGCAGAATGGGTTTGACAGAGGAAAAAATCAGTAGACTTGAAGACAGTTTAATGGGAATGATCAAATCTGAAGTACATATAGCAAAGGGGTTTTCTTTTTCTTAATGAATAGAACTCAGTGACCTGTGGATGCTACTGGATGATACAGCCCTGATGTACTGAAGAACAATACCAACAAAGTTCTGCCTTTGGCATTTCTGCATGCATGAAATTGCTGATAAGGAAAAATCAGAAAAAGAGGAGTATAACTTATGGAATGAAGTGTGGCAGGAAAATGTACCTAGTTCCTTTGGTGGCATTCAGTTATACCTGCAGGAGTTGACTGCCATTACCCAGAGGGCTTTGCAGTCTCAGTCCCTAGTACCTCCATATCTGGAAATGATACTAACCACATGACTGCAAGGCCTAGCCGGAAGAACACAGGCAGGAAAGGAAGGGCTATTAAAAGTCATTGCCTCTGTGGTGACACCTTACAGTACAGAGCTAGGAAAGCCTGTGCCCAAACAACCCAGCACAAGTGAAATTCTCCAAGCTGCTCTGAAGGAGTGTTGCAAAGAGAATCTTAAAGACAAGATCACAGCAATCAGCTGTGTAGCAGATGTTCTGAAGGCCACCAAAGAAAAGAGATTCCAGGAGTTTTCGACATTGTCATACCTCTTATCAAGAACTCACCCGAAAGCACTGGCATTGGAACAACCAAAAATGAAGATGGGGATGTGAAGGAAAAGAGCTCCAGTTGGAATCTCTGTTTGGGAGCCTTTGAGAGCCTGGGCAAAGCGGGGCCCCAAACTGTGGAGGGCCAATGTTGTTATCAGGAGCTGTGCAAGTGATGTGTGAATGGCTAAAACTGAGCGTGTGGAAAGTGCAGTTAGGAGTCCTACAATCAGTGAATGCCTTTTTCCAGGGATTAATGCTTTTGGAAGATGAACATGCAGATCCTGAGGCTTTGGCTGAAATTCTCCTTGAAACTTATAAATCAATCACAAATTCTTTAGAAAATAAGACCTATTCATCTTTGAGAACAGAAGCTTTATCTGTGAGAGAATTACTGCTTAAAAAACTTGAAGAATCTAAACAGTGAAAAAGTTTGACATCCAAATGCACAGTGCTCCTAATTGAGTCTTTAGCTACTCTGGAGACAGACAGTAGACCTGAGGTGCAGGAGAAAGCATCATTACTGAATAAAACACTTGAAAATCTGGAATAAATTAGCAGGGGAAGAAAGAAACAAGTGCCATGTTCAATGGGGGTTGAAATGGTGGTATTCTTTGAAAATCCAAGTGGGGAAAAGTAAAGATTAATCTGTAGCATGCATCATTCCTTGACTGACATTTTTAAAATGCCTTTAAAAATCTAATACGAGTGTAATTGGAGTTCTAGAAGGAGAAGAAAGAGAGAAAATATGGCATAAAGAGTATTTGATGAATAATGGCTAAAATTCCCCCAAATACGGTAAAGACATGAATTTACAGATCTAAAATGCTAAGTGAAACCCAAACAAGATAAATATGAAGAATAATTATATCCATTAGTCACATTGCAGTAATATTGGTATTATAATTTTGAAACATACATGTACCCCTACACATTCACATGTATAATACCATGGAAAAAAACAGCAAAGAGAGATGAACAAAAAAATCAAAGGAATTAATTGAAAACCCTGTAATCCTTAATTTGAATCAGAAACATCAGTATAAGCTCATGATTCATTTTTCTCTTTCTAAAAACCACACAGTTCCTAGTTCTGCTCACTGGAAAGACTTAGAAATAATAACAACCCAGTAGCAATGAGCATCCCAAAATACAGATAGTAGTGTCTAAATAGAGTTTTCTCCCAAAGGAGCCAAGTCTCCTTGGTGAAATAACTGATCCTAGGTTAGAGCAATAAATGTTCAAGATGGGTCTGTAACATCTTGTTTTGCCAGTAAGCAAGGAAGCTATCAAATACTAATAAGATCTGTCAAAATAAACCAAAAATCAACTTTAAAGAGCTCCCATTGGCCAAAAATGAGAAAATTTAAGCATCAAAAAACCAGTGACTTCGGGACACCCAGCTGGCTCAGTCAGTGGAGCATGCGACTCATGATCTTGGGGTCGTGAGTTCCAGCCCCGCATTGGGTGCAGAGATTACTTAAAAAAATAAATTTTTAAATTTTTAAAAATTAAAAAAATTACTTCAATGGATTAAAAAAATGGTGATTATTACCAAAGCCATGAATTCAAAACAGTTTCACAAACTTCCATTTATGAAATAGATAAATCACAGAGATGAAAAATATAGCACAGGGAATATAATCAATAATATTGTAATAACATTGGTGATTACATCTATTGTGGTGAGCACTGAGTAATGTATAGAATAGTTGAATCGCTATGTTGTACACCTGAAACTAATACAACATTGTATATAATTATACTTCAAAAAAACTCCCATTCTCACCGTTAGAGTTTACCAGGGCACCTACCCATTATTTTGAAAATTGTTAAATAAAAGGAAAGAACCAAGCATCTATCATGCCTTCCCTATATGAACTTCATTTCAGGGTAACCAAATAGTTGATAAGGAGAATTCTTTCCTCGTGGAAAACTTCCTGCCAATAAATACAGAAAGGATGATAGACTTAGAAAATCACCATTTCACAGACTATGAAATAATGGATCTAGGAAATGATCATCACCAATTATCAAACCATGGTGAAATCTTGACAGGAAATTTATAATTGATGGATCAAGTTGCCAATACTTAAACCCACTGATGAATGTTAACATCACTAAAAAGTTGGACAGCCAAACAATATGTGCCTCCTGATAATTATAAGAAATAGGAAATATACCAGTACTATGAAATTATTTTTCTAAATAATAATAGTAATAAAGTAATAATCTAATCAAGTCTCTGTATCTACCTAATTAGAGGAAATATGGAGTACAGAGGAGCCAGTTGGACAACACCAACAGATATAATTAGCCAAATCCAGTATGTGGGCAATGCTAAAAAAACAAACTGGTTTCGTCAACAAATAAATGACATAAAGAAATGGAGTGGAGGGGTGCTGTTATAATAAAAAGAGCAAAGAGAGACTTAAAACTCATACCAATCAAATGCAATGTGTTGATGGCACCTGATTCTTTTTTTTTAATTTTTTTATTGTTATGTTAATCCCCATACATTACATCATTAGTTTTAGATGCAGTGTTCCATGATTCATTGTTTGTGCATAACACCCAGTGCTCCATGCAGAACATGCCCTCTTTAATACCCATCACCAGGCTAACCCATCCTCCCCCCCTCCCCTCTAGAACCCTCAGTTTGTTTTTCAGAGTCCATCATCTCTCATGGTTCGTCTACCCCTCTGATTTCCCCCCCTTCATTCTTCCCCTACTGCTATCCTCTTTTTTTTTTTTCTTAACATATATTGCATTATTTGTTTCATAGGTACAGATCTGAGATTCAACAGTCTTGCACAATTCACAGCACTTACCAGGGCACATACCCTCCCCAGTATCTATCACCCAGTCACCCCATCCCTCCCACCCCACCCCCCACTCCAGCAACCCTCAGTTTGTTTCGTGAGATTAAGAATTCCTCATATCAGTGAGGTCATATGATACATGTCTTTCTCTGATTGACTTATTTCGCTCAGCATAATACCCTCCAGTTCCATCCATGTCGTTGCAAATGGCAAGCTCTCATTCCTTTTGATGGCTGCATAATATTCCATTGTATATATATACCACTTCTTCTTTATCCATTCATCTGTCGATGGACATCTTGGCTCTTTCCACAGTTTGGCTATTGTGGACATTGCTGCTATAAACATCGGGGTGCACATACCCTTTCTGATCCCTACTTTTGTATCTTTGGGGTAAATACCCAGTAGTGCAATTGCTGGATCGTATGGTAGCTCTATTTTCAACTTTTTGAGGAACCTCCATACTGTTTTCCAGAGTGGCTGGACCAGCTTGCATTCCCACCAACAGTGTAGGAGGGTTCCCCTTTCTCCGCATCCCCGCCAACATCTGTCATTTCCTGACTTGTTAATTTTAGCCATTCTGACTGGTGTGAGGTGGTATCTCATTGAGGTTTTGATTTGGATTTCCCTGATGCCAAGCGATGTTGAGCACTTTTTCACGTGTCTGTTGGCCATTTGGATGTCTTCTTTGGAAAAATGTCTGTTCATGTCTTCTGCCCATTTCTTTTTTTTTTTTTTTAAAGATTTTATTTATTTATTTGACAGAGAGAGAGAGACAGCGGGAGAGGGAACACAAGCAGGGGGAGAGGGAAAGGGAGAAACAGGCTTCCCGCCGAGCAGGGAGCCCGATGCGGGGCTCGATCCCAGGACCCTGAGATCATGACCTGAGCTGAAGGCAGTCGCTTAACCAACTGAGCCACCCAGGTGCCCCCTTCTGCCCATTTCTTGATTGGATTATTTGTTCTTTGGGTGTTGAGTTTGATAAGTTCTTTATAGATTTTGGATACTAGCCCTTTATCTGATATGTCATTTGCAAATATCTTCTCCCATTCTGTCGGTTGTCTTTTGGTTTTGTTGACTGTTTCTTTTGCTGTGCAAAAGCTTTTTATCTTGATGAAGTCCCAATAGTTCATTTTTGCCCTTGCTTCCCTTGCCTTTGGCGATGTTTCTAGGAAGAAGTTGCTGCGGCTGAGGTTGAAGAGGTTGCTGCCTGTGTTCTCCTTTAGGATTTTGATGGACTCCTGTCTCACATTTAGGTCTTTCAACCATTTGGAGTCTATTTTTGTGTGTGGTGTAAGGAAATGGTCCAGTTTCATTCTTCTGCATGTGGCTGTCCAATTTTCCCAACACCATTTGTTGAAGAGACTGTCTTTTTTCCATTGGACATTCTTTCCTGCTTTGTCAAAGATTAGTTGACCATAGAGTTGAGGGTCCATTTCTGGGCTCTCTATTCTGTTCCATTGATCTATGTGTCTGTTTTTGTGCCAGTACCATACTGTCTTGATGATGACAGCTTTGTAGTAGAGCTGGAAGTCTAGAATTGTGATGCCGCCAGCTTTGCTTTTCTTTTTCAACATTCCTCTGGCTATGCGGGGTCTTTTCTGGTTCCATACAAATTTTAGGATTATTTGTTCCATTTCTTTGAAAAAAGTGGATGGTATTTTGATGGGGATTGCATTGAATGTGTAGATTGCTCTAGGTAGCATTAACATCTTCACAATATTTGTTCTTCCAACCCATGAGCATGGAACGTTTTTCCATTTCTTTGTGTCTTCCTCAATTTCTTTCATGAGTATTTTATAGTTTTCTGAGTACAGATCCTTTGCCTCTTTGGTTAGATTTATTCCTAGGTATCTTATGGTTTTGGGTGCACTTGTAAATGGGACTGACTCCTTAATTTCTCTTTCTTCTGTCTTGTTGTTGGTGTATAGGAATGCCACTGACTTCTGTGCATTGATTTTATATCCTGCCACTTGACTGAATTCCTGTATGAGTTCTAGAAGTCTTGGGGTGGAGTCTTTTGGGTTTTCCACATAAAGTATCATATCATCTGCAAAGAGTGAGAGTTTGACTTCTTTGCCAATTTGGATGCCTTTTATTTCTTTTTGTTGTCTGATTGCTGTGGCTAGGACTTCTAATACTATCTTGAATAGCAGTGGTGATAGTGGACATCCCTGCTGCATTCCTGACCTTAGGGGGAAAGCTCTCAGTTTTTCCCCATTGAGAATGATATTCGCTGTGGGTTTTTCATAGATGGCTTTTATGATATTGAGGTATGTACCCTCTATCCCTATACTCTGAAGAGTTTTGATCAAGAAAGGATGCTGTACTTTGTCAAATGCTTTTTCTGCATCTATTGAGAGGATCATATGGTTCTTGTTCTTTCTTTTGTTAATGTATTGTATCACGTTGATGGATTTGTGGATGTTGAACCAACCTTGCAGCCCAGGGATAAATCCCACTTGGTCGTGGTGAATAATCCTTTTAATGTACTGTTGGATCCTATTGGCTAGTATTTTGGTGCGAATTTTTGCATCCATGTTCATCAAGGATATTGGTCTGTAATTCTCCTTTTTGATGGGGTCTTTGTCTGGCTTTGGGATCAAGGTAATGGTGGCCTCATAAAATGAGTTTGGAAGTTTTCCTTCCATTTCTATTTTTTGGAACAGTTTCAGAAGAATAGGTATTAATTCTTCTTTAAATGTTTGGTAGAATTCCCCTGGGAAGCCATCTGGCCCTGGGCTTTTGTTTGTTGGGAGATTTTTGATGACTGCTTCAATTTCCTTAGTGGTTATAGGTCTGTTCAGGTTTTCTATTTCTTCCTGGTTCAGTTTTGGTAGTTTATACATCTCTAGGAATGCATCCATTTCTTCCAGATTATCTAATTTGCTGGCATATAGTTGCTCATAATATGTTCTTATAATTGTTTGTATTTCTTTGGTGTTGGTTGTGATCTCTCCTCTTTCATTCATGATTTTAATTATTTGGGTCCTTTCTCTTTTCTTTTTGATAAGTCTGGCCAGGGGTTTATCAATCTTATTAATTCTTTCAAAGAACCAGCTCCTAGTTTCGCTGATCTGTTCTACTGTTCTTTTAGTTTCTATTTCATTGATTTCTGCTCTGATCTTTATTATTTCTCTTCTCCTGCTGGGTTTAGGCTTTATTTGCTGTTCTTTCTCCAGCTCCTTTAGGTGTAGGGTTAGGTTGTGTACTTGAGACCTTTCTTGTTTCTTGAGAAAGGCTTGTATTGCTATATACTTTCCTCTTAGGACTGCCTTTGCTGCATCCCAAAGATTTTGAACAGTTGTGTTTTCATTTTCATTGGTTTCCATGAATTTTTTTAATTCTTCTTTAATTTCCTGGTTGACCCATTAGTTCTTTAGTAGGATGCTCTTTAGCCTCCATGTATTTGAGTTCTTTCCGACTTTCCTCTTGTGATTGAGTTCTAGTTTCAAAGCATTGTGGTCTGAAAATATGCAGGGAATGATCCCAATCTTTTGGTACCGGTTGAGACCTGATTTGTGACCTAGGATGTGATCGATTCTGGAGAATATTCCATGGGCCCTAGAGAAGAATGTGTATTCCGTTGCTTTGGGATGGAATGTTCTGAATATGTCTGTGAAGTCCATTTGGTCCAGTGTGTCATTTAAAGCCTTTATTTCCTTGTTGATCTTTTGCTTAGACGATCTGTCCATTTCAGTGAGGGGGGTGTTAAAGTCCCCCACTATTATTGTATTGTTGTCGATGTGTTTCTTTGCTTTTGTTATTAATTGCCTTATATAATTGGCTGCTCCCATGTTAGGGGCACAGATACTTACAATTGTTAGATCTTGTTGTTGGATAGACCCTTTAAGTAGGATATAGTGTCCTTCCTCATCTCTTATTACAGTCTTTGGTTTAAAATCTAATTTGTCTGATATAAGGATTGCCACACCAGCTTTCTTTTGGTGTCCATTAGCATGCTAAACGGTTTTCCACCCCCTTACTTTCAATCTGGGGGTGTCTTTGGGTCTAAAATGAGTCTCTTGCAGACAGCATATCGATGGGTCTTGTTTTTTAATCCAATCTAATAGCCTGTGTCTTTTGATTGGGGCATTTAGCCCATTTACATTCAGGGTAACTATTGAAAGATATGAATTTAGTGCCATTGTGTTGCCTGTAAGGTGACTGGTACTGTATATTGTCTGTGTTCCTTTCTGGTCTATGTTGCTTTTAGGGTCTCTCTTTGCTTAGAGGACCCCTTTCAAGATTTCTTGTAGGGCTGGTTTCGTGTTTGCAAATTCCTTTAGTTTTTGTTTGTCCTGGAAGATTTTTATCTCTCCTTCTATTTTCAATGACAGCCTAGCTGGATATAGTATTCTTGGCTGCATATTTTTCTCATTTAGTGCTCTGAATATATCCAGCCAGTCCTTTCTGGCCTGCCAGGTCTCTGTGGATAGGTCTGTTGCCAATCTAATGTTTCTACCATTGTAGGTTACATATCTCTTCTCCCGAGCTGCTTTCAGGATTTTCTCTTTATCTCTGAGACTCTTAAGTTTTACTATTAGATGTCGGGGTGTTCACCTATTTTTATTGATTTTGAGAGGGGTTCTCTGTGCTTCCTGGATTTTGATGCCTGTTTCCTTCCCCAAATTAGGGAAGTTCTCTGCTATAATTTGCTCCATTTTACCTTCTGCCCCTCTCTCTCTTTCTTCTTCTTCTGGGATCCCAATTATTCTAAAATTGTTTCATCTTATGGTATCGCTTATCTCTCGAATTCTGCCCTCGTGACCCAGTAGTTGTTTATCTCTCTTTTTCTCAGCTTCTTTATTTTCCATCATTTGGTCTTCTATATCACTAATTCTTTCTTCTGCCTCATTTATCCTAGCAGTTAGCGCCCCCATATTTGATTGCACCTCATTAATAGCCTTTTTGATTTTGACTTGGTTAGATTTTAGTTCTTTTACTTCTCCAGAAAGGGTTTCTCTAATAACTTCCACGCTTTTTTCACGCCCAGCTAGTATCTTTAAAGTGATGATTCTGAACTCTAGATCCGACATCGTACTAATGTCCGTATTGAGTAGGTCCCTGGCAGTCGGTACTACCTCTTGTTCTTTTTGTTGAGGTGATTTTTTCCGCCTTGTCATTTTGTCCAGAGGAGAATAGATTAATAAGAGAACAAAATGCTAACAGGGTAACAACGTCCCCAGAAAATATACTCTAAACAAATCAGAAAAGACCTGAAGCAGTGGGAAAAGAAAGGGAAAGAGAGAAAAAAGGAAAAAGAAAAAAAAAAAAGAAAGAAAAAGATAAAGATAAAAACAAACAAAAACAGAACAAAACAAAACAAAAAAAACCAGAATATGATCAAATATGATCAGGCTGGTATATAGATCAGGATGGCACCTGATTCTAACAAACCAAACCTAAAAACGAAACAAAACATTTTTTATACAATCAGGGGAATTTGTCTATGGAGTGTATGATATTATTAAGGAAGTATTATTTATTCTATTATATGCAAAATGATACTGTGGCTATGTTTTTTTTAAGTGTCCCTACTGTTAGCCAAGTGGCCACACACGCCAGGGTACCATCTTGTTCGGGCAGGATTGACTTTTAAAGGAATGAGTTAGCTCACTCCTAGGCAAAGATTATCTTTGGCCACTTAAATCATTACATAACAGTTTGTTGGGTGGATGGATCAGGCTGTCACTATCTGAACCAAGTAATCTTAGCATCTCCCAAATGGGACAACTAAACATGATGTGCCTCATGGAACCGGACTTCAAACGATGCTTGGCACACAACAGGCATTCAATAAAACTTTGTTAAAAGCAGTCTGCCATTATGGCCCTGAGCCCACTCTTCTACTCCACCAGCCCTCTGCTGCTTAAATGCTTCCCTCTGGACTGTGTAGCAGATCATAGATCAGGCTTAGGACCACCAATGGTCTACTTTATAACACTGCTGCTATTGCTTCTGTCATTCTCACTGCTCCCACTGTGGCAACCGTCACAGACTCTGCTACTGTGACCCACAGTTGTCTCTCTTCTTGTTGCATGTGGAAGCTGACTTTTTCCTTCCCAGCATGATAGCTCTCTCAACTGACCTTAGGAGGTTTGGCCCAGAAGTGGTCATATCTCCTTTAATGCCTCTTCAGCTGGACAGTTCCATATGCCAAGGAGGAGCTGAGGCCGCACAGCTAGGCTACAAGTGTCCACCTCCTTGTGCCCCCCCCGCCCGGGACTCTATCACCTCTACAGATCAACTCTCTACCAGGGCACCAAATGGCTCTGGGGCCCTTCAATTCTCTCCCATCTCAGTCTGACTTCTCTGACTTCCTGAGAGACCTCCTTCATCCCCCACCCATTCTTTGTGCATGGTGAGAGGAATGGGGGAAGTTTTTCATCTTAGTGTCCTTGGAACCTAAGTATCAATGACAAAAGCCACTTTGCTGTTTCTCCCAGGGGCTTAAGAGCCTTCGTAAAAAAGAACCCGAGGGATCTGCCTCCACATCACAGAATTCCAGAGCTCTGTATGCAGATAGGCCCATCCAGGACACTCACTACTCAGAGAGAAATGAAAAGCCATCTCTTCCTGGAACAAAAATGAAACACAAGAGGAGGCGGCAGCAAGCACAGGCAGTGTTAAGAATGAAAGGAAATAGCTGAGCAAGCAAATTAAGGCCTTTTCTCTGAAAAGTAAGCCAGGCAGAGGTACCGTGAGGGCTTCTAATGCTAAAGCAGCGATTAACACCCGAAACGCAACCAGAATGAGAGCTGAGCACGGCAGCACAAGATTTCAGCCTCCAGTAAAAAGTTCAGGGTGAGTGAAGGACATTTTTTTACTTCATCCTGGTAAGGAACACCAGACAGATAAGGCAAAATTTTTAACACAGTTCAATCAATGTAATAGACAGGTAGAGAAATATATATGCATATATCTATAGTCTATCTTTCTATTAAGTATGCACACATTATTAAATCTTGTTTAAATCACATTGGTGCTATTGCTTTGAGAGTTTATTGTTGCTTTTCCAGAAAAATTTATGACTAAATCACGTGCTAGGTTCCTTCTCCTTAGAAAAAAATCCCCAGCTCCTAGCCAAAAGACACCACTTTCATTTGGTGTAGATACCCACACTGCAGACATATTGCCCAGAAAAGAAACCAAACCGATATGAAGGCATATGGTACAAGGACCAAACCATTGGTCAATGAAGAGTTAAATGATCCACACCCATTCTGTCCTCTCCACAAGATCTGACAAAGTTCGAATATCTCCCCAAGGTAAATTATCGTGCCTGCTCTCATTCCACCCACCCTGAAACTGAGAAAGTGGCCATTTGTAATCTACTAACATGCAGAGCGTAGTGGGAGTTATTTTTTAATCACAGCAAACACCTGATAGCACTCACTGTGCGACAAACACTGCTATAGACCCATTATAAATAGGTATTAATTCACTTAATTCAACTAGGAAGTCTTTGTAAGTCCACGCAGGAAACATGCAGCTACAGCTCCCTACTTCCTTCCACACTGGTCCCCTTACACCAAGCTTGTTTGTATGTCATTTGGGGAGGTGGGGGGTATGTACATGGCCATTGAATCAGACCCCCACTTATTTGTAATAAACACTTGGCAGACAGAAAAATTCTCAAAGGCTATTTATTAAGCTCCTAATCACCTCGGGGTGCTATGTTGGGGACTGTAATTACAGGAAACGTTTTCGACTCTGTTTCTTTTCTGACCGCCTGGCTGGGAGACCCAGGGAGTGGGCCATGGTAACCACTCTTCATTTTCCTGGGCCATTGTAACCCTAATGAGATCCATTCTGATTGCAATTATAACAGTGCGCAGCAGGTGAAGCCATATGGAGTGTGGTCATCTTGAAGCAGGAGCTGAAAAGGGGCTTTTGTCTACCCGACTCCGCACATGCATTTTCTAAAATCAGGTCCCACCTGGTCCTGCCACAGCCCTGTAAAGAATGGCCATTGTCTGAGGCCTGAAGCTTCAATCCGTGCCCACATAACAAATAGGAACATAATTGCTGAGTGCCTACTGTGTGCCAGGTGCTGTGCTAGGCTTTTTCTCATGTCATCCCGTTGACCTCTCAGTGAGCCAGCTATCATAAACAACATTCTACTGAAACTAAAGCCCAGAGACATCATCAGGCCTATCCTAAGTTGCACAGCTTGAACATGACAGCACCAGGATGACCACGACAGCACCAAATATCTTTACTCTAATGCTTAACTGCTTTCTAGTCCAAGGAGAAGTTGTCATTGAAATCTCTTTTTTTAAGATTTCATTTTTAAATAATCTCTACACCCAACGTGGGGCTCGAACTTACAACCCCAAGATCGAGTCACATGCTCTACTCACGGAGCCAGCCAGGCACCCCTGCCATTGAAATCTTAACTTTCTAGGTCTTTTGTTTTCTCATTGTTTGACTTGAATAAACAGATTGTCATGAAAGATTCCTTTTTCCAGAGAGGGTCTCTAAGCTCTTTTTGCACCATGTTACTTGACAACTGACTAGGGGCAGCTGCTAACTAGCTAGAAGCCCCCACAGCTCACCGACCCTTGGCATGTTCCATTCAGGAAAGTGTGTGTGTAGGGGGGAAACAAGACTGGATGGGTTCAAAATCTGATCCCAGAATCATGCATATCACTGTGAGTCTTGCACGGCTCACCAGGACTATTGCCCTAATGCAGGCTGGATAGACTGAGGTATGAAAAACTCTTTTGTTGCACATAATGGTTATTTTTTATTGGAACCACAGTGCCTCTTCCTTTCCATCCCCCACCCCTCTTTTCCCTGCTCCCCCCACACCTTCCCCCACCATGGCTAACCCAGCCAGTAGCACAGATAAAAAAAACTTAGAGTCCGCAGTTCAGGGTCACATTGGTCTATTAAAGCCTAACAAAGAGTAAAGCTTTATGCGGAAGAAAACAGGTTTACCTTGAATTTATGAATTGAGAGGCTTCTGAAGGAGACAGAGAAAACCTATTATTTTTTTTAAAGATTTTATTTATTTATTTGACAGAGAAAGACACACAGAGAGAGGGAACATAAGCAGAGGGAGTGGAAGAGGGAGAAGCAGGCTTCCCGCTGAGCAGGGAGCCTGATGGGGGGCTCAATCCCAGGATCCCGGGA
This sequence comes from Phoca vitulina, assembly GCF_004348235.1. NCBI lineage: Eukaryota > Metazoa > Chordata > Mammalia > Carnivora > Phocidae > Phoca > Phoca vitulina. The sequence continues at coordinate 7,020,334 of NW_022589742.1, forward strand.
TCATGACCTGAGCTGAAGGCAGATGCTTAACGACTGAGCCACCCAGGCGCCCCAGAGAAAACCTTTAATATTAGGCAAACCTATTATTCCATAGGCTGCAATAAAATAGTATTTAATTCTAGGTGGCCACGTGGCCTAGCATACTCACCCTCAGAAGAAAGTGTACTATGCAAAGAAAGGAGCTTAGGATCTAATTAGAGAATTTTGGGGTATAAACACCAATAAATGACAGAATTGTGTATGTATATGTAAATATGTATAATGATCAATAGGAAGATGAAATTATTTCTAAAATGAAATAATTTACTCTTCTCAAGGCCTATGTGAATTCCTATCATCCTTATGCTTCCCGAAAGCATGTAACAACTTGCCCAGGTTTCTGCCCAAGCAGCCCCCTCTCCAAACCACTGTCTCCACCTGCAGGCTCACCCCTGCTCAAAGCTCTGGACCAGTGTCACAGCCCCTAGTCATGGTGGCCTTAAAGCACCCTGTGCAATTTTTGGGGGACTTGGCATCAGGTCAGCTTTTGCTGCCAGGCCTACTGATCTTGTGCCCCTATGCTAGGAACTGGCCCTCCATCTCACTGTCAACACTAGACCCCAAATTTCTGCCATCAATCCTGTAGCTGGATCTCTATTCTGAAACTCTGGCTCTCATTCGCCATCTTGACCTGCTCAGTACTTCACTCTGGAAATCTGGAGAACAAGGCAGGGCCCCAGTGGTCTCTTTTTGCAAGGAGAGATGCCTGCCCTCCAACTCAGCCTGAGCCCTGACTGTATGTTGGCAGCCTGCCTTCCAGATTCTGTGCTTTGCCTGGCTCACGGCAATGCCCTCACCCCTGTTCCACGGCCTCATTCACACCAGGTAGGCAGGCTTGATTCCATGCCAATAAACTCTTCCAAGCCTGGCCTGGATGCTCACCTCTCATAAATGTCAACATCCAGTAAAGCTTCTTAGCAGTGTCACTACTGTGTCCAGTCACATGGGTGTGGGCACAGAAGGAAAAATTGCACCCCCACAGGTTGAAATATTTGGGGGGAATAAATCACACTTTCTCTGGCATCTAGTTGAACCACTGCAACAAAATGGTTTCTGGGGCCAAAGAATGTTTTGGAGAAGGTACAGTATTCCACAGTCCAACTACTTTAATTTAACAGTCCTTCCTCTTGGGACTCCTGGGTGGCTCAGTTGGTTAAGCATCTGCCTTTAGCGCAGGTCATGATCCCAGGGTCTTGGGATCAGTCCGCATTGGGCTCCTTGTTCAGCAAGGAGCCTGCTTCTCCCTCTGCCTGCTCCTCCCTCTGCCTGCTCTGCCTGCCACTCTCCCTGCTTGTGCTCTCTCTCTGACAAATAAATAAGTAAATAAAATCTTTAAAAAAAAAATAGTGCTTCAGGACCCCTGGGTGGCTCAGTCATTGAGCATCTGCCTTCAGCTCAGGTCATGATCCTAGGGTCCTGGGATCGAGCCCCGCATGGCGCTCCCTGCTCCGCAGGAAGCCTGCTTCTCCCTCTCCCACTCCCCCTGCTTGTGTTCCCTCTCCCACTCCCCCTGCTTGTGTTCCCTCTCTCGCTGTGCCTCTCTCTCTGTCAAATAAATAAATAAACGAAATCTTTAAAAAAAAAATAGTGCTTCCTCTCTATGCTCATGAGATGTGGAGGCCAGAGAGACAGATTAGGACTATAGGTCAAGGAAGCAATTTGCCTAGTCATCATTACCATTCCTACTGAGAACAACAAAAAAAAGAACCACTCAAACATGCTTGGCTTTTTTTTCCCTTTAAGCATCTCTTTCTCTATAAAATTACATAAAAAGATCATGATAATAATGTGAACTTCCAACGAGCAGAAATTTAAAAAAAAAAAAAAACCTGCTGGAGTACATTTAGCATGATAAGAATTGAACAATGTATAGAACTGTTGAATCACTATTTTGTACACCGAAACTAATATAACACTCTATGTTGACTATACTGGAATTAAAATTTAAACCTTAATTTAAAAAAAACCTGTTGCCCTAATACCCAAAGCCAAAGACAATCTATTTTTCTATCCTTTTCCTGTCTTCAGCAGCTGAAACCTGTTTTGGAGTGAGAATTTGGAGCATCTTTAATGCCCAATGAGCAACTGACTCCTCTTCCTTATCCAGTGTCCGTTGGGTATTGTGAGAGCCCTGTCCTTCACTAAGGATACAGCAAGCTGATTCAACAGGAGTGAATTTAACAGTTGTCCCTGCCCTGTCCCCCTACCCCACCTCTGAATTCCCCACGACCAGGGACAAAGAACAAGGGCATAGACACACCTTCAAAACGCCATCGTGGGCTGTGTACTTACTGCTCTTACCACTTTCAAAAAGCTCTTAGGTTAATTCAAAAAAGGTAGTGTACCATGCACCTTGATGACTGAACATTGTTGACTACCGATGGAGCAAAAACACCCATGGACAGATAACTAGGCTCAAATCTCCCCCTCTGTCTCCACAGTTACAAACAGAACCTTTGAACCTTTATCTTCTGGTCTAGAGTCTTCATTTGCAAGGTAGGGGGATTTCTAATTTTTTCTAGGGAACTGCCCAGTTCTAGAACTTATTTGAATTCCAAAGGTCCAACAAGAATTGAAGTGCTCAACATCACTCGGCATCAGGGAACTACAAATCAAAACCTCAATGAGATACCACCTCACACCAGTCAGAACAGCTAAAATTAACAAGTCAGGAAACGACAGATTTTGGCAAGGATGTGGAGAAAGGGGAACCCTCCTACACTGTTGATGGGAATGCAAGCTGGTGCAGCCACTCTGGAAAACAGTATGAAGGTTCCTCAAAAAGTTGAAAATAGAGCTACCCTACAACCCAGCAATTGCACTACTGGGTATTTACCCCAAAGATACAAATGTAGTGATCCGAAGGGGCACATGCACCCCAATGTTTATAGCAGCAATGTCCACAAGAGCCAAACTATGGAAAGAGCCCAGATATCCATCAACAGATGAATGGAAAAAGAAAATGTGGTGTATATATATATATATATATATATATACATACACACACACACACAATGGAATATTATGCATCCATCAAAAAAAATGAAATCTTGCCATTTGCAATGATGTGGATGGAACTATGGGGTATTATGCTAAGCGAAATAAGTCAATCAGAGAAAGACAAGTATCATATGATCTCACTGATATGAGGAATTTGAGAAACAAGACAGAGGATCATAGGGGAAGGGAGGAAAAAATGAAACAAGATGAAACCACACAGGGAGACAAACCATAAGAGACTCAATCTCAGGAAACAAACAGGGTTGCTGGAGTGGTGGGGGGTGGGAGGGATGGGGTGGCTGGGTGATGGACACTGGGGAGGGTATGTGCTATGGTGAGCACTGTGAATTGTATAAGACTGATGAATCACAGACCTGTACCTCTGAAACAAATAATACATTATATGTTAAAAAAAAAAAAAGAAGATAGTAGGAAGGGGAGAATGAAGGGGGGGATCGGAGGGGGAGACGAACCATGAGAGACTATGGACTCTGAGAACAAACTGAGGATTTTAGAGGGGAGGGGGGTGGGGGGATGGGTTAGCCCAGTGATGGGTATTAAGGAGGGCACATATTGCAAGGAGCACTGGGTGTTATATGCAAACAACGAATCATGGAACACTACATCAAAAACTAATGATGTAATGTATGGTGATTAACATAATAAAATAAAATTTAAAAAAATGAATTGTGTTTAAAGTTGTATTGGTGGTTGAGAGGATGGGTCAGGAATGACAACGGAAATTAAGATCTGAGTTCTGGGTGTAAAGTTCCAGGCTCCAACTTTCTGCAGTATATCATGACCAGGCTGATGGAGCAAAGCCTTCATTATCCCAGCAGAGAAAACCCAATGGCCCAGTTTCTGGATGATGTCAGAAAACACTAGAAATCTGGAGAACAGACTAAATTCCATCCTTCAGAGACCACTGACACTCTTTCAAAAACACCTGAGAGTGGGGTGCCTGGGTAGGTCAGTTGGTTAAGTGTCTGTCTTGGTTTCTGCTCAGATCATGATCTCGGGGTTGGGAGACTGAGCCCCACACTGAACTCCACACTCAGCTAGGAGTCTACTTGAGATTCTCTCCCTCCCCCTTTGCCCCTCTCACACACGCAAGCATGCTCTTTCTCCTAAAATAAATAAAATCTTTAAAAACAATACCTAAGAGTGCTCACTTCCACAGCAATTATACTAAAATTGGAATGAGAGAGAAGATTAGTATCGCCCGGTGCAAGGATGACATGCAAATGCATGAAGCGTTCCCTATTTTGTGCAGTTCCCCAGCAAGCTTCCACCCTTTGCGGATTAGCGAAACAAATGGTGGAGTTTGAAGAGGTCACTTGGGGTGCCTGCTCCAAGTCTGTGCCTTGCTGCTAGCAGCCAGGGGCCCTGAAGACACCTGAGAGGTTCTCCTGGCCTCCCACCAGATCCTCTGCCATTGGACATGAGACCGGACTTCAATGGCCCCCTGACATCTGCATAGCTTCCTAGTCATGTTTCCATTATTAAGTTACCTAGGTAATCCTGGTATCTACATCTGAAGGCTTGTTCTCATTGGTTAAAAAAAAAAAAAAACCTGAGAGACAATGGACACAGTAATAGCTAACATTTGTTTAGCACTTACAATGTTCTAGGCACTGAGCTATGAAACAAGATTCCAAGAATCAACCAACAACCTAAAAGCTGAACAATGGGGAAACAGTTATAGAAGTCATGGAATATCGTTCATCAATTTAAAATGCTTTCAGGGGGATGCCTGGGTGCCTCAGTCAGTTAAGCATCTGCCTTTGGCTCAAGTCATGATCCCAGGGTCCTAGGATTGAGTTCCATATAGGGCTCCTTGCTCAGCGGGGAGCCTGCTTCTCCCTCTGCCCTTTCCCCTGCTTGTGGTCTCTCTCTCTCTCTCTCTCATAAATAAATATTTTTTAAAAAAATAAAAAATAAAAATAAAATAAAATAAAATGCTTTCAGGGGCACCCACCTGGCTCAGTCAGTAGAGCATGTGATTCTTGATCTCGGGGTTGTGAGTTCAAGCCCCATGTTGGGCATAGAGATTACTTAAAAATAAAATCTTTAAAAAAATAAAAAAAATGTTTTCAAATCTTGCCATTTGCAATGATGTGGATCGAGCTAGAGTGTATTATGCTAAGTGAAATAAGTCAGTCAGAGAAAGACAAATACCAAAAAAAAAAAAGAAAAGAAAGACAAATACCATAGAATCTTGCTCATATGTGGAATTTAAGAGGCAAAACAGGTGAACATATGGGAGGGGGTGAAAAGGAGAGAAGGAAACAAACCTTAAGAGGCTCTTAAGGATAGAGAACAAACTGAGGGTTGCTGGGAGGGAGGTGGGGTGGGGGAGGGGCTAGATGGGGGATGAGCATTAAAGAGGGCACTTGTGATGAGCATTGGGTACAGTTGTGTGTAAGTGATGAACCACTGAATTCTAGTCCTGAAACCGATATTGCACTCTATGTTCACTAACTAGAAGTTAAATTAAAATTGGGGGGAAAAATGCTTTCAAATAATAGCTAATGAAATAGGAACATTTGCATATCATAATGTTACATGAAAAATGCAGCATTCAGAAATATACAAACGGTATAATCCCACTATTTTTAAAACCAACACATGGACAGAGGTAACACCAGAAAGAGTTATACCAATAATGTTAAGAGGAGACAGGACCGACTACATAATTAGTAGGACCTAGTAGTACAAAACGAAAGCGTGCAGCCCCTGTTCAAAAGTTATTAAGAATGTCAAGACAGCAGCAGCAGAGCATTAAACCAAGTGTGGGGCTCCTCTAAGCACTGAACCCTGTATGACCACACAGGTTGCATGTCCAGTAAACTGGCCTTGTTGCCAGTTAGGTATTTCTGAGTGTTAGTATTATCAGCGATGGTTTCCTTCTTTGTATTTGTCTATTAGCTCCAAGTTCTACTAAGTGAACATATATTATTTTTATTTTTAGAAAATACAATGACTAATTTTTTAAAAGATTTATTTATTTATTAGAGAGTGTGAGCACAGGGATGGGCAGAGGGAGAGAATCCTCAAGCAGACTCCCCACTGAGCACGGAGCCCAAAGCGGGGCTTGATCCCAGGACCCTAAGATCATGACCTGAGCTGATATCAAGAGTCAGCCACTTAACCAACTGAGCTACCCAGGCGCCCCTATAATGACTGATTTTTAAAAGAATCAACAAGGGGCGCCTGGGTGGCTCAGTCGTTAAGCGTCTGCCTTCGGCTCAGGTCATGATCCCAGGGTCCTGGGATCAAGCCCCACATCGGGCTCTCTACTCAGCGGGAAGCCTGCTTCTCCCTCTCCCACTCCCCCTGCTTGTGTTCCCTCTCTCGCTGTGTCTCTCTCTGTCAAATAAATAAATAAAATCTTTTAAAAATAAATAAAATAAAAGAACCAACAAAAGTTAACAGATCTCTACCTATAATTATAAAGTAGCATGATTTGGAACACCATCATACTAAGTCACAGGTAAGGACTGAATCTGGGATGTAGGGAGAAGTGGTAATCTGGCCAGAGGGGACAAAGTCAGAAGCTGCCACAAGTAGATAAAGAGAGGGAAGGGTAACCTTGTACCTGGGACTAGGCAGATGAGACTCCAGCTGCCTGCAAAAAAGTTCCCTGCCCCAATCTGGGCAGGGGTGAATGATCAGCCTAGTGTAAGGCAAAAAAAGATCCTTCCAACAGTAAGCAAGAGTCACAGTGGTGGTGGCAATGATTCAGGCTGTAGAGTGACAAGGCACTAGCCCATGTAACCGATGATGGTCACAGCAAGAGACTGTGCCAAGAAGTTTAAAAGTTAAAACTGGTGGTGCACCAGGGTGCCTGGGTGGCTCAGTGGGTTAAGCATCTGCCTTTGGCTCAGGTCATGATCTCAGGGTCCTGGGATGGAGCCCCACATCGGGATGCCTGCTCGGCGGGGAACCTGCTTTTCCCTCTCCCTCTGCCCTCACCCCAGTCATGTGCTCTCTCGCTCTCTCTCTCTCAAATAAATAAATAAATAAAATCTTAAAGAAAAAAAACTGGTGGTGTGCTAAGGAACAAAAAGTACTCAAGGGGGAGAAGAACCCAAGAGTTTCAAGAACCTAGGTGGTAGACGCAAGAACCAGAATGACTCTAAATTAGGATTCAGTGTCTCTTTCACCCTCAGGCTGGTATGAGGGACCACATATACTTCACTAATTTATTTAAGCTAGTATTTATTGTCTGTCTTTGCCCAACTAGAGTATAAGATCTACAGGGACCAGCGTTTTTAACCGTTCCATTCACTATTGTACCGCAGCCCCTAGGAACATGCATAACACAGAGTAGGCACTCAAAAATCTTTGTTGAATTGCAAGTTTGGTCCAATTCTTATGTCCTTGTGTGTGAAGCAGAGAAGTGGGTTAGTAATAGGACAGGCCAAGTAACAAGAACAATCAGAATGGAAAAGATGTCCTTGTTTTGAACTTCAAAGGGAACATGAGGGATTCCTTCTTAATTATTCAGTACCTTAATTACTCAGTGCTCGTCCCAGAGGGGATAGGGAAAAATATACAACAGGGTCAGGTGTGAGCAACACACCTATCTCCATCTCATTAAGATAAATCAATTCCTGGGAATTCCCCAGAAGACAGCCGGTCTTTCCTCTGAGCTTCACGAGGTGACCCCAGACACCACACAATTTCAGGGTCATTCTGAAATTGTATTAAAAATTCCTGACACCACATCTTCTGTGACCAGGTGGAAGAGAAAAAAAGGAAAGCAATTACTGAGATGCCACGAGCTGAGAAAGGGTTAACTACGGGCCTGGGAATGAAAAGAGCCTGCCTCCTTCCCCACCCAGATCCCCTGCTCTCAGGCACTGGTGCTCCCGGTACTCTCATAATGGCTCCCAAGGCCAAGTGGCCTCTCTTCTACATTTCTTGCCTAATCCCAAGCACTTGAATGAGGTAAATGTAGCCACAAAATGCTTTTTCCCTCTTCCTTCTGGGCTCGCCCCCTCTCACCAGCATAATAAACAGGAAATGTCTCCAATGTTCCAACATTATCAGCTGCAGGTACTTTTCTGTACCATTCTGAATCAACTGCAGGCCTTCTCTGAATCAACAGAGAAATTCATGGACATTTCTCCCCCTTCCCATTTTCCTTCCCTGAGGCAGTATTAAAGAATGCAGTTATGGTGTGCCTGGGTGGCTCAGTCGGTTAAGCATCCTACTCTTGATTTTGACTCAGGTCATGATCTCAGGGTTGTGAGATCGAGCCCTGCAAAGGGCTCTGTGCTGGGCCTGGAGCCTCAGATTCTCTCTCTCTTAAATAAATAAATAAAATCTTAAGAAAAAAAAAAAAGAATGCAAGGGCGCCTAGGTGGCTCAGTCGGTTAAGTGTCTGCCTTCAGCTCAGATCAGGATCTCAGGGTCCTGGGATCGAGCCCCGCGTTGGGCTCCCTGCTCAGCGGGGAGCCTGCTTCTCCCTCTCCCTCTGCCTGCCGCTCCCCCTGCTTGTGCTCTCTTGCCCTCTGTCAAATAAATAAATAAAATCTCTAAAAAAAAAAAAAAGAATGCAGTTATTCCCAGGCAAAAAATTGCAGCTTGGAAGAATGTGGTTAGCACCAGCAGGGAAATAGACTGTCTTCAACACTGGCTAAAATGCAGGGTCTAAGGGGCTGAGCTGAGACTCATATTTACCAAAGGGCAGGGAAAAGGTAAGAATGGCATTTTCTTTGACCATGGTTTACAGTTATGACTAGTAGGCTGCAAGTAGAGACATCCTAAAAGGCCCAGCTACCCACTGTCCTGGCCAGGAAATTAGGGCAGAAAATGACATTTGAGGGAGTGTCTGGGTGTAGTGGCAGAACTGACGGGTACATACACCAGAAATGGCATGCATGGTATGTGAAGTCACAAGACCCGGCTCTGCCACAGAGATCATGGGCAACATGTACCACCTGCAAGAGGAATGAATGGCATCTGAGCCCAGTGGGTAGACAACCTATGGATTTTTTTGAAGACAAAATACAATTTTCCCTAAAATAGCACACCTCAAGTGGTAGTAGGACAAACCACCTGCTACTAAGGAATTTGAGAAGTTGAACCCAAACATGGAAAATATCCGGGTTTTCTCATGGCAGGTGGGTGAAAACACAGACTTAAATAGACTGTTAGCCAAAAAAAATTGGTAGGACCACGGAGCTTCCCTCACACCAAGAGAGCTTGTTCTCTGAACTTTGCTAACAATGTATCGGTAGTGTTTGTTCTTGTAAACTTTCGACAGCCTGGATGACCCCAGGCAAGTTAACAACCGCTCTGTGCTTTCCTTTCCTCATCTATAAAATGCAGGTATAACACCTAAAATATACGGATGGTGTGAAAATTAGCAATGATGTGTATAAAGCACCTGGAACATCACAGCTAGGATAATAGTAATGCTACAGTTATTATGTGATAGAAGAGGTGATCAGAAAGGTCATTTTGACTTGTACTTCTGCCGTAGACTTGTACTTACCCATTGCCCGTGTATGCAGTGTTTGGAAGAAGAAAAAACACAAGGAGAGGATTCAAATCATCACCAGTCTATAATAATGAAACACTGCAGACATGGGTGTAACCAAAAGTTGTAAAAGAACTTCCAAAACCTATATTTGAGTGTAGTTGACATGGAGATTGTGGTGAGAAAAAGAGGTAGAAAAATACCGAGGGTGGACACAAGCTCATGAGCTGCCCGTAACCATAACAGAAGCTGATCATGACTCAATATGGCTTTTCTGAAGGTGTGAAAGAAACGGGGGGGGGAAGATCATTGGTTTTCTAGTAACAAGGCTACTCAGTGATCTGCAGACATGCTATGCCTGCTTCTACCACCAAGCAGGTGGCTCCCATGAAGACTTCCCTGATGCTTTCCTGCCTCCTAGAGCCCCATCGCACCTCCTGGCCTTTACGTGCTACCTCATACTTCTTTTTTGCAGATCCACACGCTGGCCCACAATCATAAGCGCCTTCAGAGCAGTATATGATGCTATACATTTTTATATTAAACGACCAACACAGGGGCGCCCGGGTGGCTCAGTCAGTTAAGCGGCTGCCATTGGCTCAGGTCATGACCCCAGGGCCCTGGGATCGAGCCCTGCATCGGGCTCCCTGCTCTGCAGGAAGCCTGCTTCTCCCTCTCCCTCTGCCCCTCCCCCCTGCTTGTGCTTGCTCTCGCGCTCTAAATAAATAAATAAATATCTTTAAAACAATTTTTAAAAAAATAATATAAATGACCAACATAGGAAAAGTCTCTGGCACTGTGTGGGAGTGCTTGGCAAATGTGTTATTGTAATGAAGGGCACAAGAGCCCGTCCTGGTCTCATTATAAAAGCATTAACCCCAATTCTCTGGCCAGTTCGTAACATGATTCCTCTTCCTCCTCCTTTTGTGAATCCCACATTACTGAGCATGGGGCCCACAAACAAAAGTCAACAAATAGGTTGAATTAATGATAAGCACACACGCAAGGTTCATGCCATCATACTCTGCCATCACCATTTGGGACCTAGTTCTTCAACTTGCTGATGAGATGTTAGGAGGTTACCTATTGCAAACAGTTCAAAAGGGATAGGAAATTTGCCCCTCTCCTCTTTGTACATCAGGAGTGGGGGTTGGGGATCAAGAGTCTTTCTCCCCTGACAAGCTTTAAAAATGGCTTTATTACCAACTAGTAATGAGATAGCCTACAGCATTAGTAGGTTGAACTTCAGAATGAAGTTGGCAAAGGAAAACCACCAGCAGTAGTGCCTGTGAGGTCAGCTGTTCCTGACAAGATGTATGCATGGGATGGAAGGTGAAGTTAAATTAGGTGGGGAAGGAGAGAGATTCGAAGTCAGGAAGACTATAAATACCTTACAGCTACTTTCAAAAAAAAAAAAAATGAGACAGTTGAGAGAGGAAAGAATCAAAAACTTTTTAAAAAACTGTGTGCGTGTATATTTCCAACTAGACTGTCAGCTCTTTGAAGACAGGAACAAAGTCTGCTTCTTCTAAGCCTCCCAGTCCCTGGTATGTGTTGGCTGCCTAACAGATGCTCATGGAATGTTAAATAAGATTATAACGTATAGGTAAGGGAAAGAGAACTTGGCAAAGATAAAAAGGAATCTTTATGAGACCCCTAAAGAAGGAAGGTGAAAAGCAATCCCCCAGCAGGAGTGGGGGTTAATGTGAAATTATGTGTCCCCCTTTCAATTCAATGTTTTCATCTTTATCCTAAATCCCCACTTTGAGAATAAGGTACTTGCCTTTTTTTTTTTTTTTTTTTTTTTTTTTTTTGCACCTGCCAGCAAAGTGGTTAAATTACCAGCTGGTCCTCTCTCTGGGGGTCAGTCCCTTTCCCCAACAAAGCACTGTGGACCTGAGAACCTACCTCATCTAAACACCAGTAACAAGATATTACAGCCAGATTTCTGGCAGGTTCCACCCTCATTCGGCAAAGCATAGAGCAGCCTTTCCTATTTGCAGAGCCAATGGGACATCTATAGCTATGTCTCCGTCTTTTGTTGCTGACTGAAATGCTGTTACTGCAGTCAGTTCCCATAGAATCAATAAATAGAATCCTAAAATAACTCTTTTGGGGCGCCTGGGTGGCTCAGTCAGTTAAACGTCTGCCTTCGGCTCAGATCATAATCCCGGGGTCCTGGGATCGAGCAGCGTTGGGCTCCTTGCTCAGTGGGGAGTCTGTTTCTCCCTCTACCTCTGCCACTTCCCTCTGCTCCTGCTCTCTCTCTCTCAAATAAATAAATAAAATCCTTAAAAAATAAAATAACTATTTGAAGTAGATATTATTTTTCCCATTTATAAATGAGAAAACTGAGGGCTCGGTGAAGCGTCCTGGAGATCATAGAGCTGATAAGGAGCAAGTCTGGTAACAAGACTCAGCCCCACCTTTCTTAGGAATCCATGGATTATTAACTTCCAGGAAGCAGACAGGGTGACCAACCACCCCAGTTTTCCCAGGACTGAGGGATTTCCCAGGAGGAAACCAGGAGTGTCAGGCAAACGGGGAGGATGATGACCCTAGCAGGGACTGTGTTGATCCCGTTCACTGTTGTATACCTGTGGCACATTGTGAGCACTCAACAAATACGTGCTGAGTGACTTAAAGAATGAATGAGTGATTTTGTAAGAGTCCTAGGACATGTTTAAATGCTCCAATTCCTTTATAAAAGGCCATTTAAGGCACCTTCTTAGCCCCCTCCCTGCCTCATCAAACAGTATGAGGATCATAGCGTTACTATGCATGAGAATTTCATTGTGAAAAAGAAGACTGCAGAGATACCCTAACGAGCAACTGAAATTGAGTTTTGCTTGTCTTTGTTGCTTTGGAGGAGGAAAATAAATGAATGGTAAAGTTGATTCTTATTTTCAAATAAATTAAACATTCAGAAATGTGTGTTTGTTGGCTACTTTCAATAGCATGTTTCTTTCTTAAACCAGACTCCAAGCCAGCCTCCTGTCCAAGTTTTCTGTAATGCCTTATTGTCTAGTCTGTTTGGCTATTTTAAAAAACGTTGAATATCAACAATGGCTTTCAGTCAACTTTTGTATGAAGCAATCTTGGTTGAATGAGAAGATCCCAGAGCTTATAGTCCCGTCTGCTGTGCTGCCCCGGGCTGGGCTTGAATGTGTGTGACTGATAACAGGACACATTTCTACCTTAGTTATTACATTCCTGCTCCATAATTCATTGGCCACTCTCTTTTTAGGAAAGATCTCTGTGGCAAAGTGGGCAGGACAGCAGGTAAGTGCACTGAGGAGAAACCTGCCTCCTAGGGCTCCCGGGCTGGGTGTGGGTTCCCAGGGTCCAGCCAGGTCCATGGGCCCCTACAGCTTTGCTGGAGCCCTCACAGAGGGGATGCTTTGCAACAGTATGCAGTGACAACTAATCAAACTACTTACCTGCTGTGTGAAGGGTTAAGGCTCTGTGAGGAGGGTTACCTTTACATGGGGTTTGGCCCAATTTGGTTTGTTTTTTCTTTTGCCAGGCTTGAATGAAAAGTGAATATGCTGATCTGGAATTGCCTTTCTTTCCCAATGCTGGTTTTTGCTCCTCCTGAGGGGTCCTCTCTAAAAGCTGCCAGCATATAATTTCCTGCTTTTGCAGAGGGCTCCTGAGCTTGGAATGGCCCTTTTTTCTCCACCCTCAGGTAAACAAGGTCCCAGCAGGGGCCAGGCAACTGACTCCAGATAACTTTTAAGATTTCTGTTACTTCAAACGAAAAATTGCATTGAGTTGCTGAACTACTCTCTATTCCATATCAAGGTAAGTCATAGGGGATTGCATATCTGAGCTTTCTATTGTTTTGGGAACTGTCATAGTTAATTCAGCTTGTGTGACATGCTCAGCTCGGGGGTGGCTGGCTTAGAAAAGATGAGGCAGAGTCTTCCCTGAATCCAAACACACCACATGGAGTAGGAACCACGGGGACTGAGTTACTCTCAGCAAACAAACATGTCAAAATCTAACTTGACAGAAAGAGAAAAGAAACAAGGGCCCTTAGCCTGTCACCAGTTGGGAACCTGAGTGGAAAAAGGGAAACAGGGAGGGAATAAGAGAGAGAACACCCCTGTTTACAAACTGCTTCTTTGTGAATGAAGCAACATTCTAAAATCTAAGAGGAATATTGCCGGGAAGGGGGAAAGAGCAAGACATCCCACAGTATGTTACGTTGGCCACAAAGCCATCAGACTCCTAGAGTTCATTCATTCCTCTGCTGTGGTCCCTTTGTCTCAAACCCAGAACCCTTGACAGGGTCTCCGCGTGCATGCGCTTCACTGTGGACACAGTATAAAGAGCATCAAAGGGCTCTACAGTCAAATCCCATGTCAGAGGACCAGCCATCCAAAGTAACAACACATAGCATTCTGGTTGGGGTCTCTGACCGACCCGTAACATAGCAGACATATGCAGCTCCTTCCCAGTTTGAAAGGTGATTTCTAAAGTAAATTATCAAAGATTTACTTATCTCTTTGGGATTTAATACAGCCTGAGTAAAGGCAAACGTGCAAATAAAAGACCACATGTGACACAGTACAGCACCTAATTATTTTATTCTTTAAAAATTTTTTTTGCTTTTGCAAATCAATCCATAACTACCATTTGTGTGGTCACTGACCAAACTATGACAGCAATTTATAAGAATATCCATATTGAGGGTCACCTGGGTGGCTTAGTCAGTTAAGTGTCTGCCTTCGGCTCAGGTCATGATCCCGGGGTCCTGGGATCAAACCCCCCCCATCGGGCTCCCTGCTCAGCAGGGAGTCTGCTTCTCCCTGTTGCCCCTGCTCATACTCTCTCTCTCTCTCTCTCAGATAAATAAAATCTTAAAAAAAAAAAGAATATCCATATTGAGCTGTAAGCAAACCCAAAAAGGTAAGTAAAAGATCTAACTTTGAATGTTTCTACTTGAACAAAGCAATAAAAACAATACACTCCCTCCCTGGCCCCCCAACTTTGTTTTTTCATTGGTAGAAAGCAAAATAAAACTGTGTGAAAGAAAGAGTCAATAAAGCTCTTCACTGGAATCAAATCTAATTGCTTTGAAAGAAAAAAATTCACTACTTAAAATGAAGCATTTTCTAAACTGTGACTTATTTCTCACATCCTATGCACCTAATGACCAGGCTGAGAAACTGAGGTCTCTGCACAAGTCAGAGTCCTCAAGCTTTTCTCCCTTTTATATGTGGCCTCACTGAGAGATAAACACAGGGCCTAAGGGAGGAAGATGGCCGAGGGGGATTAAATTGATAGAGCTAGAGGAGCAAACGCTTGGATGCATGGCAGCCTGACTGGCTTTTAAATTTCTTTCTTCCCTAGGTTTAGGTTCACCATCTCCCAGAGGTTTCACTGGGTTTGGAGGTTTCATGGCAGGAGGTTGTTGGATTTCCATTTATATGTACTACTATCAAGAATCAAAAAGTCAAATATACTTGGTTAAAGAGGCCTTCTTTGTTTTTCAAAAAGAATACTATTTTAAAAATATGTGTGTGAAAGATTAGCTGGGGAATTAGATTTGCTGTGAAGAAAGAAAGCCACAACAGTTAATGATGGCCAAAAAAATACGTGTTAAAAAATGGGAACATGAAGATTACTACTGTTCTGCTTTATTAGTAAAGCACAGTCAAATGTACAGTAAGTTTTAAAAAACACAGGCATTCACATTATTTTTCTAACATGTCATGGATTTTTAAAATTGAAGCACTTTATATGAGCAACATATTTAGCATGACTAAAATCCTCACCTGTTGTTCTTTTCAGATCGGTGAGGATCTTAGTCTTGCTCTGCCACTGACTATGTGCTGTGTGACCTTGGGCAGATCGCTTCTCTTCTCTGGGCTTCAGTTTCTTCCCTTATTTTGAGGCAGTCACAGCCGGTTGATTATTTGTATATTTCTTCCAGTGTTCACAGTCCATGATTCTCTTTCAATCAGTGTGGAAATGGGGAGCCTAGTGAATGGGAAGGCTTGTTTAATGGGTGCAAAACAGAAAAAAATTGAGAGATGTTTGGCACAGGTGGGGTTAGAGTCAGAAGGATAAGACTGTCATCAAAAGCGACACTCTTCTGGGCCCATGCCAGCCATTCAGCCACAATGACAGGACTTCTAGAGTAAATGAAGGGTACAACAGCAAGATGGACCATGCAGCGGAGGTCAAAGTTGGAGGCTAACTGGTAAGATGACAGTCAGAGAAACTTACTCTGTGGAGTAAGGATTGCTATGCTCCAGTCTAGAATGCTAACTTTCCTTGAACTGTGAAACACTGCTGAGGACCAACTATTGTACTAACTGATGGTTGTGGCATATATGTAATTAATATGTGCTCAGAATTTACAAGACATTGTGTGAAAAAGGAATGGAATAAGTCCTATGCCTCATGCTTGGCATCTAAGTAGATTAGACTCAAACAAGGAGGGAACTGAGCATACTCTGGAAGGGGAAACCCACCCTCTTTCTTTCTTTTTTTTTTTTTTTTTAAGTAATCTCTCTGCCCAACATGGGGCTGGAATTCATGACCCTGAGATCAAGAGCCACATGCTCTACCAACTGAGCCACCCAGGCAACCCCCACCCTCTTTCTAAAGCAGATTCCTGGGGCACCTGGATGGCTCAGTAGGTTAAGCATCCAACCTACGGTTTGGGCTCAGGTCATGATCTCGGGATTGTGGGATGCAGACCGGAATCAAATTGGGCTCTGCACTCAGCAGGGAGTCAGTTTCCCCTCCTCCCTCTCCCTCTCCCTCTCCCTCTGTCCTCCCTCCATCCCCATGTGCTGTCTCTCTCTCTCAAATAAATAATAAATATTTTTTAAAAATAAATAAATAAAGCAGATTCCTGGGGCACGTGGCTGGCTCAGTCAGAAAAGCATGTGACTCTTGATCTCATGAGTTCAAACTCCGCGTTGGGTATAGAGATTACTTAAAAAAAATGATAAAGCAGATTCCTGAGGCTTGGTGCTGAGTTATGCAATGAGTTGTATGTAAATGGACTAGACCACCATACCGGGGGATGAGCAAAAGAAAATGAAGAAAGGTTCTGCTAGGCAAGTGAGACATGGGCCAGGAAAGGAGCAAAGAAGAGGCCAAAGCAAAAGTCTGGAGAGCTGGGAGGAAGGCCCCAGAGTCCATAGCAGATATGAGAGCCCAAGGTGAAGGGAAAACAGGGCCTCTGGGGGAGACACTTACCATGGAAATAGAACTTGCAGCTAAAGAGGCAGGAAGAAAGAGAACAGCTGAGCCCAGATGAAGCAGTGTGGGTGGGCTTCAACAAGACACTCCCGGAGGCCAGGGACTAAGTCCTATTCTTCTCTGTCTCCTCATCAGTGCATCCCACTCTTGGCATATAAAGCTGACAAACTAGCAGAGGTAGCAGACAGAAGTCATCACCATTTGGAAGGAAAAGGATCCAGGATGTTTTAAAGGTGAATTGCTGAAAGTTTCCTTGCTATGAACACTGAAAAGAAGTGAAATTCCCTAGGATACAGACAAATGGAGAATAGTCATTACTGCATGCTCCTATAAGTAAAGAGCATGTTTAGGGGCATGGAGTTGGTGTGCGGCACAACCTTTAGGATTCAAAGTGTGGTCCAAGGACCAGCAGCATGGGTATCACATGGGAGTGTGTTAGACATGCAGAACTGCAGGCCCTGCCCAGAGCCACTGAGTCAGAATCTGCATTTGAACAAGACCCCAGGGGATTCCTATGCACATCAAAGTTTGAGAAGCAGTGCACTTAAAGGGGGGTCAGCAAACTTTTTCTGTTAAGGGGCAGACACTAAATAGGTTTTTCAGGTCACATTCAGTTTCTGTCACTGCTGCTGCTCCCTCCTCCTCCCTGTCCTCCTCCTCCCCCTCCCTCTCCTCCTCCCCCTCCCTTTCCTCCTCCTCCCCTCCTCCTCCCCTCCTCCCCTTCCTCCTCCCCCCCCCCCCCCCCCCTCCTCCCCCTCCTCCTCCTCCTCCCTCTCCTCCTCCTTTTCCCTCTTCTTCTATGTAAGCCTTTAAAAATGTAAAAGCCATTCTTAGCTCACAGGGACTGGTAAGATTGAGCCCCACAGGCCTTGGTCCTCCCCCCACCCCCAAACACAGGATTGAGCTCAGGGAGGCTGGTGTCAGAGACAGAAATCATAGCACACAGAGTCAAAATCCCCGGAGCTAAGTGTGAGCTTGCACAAGTGTCTTAACCTCTCTACACCACAGTTTCCTCATGTGTAAAATGGGGCTACTGGTAGTACCTACCTCACAGAGCTTTTGAGAGGAGTAAATAAGATAATGTATGCTAAAGCTCTTTAAAAACTGTAAGACTATTATCCTGATAATGTCTGTCTCATTCGAAGTGAAAGAAGAGCTAGCTCTCCTGGAGTGTAGTGAATAGGACTAAAGCTGTTCTCTCCACCCAGATCATCAACATTCAACGTGTCCTCCCCACAGAGGGAGGAGATGGCTTGGTCAGCCTGAGAGTCCAAAAAACAAATACAAAACAAATCTGAAGCTCCTTTCGAATCATCAGCCCATAAAATCTCCAGCTACATTCTTGCTTTTGTATCATCCTTTTCTCTTCTGGCAAATTCCAAGTTCTTTTAAATTAGCATTCCACTTGGATTCACCTACATCCAACTAATTCAACTTGGGCCTCAAATCCTCATGATCCTGTAGACCACAGAATGTTCTGTGTCATTTCTTAGGACTCACCATATACTTTTCACTTGTGCTAAATGCTTTATATACATTAAAGCATTATCCTTATAACAACCCTGTTAAGTAGCTACTATTACTTATAATATTTTACAGATGAGGAAACAGATGCAAAGAAGTAACTCACCAAGGTCACACCACTGTGGCAGAGCTGAGATTCAAACCCTGCAGTCTGATTCCAAAGCCCATGCTCTTCACTAGGAAGGCATATGACAAAAGGAGATGAATTTTAGGACACAGAGTACTAAATATACGGGAGTGGGGTTAAGGGCAGTCTTTTTCAGTGTCACGATACCCTCTGTGCAGACTGCAAATGGTCAGAGGGGTGTCTAGCATTTCTGAGATACAATGTGCAGAGGCGACAAAAGGCAGGATGTATTTCTAAAAAGGAAAAGATGCACAGAGAAGGCTACTCACTCTTCTGCACATGTGGCACAAACTTTTCAAGGCGCTGATGATGGATTCACTTTGTACTGTACCCACTTCCCATAGTCTATGGCACCCATGTTTTGCTACCCAAAAGCTGAGAAGCAGCACGGGCCACCATGGAGAATAGAGTCAATGCATACAAGGCCCCGTGAGCCATATCACCCTCTCTCTGTGGTTGGTCAAGGTTACTATTTGCCTTTTTGACATACTATCAATTATGCTGCCGAAAGAGATACTGGACCTTTAGTTTTCTTATAAAATAAGAAACTGAGTTTAATTAAACCATCAGTAACTTGGACCTAATTATTTCAGACAGTATTTAATTAATGTTTCATGGGTACCTAATGTAATTAAGGTTCCTTTAATAAGACCTTCTGTGACATTAAAATATATGACCTTTATCTTCCTTATCTACCACATTCTGACAACTCAGATTTGTCATTTTCACTAAAAGGTATAGTTTGATTAAATAGAACAGACCATAAAATTAATCTGGCAAATTATACTTGTTTGTTTCTTTTTTGCTCCCCACCTCAAACCCTAATAAGTTAAGTCTTTTAATTAGCAGCACAGATACAAGTGTTCATGCTACCATTTAACTTTTAATTTGCCAAAGTGTTTCTTTTGTACATGAATTTTTGTGACCAAAGCAGATAACAACTATCCTTTATTAATCATGGTGAAGGGTTCAATCTTTAAGATATGAAAAATAATGAGCTGTTCTTTACTTTAACAATGACTAGTGATTGTTTTAAGATGTCCTGCCGTTAATAAAAGGGTTTAATTCCTGGTACTAATGAGCCACTCTAAATATGAAAATCTCTATTGGCATCGCAAACAAACATAAACTGCATCCTAAAATCTAAGGTGATTCAAAGATGCTCATGACCTTCTTTCTCAAAATTCAAAAGATTTTCATGACCCTATGACCAAAATTCAAAAGGTCCCAATGAATGACCTTTTCCCCAAAAGCTGCAAATGTGCATGCAAGACCTAACTGGGGAAAGGGAAGTTAGTCTCATATTGGCTAAGTATTTAATTTCCTAGGAAATTATCTTGTTCAATGAAAGTGGAGAAAGGTAGGCTAAGAGGAATATAATTCAAGTGGGGATCCTTATACTCTCATCCCATTTTCAAGACCCGCAAAGACTGGATTCCCTTCTATTTTAGCAACAACGACAACAGACTGTTGCCTCTTCTGAAACACAAGATATGCCTCCACCTTCAAGGAAAAGAGGCAAAGCTGGGAAAAGGTTCTTCCTGAGGCACTGGCTACCTGGATGCAAAGTAGTGGACAGAAGGGAGGGAGTGGGGGTAAAGGGTGAGAATCCGCAGAGGCATGCAGACAGTCTGCAATACACCCTTCCTAAGTCTGCTGAGTGAGAATTCTGAACACAAAGGTTGAAGGTTATCACTGGTCTAGACCACTGCTGTTCCTAGAGAACTTTCTGCAATGATGGAAACATTCTATATCCGCACTGATCAATATGGTAACCACATGGCTGTGGAACACTTGAAATGTGGCTAGTGCAACTGACAAACTGATTTTTCTATTTTATTTAATTTGAAGTAATCAAAATTGGAATTGAAATAGCCACATGTGACTAGTAGCTACCTTACTGGACAGGGCAGTTCAAGACAATCTTCCCTCCCAGCCCCACTTCACTCACAGAAGGGGAGAATACTCAGAGCAGACAGCCATCCTAGTGGGCAGCCTCCTTTGCTGGGCACTGCAATATCTGAGGACCAGCCCACAAATCCCCAGTTACTCCTCAGAGTATGAGGCCAGACTCTATTGCTTCACTCGGACACTGCCTCCAGTTCACACTAATTATTTCCTTCCACAGCAGCTCGGGGATAATGTCCCTATGGAATCATTTGACCACATGGTACCACTGCCGTGTGAGATAGAAAGGGAAAAGCAGAGAAACAGGAACTCCTATAGGCCATGTTCCTGTGGAAAAAAATGTAAGGGGAGAAAGGATGGCATTTTGGAACACAGGGCCAAGATTCTAGAGGTTTTTCTGCTGTGTTAGGTGGTTCTGAGTTCAGAACAAACTAAAATAGAATTCAAATACCTCCACTTCTGGCTGTGTGATCCCAAGCAAGTCATTTGACTCTCTGAGCTGTCCTAGCCTCCTCTGCAAAAGAAGGGAATAGCACCGGTCTTGCAGAGTGGCTGCGAAGATTCAAGAAGGTAATGTAGAAGTAAATGCTTTAGAAAACCCTAAAGCACTACATCAGGATTACACATTGTTGCTTCATTGTTAACCAGTTTAACACTATATCCAGTGGCACATATAAAAACAGTTCCTTTTGCCTTTTTCCAAGATACCAGATTGAAACCTAGAATGCTGAGGCAAGCACTGGGGAATCTTGGCCCTGACGGGACTGCTGGGCTGACAGGTGCCTCAGGAGGGCCCTCTGGGCTTTGATTTCACAGTCAGACTAGTCTAAGAATCAGGGAGCAATAGGCTACTTAGGAACTCCACTTGCTGAAACAAGGAGACTATAGAAAAATCAGAGTAAATCCCAAAGGAAAAAAAATATATATATATATATATATACACACACATACTTTCATATTTATATAAAATCTATTTTATATACTTCATATTATAATAAACATTAAATATATATAACATTATAATAAACATAATGAATAATACTTATAAATGTATACTTATATTAACCACTTATTGAGTGAATGGTATTCCAAACAGATTCAGCTAAATGATATCAAGACTTTCACATGTTAATGCCCAGCTCAAATTTCCTTAGTGATAGCAGTCCAACAGAGTGGCTGGGGAGCACGTGGTAGTTTGCTGGGGTACTGGGGACATCCCACATCCTGATCTGGGTGGTAGCTGCATGGGTGTATAAATATTTAAAAATCAATCCTTCTCAGGGCACTTGGCTGGCTCAGTCGGTAGAGCATCCGACTCCATCTCAGGGTTGTGAGTTTGAGCCCCACGTTGGGTTCAGAGATTACTTAAAAATAAAATCTTTAGGGGGCGCCTGGGTGGCGCAGTGGGTTGAGCATCTGCCTTCAGCTCAGGTCAGGATCCCGGGGTCCTGGGACCATGCTCAGCAGGGAGCCTGCTTCCCCCTCTCCCTGTGCCTCTCCCCCTGCTTGTGTGCACTGTGTGTGTGTGTGTGTGTGTGTCAAATAAATAAATAAATCTTTAAAAAAAAAAGAAAATAAAAATAAAATCTTTGAATAAATATAAGTAAATAAATAGAAACCAATCCTTCTCTACACTTAAGATCTAGGCACCTTACTGAATGTAAATTATACCTTAGTAATTTTTTTTAAAAACTCAATTAATAAATTTTTAAAAGGATGAGCAACATATCTGTGAAGTAGCATAAATAGCCATCTAATGAAAGTGACTGGCCCAAGGCCACACAGCTAACTATCAAAAGGTAAGAGACAGTATTGGAATTCCAGTCTCTGGATTCCCAACCCAGTCTGCATTCCAATTTTCCAGGACACTTCAACCACTGCCTGAGGAGGACACTTTACATTAAGGACAACAAAGAGCCAAATTATGTTCTCAGTATCAACAATAGAACTGACTTTTTCACAAATCAATATCAAGAGCAATTCTTAGAAGGCAGTGCTCACTTAGCCAGAAGTGCACTGGGGGCCCCCACACTGTAAACACTACTAGCCTTCTCTCAGTTCCTCCGGCCTGAGTGTGTTCCTAAAATTCCCTGATAGCAACCATCTCAGCCACATCTGCACCCAGCCTCTCAGGACCACACTGAGGTCAAGCACATATCTCTGGGTGACAGCTATGAGAGAGTTGGGGTCTTCTAGGCATTAGCTCATTCAAACCCCCGAAGGTTATGGCAATAGGGTGCAGACATTAAAGACATTAAAGAAAAAAAACCTAGCTTTAAGAAACGAACTGTAAAATTTCCTGCAATTCAGCTCCCAGCTCAAAAATAGCAGCAGCCAAGATGTTTTAAACTCTCTGTAGGTTATCCTCAGAAGGTGGAATTACATAGTGAAAAACAGAAAGTTTACAAAAAGAACAAGAAATGTAAAAACATAACAGAGTAGAAAATCTGGTAATGACTGATGATTTTTATTATGGCTGATTGAATTTCCGTGAGAAACTGTGTTGACAAGAATGATTAATTTAACAAAATAGTTGCAGGATGAGGCTTATGTGTAATAAAGGAGCTCTAATACCCTGATATGAAATATGAAGAAAATATTACCAACATAGAGAACAACTATATTTAGACTTGTTAAGTGACCCTTTTCCCATTAATTCCTGAAATCGGATAATACGTTTGTCCTCTCAGTGGATCATTTTGATAAACACTTATTTTGCTTACATCCCCCTTTAAAAGTCTTTTCATTTTAAGAATGAGGGGGCAGGGCAATGATGGAAAACTGGCCACCTTAACATATAAAAATAGGATAAATATGGATGTGAAAAAATAAACTTAGGTGTTCAAATAAAAAAACACATTGCTAATAGCTGCAATGGAATATTTCACTACAAACACAAATCAGGCACTGCTTTAATCAAATTGAATTTAGATTATAGACTTTCATGTAAAACCTAATTTACTTTGAATTCCCCGGTCACGACTTGTGCGGGCCTTACAGGACAAGGTTAAAGAGATTACATCTGGGTTCATGTCAGCAGCATCTGCTGGTTAGTCCTCTGCATGCTGATTTAATGAGAGGTTATGCACAGTCTGTCGGAAGGACTTCCATTCCAGGCAGGTGCTTGAGAGAAATCTTCATTTCCATTGCGACCACTAACGGGGCTTTCAGAATCAGGAAACCGATGCATCACTATCCTCTGATGTGTAAAATAGTCTGATATTTGTCACCACTTAGCTAAACTTATAAGCAGAAATTACAGCTAGACCTTTTTTTTTTTGCAGTTCAAAAGGGAAAAAATTGTTATTCTGAAATGTAGCCTTTTAGAAAACTGATTTATGCATATTTTGCCTAAAACGACAGTCATCTTTAAGAGGTATGTTTCTAAGTGACACAATGCTATATATAGCTGTATAAATAATATGCATATTTTAGAAGGAAAATGCATTAAAGACTGCTTATCCTTAATGAACAGAGGAGGGCAACACAGAAATCATTCATCCTGAAAATTCTAACACAAATTTTAAAATAATTTAAATTCATTAAAACATTTTCTATTTCAATTCACAAGTTCTTCAGAGAAGAGCTTAAAGATGTTCCTGTAATTATTGTAACAGGAAGGGGTTCGAGCCATTAAAATAATCTTTGGCAATTCAGTGTGATTCCCCTTATTTACGCAGCACTCCTCTGAGTGCGCCCAAGTTCCCCTTTGCCTTCGCTGAAATGGTCACTTCTAAGTGCCGTGTCACAAAGAGGTTCAAATTCCAAAATCAATCAAGTCATTTTGCCAAAGAAGGATTTACAATCGAGTAATCTGTAATCATATAGATGCCTTATGATAATTATCTTTTCGAGCATATATTTGTGACCAGGGGTGTTTAAAAAGGGGGGGGAGGGGTGGATATGGCTCGTGGTATTTCATTAGGATGAGACTGAGAAATTCCAAGCATTTTCTTTTTCTATTAAGTCCCACTTTTGTGTATGCCCTACTCACATACCATTGTGCAAACCTAACAACTGGACATAGCTCTTGACAAATCAGTTTAAATATTCATTTTGAGTATGCATAAAAATTATAATAAGAAGATGGGCAATTTTCTCAACAGGCCTATCATAATCATGAGAACTGATTATTCGTGGTAGGGGATACAGGATGAACAGGTGTTTGGGCTCAAGAGAATACATTAATTTCTCCAGTTTCAACAACTGGGATCCTGACTACAGATGACAGAAGTTCTTCCACTGCATGCGTATTTGGGGGATGCAGGCAGGAGCACACTGGGGTAAACTGGAGTTGTTGTGAAGCAACTGCATACGTGGGTTTGCATCTGCTTCAGAATGTGTTAACCTCGGCTTATTTTTTATTCAGTCATCAATGAGTGGCAAATCTCTAGTCAAGCTCTACATCTCCCTCACACAGGATGATCACCAGACTGCAAGCGCCAAAGTAAAGGCTCTAACCCTCCCTCCTGGCAGCTGACACAAGCCCTCAACTGCTGGAGGGAAATCTGAAAGAAAATGGCCTCAGCCGCAAGGAATGTGAAGGATTAGGATGTTTAATGACTTAGAAGTTGAGTGATATTGACAATTCTCCCCGTGTTTAATCAAACATTTAAGACAAGCTGAAGAGTCAGAGAGTAGTTTGAGGACAATAAAAGCAAACAAACTGTCTTGTCCAGACAAGTCAATTTCTGCTAAAGTGACAGCATTTCTGAAAACAAAGTTTCCCCTTTCTCCTCCCCCACAGCTACGGCAGGCAGTGAGTAGATTCTGCGGCCCATTTGACAAACAGCCATGTGCTCAAATGCACATCGGTCCGAGCTGGTCTCTTGCCCAGTTTCGATAATAAATGAAATAAGTACGAGTGGCAATAATAAAGATATATTATTATCTTTTGGTTCTAGTGTCGTGGGCATTAAATATGAAGGCAGGCTTATTTAGATTTCTAAAATGTATCCTTTGTGATTCTCCTTGTACCTCTCTGGATGTTCACGGGATAAACATAGTTAATAAAATTCAATTGCTTAATATGTTATGAAAACAAGGGTGACTGATTTTTCCTGTATCAGGCAAGTGCTTCTTTCAGTAGAAGCCTCAGCTCTTTAGTCATCCTACAGATCCATTGCTTATTGAAATTCTGTCCATTAGGGAAACTGCAGGACACAAAAACTAGAAACATTTTTTTTCAAAGAGGGCTTCCTCAAAGGTCTTAGTGGTGAGTGGGGCAGGTAAAACCCGGGGTGAGCAAACTAGAATTTGCATGTCAATAGATGGGTTTAACATACATTAACACATTGGTGGGTAACGAACCATTGTTTATGTGTTAATGAAGACATTTTCCTAATGATAGGTATGCATTTTTGCATATCTCTCACATCTAAAGTTTGCAGAAAATTTGACTGGGTGGGGAGATAAAACAGTGATTTCCCTGGGTAAAGAATCATAAGTTACCATCAAGGTGGCCAAAGCAGAATAAATAAAGCAGGACATTAATTACTAAAGATCACTAGATTAACGTAGCACATTAGTAACTAGAATGTCACTCTAAATCAATCAGAATTAGAAAAAAACTATTTCCTTCTCCTGTGGCATGAAATGGTGGCTGTAAATGTTGAAGAAATTTGTCCTTCTCAGCACACGGCTCTAGATTCAAACATGAATCCTGACTTTTAACAAGTTAGAAAGGTGACTGCCTTGAAGACACCATCACATGCCTCGACTTGGCTTCCTGGCAGGGCATGCGGTTGGGGGAGAGGGCGATGAAGGGTCAGTAAAGAAACTCATAAGTGAAAGTATCTTAGAGCCTTGAGCTTGTACTCTGGAAACGCTAGTTTCCCCAAGGCCACATTCAACCCTTTCCCAAAGTACCATCCTAAAAACCCTTTTGGGTCAAGTGACAACTTCCTAGAATCAGGAATATTGTGACATCTCTTCTCTGGATTCAAGTCCCCACTTAACAGAGGAAATTCTTTCAAAGACAAGCTGCCCCTTCTCTGTTCAGGCCTAGTAATAGAGAAGGACTGGATTCCAGGTGAGCAGTGCGTCCCCTCAAAAGTCATCCAGAAGGCTTGGAAGTAGAATCTCGGAGTGCCTTGGCCCATGCTCTCCTCTCCCCTCATGACATGCTTCTCCACTCCCCTTACCACTCAGCTCTTCAGGTCCAGATGATCTCTCAGGCACTGTGCTGGGAAATGGGTGGCACTCTGTGGTCAAGGTTTTCCTCTATGTCTCCCGCTTGCAGCCCCGCCCCTTATATTTCTTCCCTTCCTTCCTCAAACCTGAACAAGCATCTGTTCTCTGCAGGCGCTCTGCCAGGCACCGAGGACACGGAGAGGCCATGCCCTCAAGAGGCACATTCCTTTGTGGGGATGTGGGAGCTGCTGAATATAAACCCGGCAAGGGCATTCCTCTCCCCCCCCAACATGGTCAGAGTGTTCCCTGTGGTCAGGGCGCTCACTGAGGTCAACAAAGAAAGGGAGCCGCTAAGGCCACCCCAGGAACAGGGAACGCAGCACAATTTTTTTCAGGGTGACTCACTGCTTTGAAGTAGCTAACATGTTCTCTCCCCCAAAGTTTAAAGACCTCTGAATTATAGACTGGTGAAAAGGGGGGGTATTCACTCAGCGAGGTAGATGGAAGGGCACTCGCCCACCTGCCTCCAAACTCCCCGAAAGTGTCAACAAGATGGTTGGCGGGGGCTTACCAAAGAAACTGATGTTTGCCAAACAAGAAGACAGGGTGTCTGTCTCTTTTGTTTGGACTGTTTGTATAATGCTTAACACAGTATTTCTTACTTTAAAATGGTATCCAAACAATTGTTGTTTTGCAGTGGAATCCCCTTGCCTCCCACCCAAACAAAAGCTTACAGAATCCTGAGAATGAAAGAATCAAGTAGGGCTGTTCCTGCTGAAGACCTGGAGCAAAGACCACTCCAAAGCTATCTGCAGGCTCGACAGACAGCACGGAAGAATTTCTGTCCCCTGCAGTCTCCCCACTAGACTGGGAGACCCACAAAACAGCAACCACATCTTTCTCAGGTTCCTACTTCCAGAAACTACCACACTGCCTGGTAAATGGCGTGAGCTGATTTGAGTTGAAAATGAATGCAAGGTGCGTCAGGGGGATGCAGGACATGTCGGTGGAGACGAGAGGGCTAAGTGACTCACAGTTGGATGTGGTGGCCAAAGGAATAAAACAGTTGGGAGACAAAACGAATAATGCTCGTCTCAAGTAATTTGAAACAGTGTGCAGATAAAGCAACGTGATGTACAGCTTATACACAGAATCCACCACACACAAAACCATGCCAGGGGACGAGGGACAGCTGCCTGGATGGAGGGGTTAAAGCTGGAACTGAAACAGAAAGGTCCGGTCACATAACCGGGAGGGAAGAAGGGAAAGGCAGGCTGGGATCAAATCGCGAAGACCCTCACATGCCACATTTAAGAGTCTAGCTTTATTCTACACTAAGTAGATAGCCCCTGAATAGCTCAGAACAGGTAAAAGGGTTAAAGTGGATATCAGAAAGAAGTAGAATTAAGAAGCTCTTTTAATACACCAGTAAAGAGGTGGTAAAAGCAGTGGCTTTGGGTACAGAAAGGAGACCATGCATTTAAGAGCTATAAATTGAAAGAGCCGAACTGGCAGAGTTTAATAGCCCACTCTCTGGTTATTTTTGGTTTCTCCAGCAGAAAGCAAAGTGTCATTTCTACCTGGATCTCCACATAAGCAATAGCCGGACACTTGGTGAACTGTAGCACTTGGAAGGAAGGAGGGCTGGAGGATGGGAAGGTTGGAGTGGGCACTAGGTCCTTCTCACTGAACCCGGGTCAGCCTGGTCTGGAAGCGTAAGCAGGACTCCTCATCAGCCTGTCTTCCCAACTCTACATTTCCCAAGTCCCTCATCCTCATTTCCTCTTAGCTGATTAGTTACCTCTATGCAATCTAGAGGCTGAGGCTTTTCTTCCTTAGAGCTTCCAACTTGGACATGACACTATACTTGTTACGAACTTAGTAGCTACAATGGAAAAAAGCTAAAAGGTTCAACCATTCTTATAATTTCCTTAATACTGTTCCTCTCTAAGGAAGGGGCACATGACTTCACCTTACAAAACTGAGGATTTCAGTACAGTGGGTCCTCAATTATGTACAATAAAGCTTGATGACCCACCACATCAACCTGAACCCAGCAGCTGGTAAGAAAACTTCTTTAAAACAACCACATCTTGGGGCGCCTGGGTGGCTCAGTTGTTAAAAGTCTGCCTTCAGCTGAGGTCATGGTCCCAGGGTCCTGGGATTGAGCCCCACATCGAGCCCCACATCGAGCCCCACATTGAGCCCCACATCGGGCTCCCTGCTCAATGGGAAGCCTGCTTCTCCCTCCCCCACTCCCCCTGCTTGTGTTCCCTTTCTCGCTGTGTGTCTCTCTCTCTGTCGAATAAATAAATAAAATCTTTAAAAATAAATAAATAAAACAACCACATCTTGAGTCTACTGGAGACTTCTGATAAAGCAATGGCACCAAAGGCAATGGAAGGGGGACAGTGCCAGAACTTGATAAACAGTTGACCCTACCAATCTGAAAGACATCAGTAGTCCCCATCAAAGCCATTTTATTCCCACTTTTGGTTTTCAGAAAGAAGGGTTTCCTTTATTATACTTGCTGCCTACATTCTAAGTGTTGCTCACTTGGGGACAACATATGCCTACATTATTGAGTTCTTACAAGAATTAAATGAGATTCTATGTAAATAATGCTTAAAACATAGTAGACACTCCATAATAATAGCTATCATTATTATCTTCAACAT
Source organism: Phoca vitulina (assembly GCF_004348235.1). Taxonomy (NCBI): domain Eukaryota; kingdom Metazoa; phylum Chordata; class Mammalia; order Carnivora; family Phocidae; genus Phoca; species Phoca vitulina. The sequence continues at coordinate 7,049,456 of NW_022589742.1, forward strand.
TAATTCATTTGGCCAAGCAGGCATCCAATAAATATTGACTGATGGACTGATTTTTTATTAAGTTTTTTATTTTAATCCCAATATAGTTAACATACATTATTATATGAGTTTCAGGTGTGCAATAGAGTGATTCGACAATTCTATACATTACTCACTGCTCAGCATAAGTGTGCTCTTTAATCCCCATCACCTAGTCCACTCAGCTCCCCATCCACCAAAATGACTGACTGAATGAAAGAAGTTCCTTAAAGTGAGATGATCCTACAAAAAGATGCAGACAACTTTGGCAGTTTCGAACTTGTCTAAAAGTATAAATCTTGAACATTTGTTTAAAGCTTTCCCATTTACAAAGTCCTTTTATGTATTTTTTTTCATTTAAATTGTAAACTGCTCTCACACCCAGCACACCCAACCCCCTTCACCCTGCCCTAGTTTTTTCCATAGCATTTATCAGCTTCTCATATACCACATATTTAACGTTCTCATATTTAACTATTTATTGCCTGTCTCCCACCGCGCACACACCAATAGAATGTAAGCTCCCAGAGAGCAGAGAGTTTTGTTTTGTCCCCTGATGTCTTCCAAGTGCCTAGAAGAGTGTCTGGCATACAGTAATAACACTTACAGAGTGAATGAATGAAATGAATAAAGGCTCTGCAGCTAATTGGTTAGTGGGAGCACACAATTAGGCTGAAAGATACTTACTCTGGAGAAAAATGTTAAACCTGCGTTGATTGTGGGGGAGTACAAAATAAAAAAAAACTGTAAGGAAGTGGGGGGGTTGGGGTGGGAAGTGAAAGTGGGAGGCAACTCCTCCCCCCACTGGCCTGAGGCTAAATGGGCTGAAATGCCTGCAGGAATCTCTACTTTGGAATGCAGCTTCATTGAAATATTAAAAAATAAAAACGATTCTTTACTTACAGATAATTATTTTATTTTTTTAAAGATTTTATTTATTTGACAGAGAGCACTGAGAGAACATGAGAGAGCATAAGCAGGGGAGCAGCAGAGAGAGCACAAGGAGCACAAGCAGGGGGAGCACAAGCAGAGAGAGAAGCAGGCTCCCCGCTGAGCAGGGAGCCCTGTCAGGACTCGATCCCAGGACCCTGGGATCATGACACGAGCCAAAGACAGATGCTTAACCAACTGAGCCACCCAGGCGCCCCATACAGAAAGTTTTTTAGAGTTAACAAAAAGATTTTCTCTATTACATCACTTAATTAACATAACCATCTGAGAAGGCAATGTTCATCCCCCTTTCACAGATGAGCGTGGAGGCTCACAGAAGGGAAGTGACTTGCCTCAGGTGACACTGTGGGCACAATACTACTCCAGTCTCTGGATTTGGGGGGCAGTACCTCACAGTTTCTCCACATTGCCTCTCTTGTGCACTCACACTTACCAAGGCATTTTGTTTTTGATGAATATCTCAGAAAAAAAATTGAAAAAAGTCCAAATTTCTCCATTACCACAGATAACTGATTTTGAACCTTCCTATAATGATTACTCTCCTGTTCAGAATTTGTTGATACACTGTATGCAAATCCTACCTGAGGCTGGCAGCAGGGGGGCGGTGGGGAGCGACTCTGCTAGAGCCCCAATGCACAGAGAATAAAGCCAAAGTCCTCAGTTTGGCCTTCCGTGTCCTCCACAATTTAGCCCCAACTCCCACCTCACACCGTGGCTCCTTCTGGCTCCCAGCCACGCTGAACTTACCGTTTCCCAAACATGCCTTACACTATCCTATCCAGCGGCCTTTGTGCTAGCAGCTTCTTCATCAGGGATCCTTGACATCTGTGCCTTTCGAGGCATGGCTTACAACGCAGAGCCCACCCTCTCCAAGAATCCTTTCTAAAACACCCCAGACAAAATGGCTTGCTCCGTCTGTTTCCATTACTCTTCTAATAGATTGAGCTCCTGGAGAGCAGCGTCTGTCTCGTCCACACTCCAAGGCAGAGCAACTGATTTTAAAAATGAGCATTTAACAAAACTAGCATCAGCGTAGCTTCTTGACTTAATAGAACTGTAAATGGCTGAGCAACCAATTATTTCCTTCCTACCAAAATGAAAGTTTATGATGTCAGATAATACATCTAATCTCTACATGAACCTTGAGTATAGCTCCTCAAAAGTAAGGGCTAACTTACTAAAATGAGGACAAAAGGCAACCACAAAGCCTGTTAAAATGGGGTCTGCTTTCTCATTTACAGAGTTCTTCCTGGAGGCCACCCACTATAACTGCCTCTTTTCAGAGAATACCATTACGTATTTAAAAAACTTAATTGAGGGGCGCCTGGGTGGCTCAGTCGTTAAGCGTCTGCCTTCGGCTCAGGTCGTGATCCCAGGGTCCTGGGATCGAGCCCCGCATCGGGCTCCCTGCTCAGTGGAAAGCCTGCTTCTCCCTCTCCCACTCCCCCTGCTTGTGTTCTCTCTCTCGCTGTGTCTCTCTCTGTCAGATAAATAAATAAAATCTTTAAAAAAAAAAAAAAAAAAAAAAACTTAATTGAAATCCCAAAATCAAATGGAAACTATGTCAGGTGAAAGATATAAAAGCTCTAATGAAATAGACTGAAGGAGAACCCAGGTTATTTGGGCTGAGGGTCACTAAGAGAAAGGAGAGACCCAAAGATCACAATGAACCAACGAATGAACAAACTAACAAACAAAACAGATCACCTGCATTTTACAGTTGGAGAAACTGAGACCCAGGGTCAGGAAGTGATTTCCCCTAAGGTCATGTTTGAGATGATAAGAAACAATTTAACAACCAAAATGATCTCTCGAGCACCAAGCATATACCAGGAATTTTCACATGCATTATCATAACTGATACAAGGCACCCGGGAGTTAAACTCAACAGCCAGAAGGAGCTTTCCAATCCACAAATCTAACCATGTCACTCCCCTGCTAAAAACTCTTCAAAGAGATTTAGCAACATTGGGAATGGCTTGGAGAAGTCTGTCCTCTGGAGAGGCATCTATTAAACTAGTCAAAATTAGCAAAGACAATCATTCAAAGATTCTGAAGATTGATCAAAGGCTTACAACAAACTGAGAAGCATTTGTTCAACGTGATCCTCTACCATGGGAGGCCATAGCATTCAAGCTAAGGGATCTCTCTCTCTCTCTCTCTCTCTCTCTCTCTCACACACACACACACACACACACACACAGCGAGCTCTACTTTACAGATTTGAAAACTGAGACTCAACAAGATTTAAATGACATATTAAGTAGAACTTGAACTCTGAATATCCTCACTCCAATTTAATCAGGGCCTGCTCCTGACTCCCAGCACTAATGTCAAGTTCAAGGAGAGAAATGCCTGAGCCTGTGGAGATTACTGTGGGCACTCTTCTCATCTCCAGTTTTGACATCCATAAGCACAGAGTGAACACCTCTCCTCTACAGTCCCCAAGACTACACTTACATCCATCCGTATGGCTGGAAGTTTGAGGACAGACTCAGGACGACAGTGCCAGGTTTAAGAAGTTCTGATGCATACTAGTATCCACTGTTCTATTCATTCTGAGATACAAAACATCAGAATTACACCACAGGACTCCACTGTGGAAATGAAAACAAGGCACCTCCTTGGTTGGATGCAAGCAGCTGCTTAGGTGCATGGCTTGGCGAGTAGAGAATGCCTTTGTAACAAAGGAAGGAACCTCTTCCTACCCACAGATGCAGGCCTGTGCCAAGGCACACAGTTCAGCAAAAGGAACATGGAACATACAGCCATATGAGCTCCCTACCCCTTTCCCCACCACCTCCATGGATAAAATCTGTACGATGGCCAGGGCACCCGATGCATACGGCGGCGGGGAGGCGGGGGGGGGAATAGTAGCAGGAAACTCATGGCCAATCAGTGCCATGTTCCTGAATATGCCTTCATGCCACATGCTTTCCTAGCCCCCCAAGCAATGCCAGACCTGCCTCTTGGATGACCAGCTACTTCTTACTGAGCTGAGAATTCCTTGAGGGCAGGATCCAAATGTTATTTGGCACTATGAAAACCCATGTCAGTGTCTACCATGGAGGGTCCTAATCACTTCCAACTATCCCACACTGATTAAGTGCCTCCCATGCACCTGGCTCTGGGCTAGTGCTGAAGAAACCAGAAAGGAAGAAGGTCCCTGCCCTCAAGGAAGTCACGGCGAGGAGGTGAGATGGACAGGTAAACAGATGGTGATCAAACAATGTGGCAAGAGCTCTGAGAGAATAAACACATGGGTGGTCTGGGAGCATCATGGAAAGGCACCTAACCCAGCCTGGAGTGTTGGGGCTGGGGGAGAATCAGGAAAGATGTTATGCAAAATGGGACTGGAGCTGAATCTTGAAGACTGAGTAGCATCTAGTCATATAATGGAAGGAGGAGGGAAGGGTGGTTAGGGAAGGAGCTCCAAGTAGAGGAAGCAAATGTGTAAAGACAGAGGCAAAGAGCAGAACTTGATCAAGAACACTTAGGAAGGAATTCCTCACAGTGCATTAGAGGCAAGGTGAGGTGGGACAAAAGAGCTGGGGCTAGAGATCAGAAAGGGGCAGGCATGAGATCCCTGGAGTCTTCCTCCTCCTGAAATCCCTGTAAAGCTCACATAAGATGCAGAGTATGTCTCTGGCAATGCTGGATTGCTCTAGGTCACCTTTTGATCCCTCTACTCTTCCAACTGTCTTAGGCAGCTCAGGCTGCCATAACAAAATACCATAGACTGGGTGGCTTAAACGATAGACCTCTATTTCTCATGGGGCTGGAGGCTGGGAAGTCCAAGATCAGGGTGCCAGCATGGTCGGGTTCTGGGGACAGCCTTCTTCCTCGTTGCAGACTGCTGACTTGTCATTGTATCTGCACTTGGGAGCGAGCTAGCTCTCTGGCCTCTTCTTATGAAGGCATTAATTCCATTCCCATGAGGCCTCCATCCTCATGACCTAATTACCTCCCAAAGGCCCCACCTCCAAATACCATGCATTGGGGATTAGGCTTCAACATATGAATTTGAGAGGGATACAAACATTCAGTATGTACCACAATCCCGGAAGCTCTCCTCCTGCCCCGGCCCACAGCAGACTGGAATGCCTTCTCTTGTAGATAAAGATCTGGAATCTAGCTTTCCTAGCTTGTTCTATTTCTACAAGCCTTTGCTTGCTGCCAGAGGTGGTGGGGCTGATAACTTCACTACTACATCTAGGAGAATGACCGTTTCTGAGGAAAATCAAGGACCACTTCAGGTTACTTAGTATTAAAAATGGCATATGAGAACTTTTGGAATCTTGGAATCTTCAAAATCTTGCAAGGGAAAGGGCCCTTAGAAAGCATCTAGCCCAGAGATGCCTGGCTGGCTCCGTCAGTAGAGCATGTGACTCTCGATCTCAGGCATGGAGCCTACTTTAAAAAAGGTGGGGGGGAGCATCTAATCCAACCCCTCATTCCACTCATGGGGAAAGTGAGATCCAGAGAGAGGAAGGGGCTTTGTCCAAAATCACGTAACAAGGGAACCAGGCCCTCCTAGGTCAGTGCAGAGGAAAGAACCCATCATTTGCAGGTAGATCAAATCTTCAAGTTTGCCACTGTGTGTGTAACCTTAGCCAGCTGGTAGGCTTAAACAAACATGATAACATCTGTAAAGTGTCAGTGTCACATACAGTGACATTGTACAGTGTCAGCATATAGTAGGTTTCAATAAATGGTCACCATCATTGCAATTTCCTAGAACCTCTGGCAAACCCACCTTTGCATGTGTATGAGATAAGCCAAGAGATTAACTTGAACACTGGGAAAAGTAAGAGGTCACTGTTGGTGAATTGGATGCTGGGTCATCAGACTGCTTTGCTAGGACTTTCAACATGAGGCCCACCTGCAGGGCTGATGAACAAAATATGGGATTCTTTTAACTCCTAAGAATGAAAGGAAATAAGCATCCCATGAGAGATTAGTGTGCACTGAGAAGCTCACACTAGCATATTGGTTTACCTATTTAATCCTGAATCTGACTCAGTGTCGATTTTAATGTTTCTAATTAGTGCATCTTGGGAACTGGTGATGTCTCTCTCCAGCCCTCCACTGGGGAAACAACTGAGGGGATGTAGGGTCCCTCCTCATTCTTCCTCTGCCATTTGTCACTGTTTATTAAGACATCTGGCCATCATCAGGGACTTTATTTAAATACAGGAGGAAATAATGGCATGCTTCTCAGTACAGTATCAATAACACTGTATGCTGTGCGACCCAATACAGTCACTGCCAAAGTATAAGCAAACTGTAGTTTGGTGGAAAGACAAGGGGTCAAGAGGAATCCTTCCCATGCCTGACGCTGCAAACAAGGTCCACCATTTTGGACAAGTCACTTGATCCTTCTAAGACTATTTCCTTGTCTGGTAAAATACAAATAAGTTTGCCTGCATCTGTGCTACATGGCTCATGAGGTTGCTGTGATGATGAGAATCTAACATTTACGGCACTGAGTTCAGTATTTATTTACATAATTTGTTTATTTTCCACAATCAACTTAAGGGGTAAGTATTATCAATTTCTATTTTTATTTATTTATTTATTTACTTATTTTATTATGTTATGTTAGTCACCATACATAATTAGTTTTTGATGTAGTGATCCAATCAATTCCTATTTTTATAGATGAAACTGAAGCTCTGAGAAGCTTAACTTCTATTAAAGGCCAGAGACCGACCCAGCTCTGGGCTCTTAACCATTCCTCTGTGCTGTATGTTTATCCATCAGAGCCCTACCTAATCTTTCAGTAAGAATTTTACTAGGTGTCAACCAAGTTTCATGCTAGATCTCTTTCTTCAAATGCAACGGCACGGACTAACTGCAGAATTACTCTTAATCTGAACCGAAGTCTCTCTAGCTTACTTATTTAAAAATGGTTTTTGTAATTCTCTAAGTCTTTTTAGAAGTCACTGTGAGAAAGAATAAGACTTTAATCTCTGCGGGTGATTGGTACTTTTTTTTTTTTAATTTGGCTTGGCCAATTGGGCCTATTTCTGAGACCTCAGAGAAAATATAAAAGCCACAAAATCTAAACAAGACTTCTCTCCTAATTCAACACGACTCCTGATGCAATCTGTAGAAAGAATACACGTTCTATTGAGCTTGGAAAGAAAAAAAAATATTAAAACTTACGTTTTAAGCAAAAATAAAAGATTTAAGGTCCATATAACACTAATTGTATATTTTTAACAGCAAGTATGTCTCTATTATAAAGGATGTTTTATGTTATCTCAGAATTAAAATACAAGGGGCCCCTCTGTCACAAACCAAAGCCCCCATCATCTCAGTGAGTGCTCTCTAGAGAGCCTTGACAGGAACAATCTCAAGTGACAGTGCCAAATGCAGGAGACCATGATGCAGAATTGGAACCATGGAGTAATTAGTTCATTTTTTTCTTTCATTCAAAAAGGACTTTCTCAAGGACTATGATTCATTCCACAAACATCTGTGCAAAGCCATGGAAGGGGTAAGAAAAGTGGCATGGTTCCCTCTCCCCCACACTAGAGGAATTTTCAATCCCGTTTCAAGGGAATAAGAAAGCCTAGTTGAAAAACAAGACAACTCTTAATTGAGCTTGCTCTGTGCTAAAACGAGTGCCAGGTGCTTTCAACTGTCTTATCTCATTGAATCTCCACCCAAACCGAGTGAAAAAGGCCTGACTACCCACCCCTTTAGGATGAGAAAACTGAGGTTCAGGGGGATTAGTAAACTTGCCCACTATAGTTAATAATACTGTACTGCATATTTGAAAATTGCTAAGAGAGTAGATCTTCAAAGTCCTCCTCACAAGAAAAAAAATTTGTAACTATTTGTGGTGATGGATGTTAACTAGATTTATTGTGGCAATCATTTTGCAATATAAACAAAGATCGAATCATTTTGCTATGCAAAATATTAGTGAAACTAATATAATGCTATATGTCAATTATACCGCAATAAAAAAAAAAAAAAAACTTGCCCAAACCATACAGAGAGTATAAACAGACAGGCTCTGTTTCATGTCAACATCCTGAGAAAAGTTTCTCTCTCCTCTCCTGAACATATCGTCCCCTTCCAAAGCTGCGGGTAAAGCTTCAGGTACCTTTGCCAGCACCTACGGTATCCCCCCAAATTTCAATCCAACTGCCCACAACATAACATACTTGATTCCTCCTTCCGAAATGAACACTAAGTGCTGTAATACGTAAGACCAGACCCAACAAAATACTCATGAAGCTCTCAGTCAGTCTAGACAACTTCCAGGTTATTGATATGCAACCACACACCGCTGACCTCTGCTACTAAACCTCACCTTTTGAAGGTGGCCATTTCCCCCCAGCTTCTGTAAAATTCTTTCTGAGAACAGGCACTATTCACATGCAATAGATAAGAGGAAGAGTCTCACACTTGCATTGTGGTAAGACTTTAGCCTCTATTGTAGGAACCCACAGGTAGAGAGAATCAAGGGATTTGATTGCCAAGAAAGAGTCCCTTCTTCAGGCTGCCAAGGAAAATGGGATATAGCAAGTCTGTGCTCTTGGGCAAAATGCTTTTGGTAAGTCTTCTGACATCCATTTGAACAAAGCAGCAAAAAAAGTTAATGCTCAAAAGCAAAAGGCAAACACATTAATGTACTCGATATTAAAAAAATTATGGTAGGAAGCCATCTAAATGGAAGCAACCTCAACAAGGAATGCATGCTGAAAACAGGGACATAAGAACCATTTTGGTAACAATTTTTTGTAATTGCTCTATAGAAATACTTTGGATAGCCATCCTAGTGTCTCTACTCTTGTCCATTCCTTCCTTCTATGTTGGCAGACTATCTTTAAGCTGTTTAAAGGATAAAAGAAATGACACCCCTCAGAGATAAGTCCATAGTTAATTGTGTTACTTTATTTAAGTGATTTTATAGTTATGGAAAAATATTTTTTATTTTATAGTGAATGAATCAATTACCTTTAACTGAACTTTAAAAGATGATTCTCAGTCCTTTTATGAGCACAACTCCAAACAGTACGTTCCCAGGCCAACCCTATAGGATTGCACTATTACTTAATTCTCCAAAGAATTTACATAGAGGTTTATAAAGGTCAGATAGATAAATACTCTAATTTGAAAAGAAGCAAAGCCTTCCCGGCCTATAACTCCATTTTGATGTTTCTACAACATGCATCCAAAGGCTTAGTAAGACTCTCTGGTCTTACTGCCAAATATTTTTCTCGTATTATTACTTCATGTATGTTGAAGGTTTTATTTTGCAGCACACCCTACAAACGAGATTTTTTTTCTTTTTGCAGGCCAGATAATTTCACCAACAGATGAAGACTTTGTAATTTTTTTAAAATGAAATTATATCTAATGACACCAAACCAATGGGGTTAGCAAATTTCAAAATCCATATTTTTAAAACACAAAAATGTATAAACCAAATTATGGTCTAACAGGCACAGAAAAATTATCTGGAGATGGATTTAGCTCTGTGGACAATTAGAAACAATACTGAAAGCTGCTCATTTATGTCCCTCCCCTGTCATCACCTCGTCTGGGTCTTTCAATAATGGACTAAGAAATATAGGGGGAAAAAACAAAGCAGGGTTTTCAATATGGTTTTTCTTTGGGGAACAATAAAAACATTAAACTTTATACATTTAAGTGTCTGTGCACCGAATGGTAGCCTTTTCATGGGAGTCCAGCTTGGGTTTTGTCTGGGTGGGGAAGGGGGAGGGAGTCTGTGAATACCCTCAGAGTCATTTAAAATATATAGTATTAGCTAATTGATGAGAGGACTAAAAACAATAGTAAGTAGGCAGCCTGGCTGCGAGCCAGGAGCAAAGCTTTATGGTGAAAGCGAGTTTACATTAGAGGCCTGTTTTTCCCCTTTCCTTATATGAAATGAACAGCTGTAATTGAAAAGCAAGGAGCTCTATGGTTTATAGAAATAGGTGTTGTGAAGAGCCTTGGCCGTCTAATTTTCTTCCTATTGCAGGGCAGGCTTCCATTGTCTGTTTTTTAGAGCTAATTTCTTTTCTGATCAAAAGGCCCACGTCGTTGAAAAGGTAGTAATGACTATTCATTTGGCTGAAGCCTCCATTCTCCAGACTGCAAGCTTTATTTAGAAATGGCTATTTCTTTCTAAAAGGAAAAGCTCATTTATGTCCTCTATAATGTCAATTAAAGTAGAATATATTTTAATTATTTATCCTGAGGAGAAACCTTTTAGGAACTTAATTTAGTATGCCTATGCTATGCAGACACTACAATATGTGAATGTGGAATGATATCTAGGCACATGGGTTTTATTTTATTTTACCACTAATGAATAGTTTATTTGCAACTAATTAACAAGTTAAATCGGCACAATTAGTGTCGGATTTCTTTAATAATATAACTCATAAAGGGATAGCCATTGGAACTAGAAAATAAGGTTGGTTGTTGGCTTTGTAAAGAAACCATTCCACAAAAGGGGCAGTTTTTTCCCATTAAAAAGGGTTATTGGGACGTTCTTCCCGTTGCTTTTTCACGTGAAAGCTGGGCTGTGCTGGGGGAGGAAATATGTTCAGAAACAAGGGGAGACGGTGTTAATTACACAAACATCACATTAGAAAAGCCTCGAGGTCGTAACCCAGCGACGCTTTCCGGAGAAATGGAATTGGGGTGACGGGCGGCCTAGGCGCCAAAAACGCCAGCGCGGCCAGGCCTCCCGACAGACCTCGCTTTGTCGCCCCGTCTGGCCGCCGGCCCGCACGGAATCGGGTCGGCCTGAGGACAGGCAACCTCCATACCTGACAAGCAGCGGCACGCTGGCCGTCCCCGGGCCGCGTCCTCCGCCCGGCTCTCCGTCGCGAGCAGCGGCCCCGGAGCCTCGAACACCCGCCACTCAGACGGCGGCGCCGGGGCGCGCGGGGGCCGGAGCTCCAGGCACGCGGGCGCCGGTGCGTGCGCCGCTCGGCTGGCGCGGCTGGGCGCGGCCCGCGGGAAAGCGCGCGCGCTCCAGGGAACGCGCGTGGCCCCGCGAGCGGGGCGCACCACGCCGGCGACCCCGCGGAGGCTCGTCCGGCCGCCGCCACTGGCCGCCAAGGGACTCTTAAGAGCGGGTCCCGTGCGGTGCCTGGCGCACAGCATGGCACACAGTAGGTGTGCGACAAAGGTCGAATGAAAGGAAAAGGAATGACGGCCAGAAAGCGAGGCGAAGAGAACACTGAAATTTCGCGCATCGAATTCCACAGCTCTCCACTCTCTTCAAAGAAAATGAGAAAGGAGAAAAGAAAGAAAGGAAGGAAAAGAGAAGGGGGGGGAAGAACAGCTGGATGCTGCCTTGAGATTTAGAATGTTCTCCAGAATGCTCTCCCCTGCCCCCAGCCCGCCATCATCCTGCGCCCCCAGCGGTCGGGGCCGATGGTCTCGCCTGGTCACACCGGCGGCGCCTGTTGGTCCGGTGATGGTACAGGCACCCTTCCCGGGGGAGCACTTCCAGTGGACCCGTGCCCCCCGCTGGCGGAATAAGCGTGTGGAGTAACTCAGACAACATTACCTACTGATAACGATTTCTAGATGGTTTTCCCGGCCCTGGCTTCCGGCAGGCCACCTCGCCGCTGTAGAGGGCCTTGCCTTCGCAGCCACAGAAGGAAGTGGGAAAGGAGACAGGCCCAGTGGGAAGGCAGGCCTGGCCGTAGGGTGCCGGGTTCTGGGAGGCTGCCCGGCAGGGGTACGGTCCAACAGCTTGAAGGGCTGAGCGCGTGCGGAGAGTTGTGGGGAGGGGGAGGCGGGGGGTGGAGGCAAAGAGGTCGACAACCGTGAGTGACCCGGAAGACCCTCTGGAAGCGGGACCCAGTTCCCTGGCAGGGCCCTCCTTCCTCTGGGGAGATGGCAGTGCTCAGGTTGTAAGGTCGGCGAGAGGGCGCTGAAGGCAAAGGTTGTCAAATTCCTTGTAGTTGCTCCGCACCTAGGGAAAAGAGCGGCTGGTCATTAGTATCTTAATACCCGGTGAGAGTGGAAGGGATCTTTGCAACTGAGCGCCAAGGTGTGGGCCAAGGGGATTCCCAGTGTGTCTATAAATTACAGCTCAGCTAACCAAGTAAATCAACTTCGGAAACTCGCTTTTAAAAAGTTCACCCTCCCTCCCAAAAATAGCTACACCAAAGAGCAACAATACAGTTATACTGCCCACCTGAGATGTTTTGGTACCTCCAGGACCATGTCACCACACACCTGGGTAGCTCCCAATAAAACCTCTCTTTAGAGAGCATCAACTAGGTTATTGTTTGCAACCTACCCCCCCCCCCACCCGCCGCCCCCCAGCCTAGAATCTTAAGTTCCTTCCCAGACCTGTATGAATAAGTGTTTCATTGGAAGCTGGGAGCAGGGAGCGGAGTACTGCGGTTGGGGGAGAAGGAACCAACTGAATGCTTTGAGAACTAGAAGGTGCTGTCTCTTCCATCTCCTTGGAGTGCTGGTAACCTTTCCGACCTTTTATAAGAGATGGTTCTACAACAGACCCCAGCCTCTGATTTCTTGACCAAGGCCCTCAGTCTGGCCTAAATACACGATGTTGGCTAGGAGCCAGAGTATATGATAGTCAAGGGATGTTCTCAAGGAAGAAAGAGGAATTACTGCCTTTGGATAAGCAAACTTTTTTTTGGCTGGAAAGCAAAGCGTTTCTGAGGGTCGCCCGGATACGTTTTTCCGCACTTACTCAAAACCAGACCGCTCTCTGGGCTCTGCTGCTCTTGAACAAGGCGATTGATTGCTCGACCCTATTGTCAGGCCTCAGCCCCCAGAGCGGGCACCGACACGCACCCACCCTGTCCCGAGATGCACGCAAAGGGCATCTCTTCCAAGAGTTGGGTCCTAATAGAGCCGGAGACCCCGAGAAAGGTCCCCGATGAGTTGAGAAGGAATCAACGCCCCCCCCCCCACGCCCGCCGCCGCGAGTGATGGGATAGCCCCTCCCCTACTCTGCTCTACCAGTAGCTCTATGGCACAACTGCTCAAGTATACTTTGCAGGTATGAGGCCCTCGGGACACCTGATTTCTGCCAAGGCTCGAAACCGGAGGATGGAAGAGTGGGAGCGCACTATGCACCCGGGGCCCGCCAGGCCAACACGCTAGAGCCCGGGTCCCCCGAGTTTTGCGCTAACCAGCCCTCTAAGGATAAGCACCACTTCTGCCCGGCGGCAAAACCAGCTGCCTCTCCTTGAAGGGTTGGGGCGACCTCGAAGCCCCGGAGGGCGGGAAGGGGCGCCTCTTGGTGAAGTTTCCAACCGAAGCCAACAAACGGCGCTGTTGCCACGCCCTGGGTCTTGGGATCCCCAGCCCCAGCCCCAGTCGGAGGGAGCCGGAGCTCTCTTGGGAGGGCAAAGGGAATGGGGAGGGTGTGTTTGGCCGGGTTCCCAGCCCGCCATCCGGGGCTCTGTGTGCCCGGAGGCCCCAAAGGGCAAGAGAGCTGCCGAACGCGCTCTCTTCTCCGGAAGAAGATGGAAAGAACTGGTCTTGGATCCTGCTGTGTCCCTTGCTTCCCTCACTCGGTGCAGAGTTCGTGTCAGAGACACGGATTCTGGCTCCGCTGGCTGTCTTGCCTCCCCGCAGCCCCCTCCTGAATCGAGGCCCCTCGGGCAGCAGTACCTGCCGCGACCCTTCTCCCGACCCCCAGCTAAGATCGCGCCGCTCGGCTGGTGCTTGCGCCTGCACTGCTAGTGGACCAGGAGAACGGGTTTCCTTCCAGCCTTCCCCCCACCTCCCCACGCCTGCAATGACCTTGTTCGACTATTGAAATGGTGGTTTGGGTTGAGGACGTTTCCTCGGAAATGTTTTGAAGGAAATTCGGCTTGACTCCTGCTTGGGCCTGTGCAGACCACCCCGGAGTCACCAGGCACAGAGACCGTTTTAATCGCGGCCTCCGAGGGAAGCCAGGACTGTGGGAGAAGATGTCTGTCCTGGCGGAATACTGGCAGAGGATGTAATGTGAAAATGAGCTCACCTAAGCCGCGGGCTAGTTGTGATCAAATGACAAACAGCTGGGGGCAGTGACTAACGCCCCCCCCCCCCATAATCTGCTCCGGGGAGGAGTACAGACCCAGCGCCGCATCCCTCGCCTTGGGAAATATGCAGCCCAGGCGCTGTCACCACAACGGCTTACTTGGGTCCTAAAACTTGGAAAGAATCCTGACATCTGTCAGGCTACTGGACGCCAGGCCGCGCGTCGGTTGGGTAGTTTCCTAAAACGCGCTTCACTTAGCAACAGCCTCAGAGGCCCAGAGAACCCGAGAGGGCATCTGGAGAAGGCGGCAGGCGGGCAGGGTTACCGCACATTGACTTATTTGGGAGAAGGTGGTTTGGCCAGGAAAAATGGACTTTATCAGCTAGTTCTGCCAAAAAAACAAGTGCTGGTGGAGATTGCCAAATCATTCCGTTTTCTGAGACACGTCTTCCAGTCTGTGTCAGCGTAAGTGTGCACACCCGTGCACGCGCGCGCGCGCACACACACAAACACACACAGACACACAGACATAAGATCCATACACAGAACCATTCCAGATAGTTTACTTTAAAACCCTAAATCGTACATCCATTCAAAGGACTGCAGCCCTTGACTGTGGACATTTGCTTCCTTCCGGCCAGAAAAGCAAGAGAACGTAGACAGGTGGAACCCAAACTTAAGGGGCTGGTTTAGAGACGCAAAATTTCCAGAAGATGATGCCGGCTGGGAGCCAGGACTCTAGTGCCAGCGGTCCGCCCACCCCAGAGGAGGCTGGCCTGCTCTACGCCACCCCCCTCCCAAGTCACAACGGTATACTTTTAAATTCGTGCAGGAAAGAGGGGTAGCTCCCAGCGTGCAGATGTCCCCGGATCGCCTGGTTTTGCATTAGCGCTAAGGAGCTAAAAGCCTGGGTTTTTGTTTTTTGGGTTTTTTTTTTTTTTTCACACTTAGGATTTACGCTTTTCTTTTGGTTCCTCATCTTTCCACGAGGCTGGGGGAAGGGGACCACACGGCGCGGACACCTTATTTCAGTCTCTGCCACTTCTGCCTGGCTCGCTCCTCCTTCCCACCCGTCGCCTCGGGCGGCTCCCGGAGTTTCAAACGCTGTGCCACTCGCTCAGGCTGGCGAAGGCGATTGTCCGGGTTCCCTCTCCCCGCAGCCGGGGTTCCCGAGACACTAGTCTTTGGCAGACAACATGACATGCGGGTGAATGTCCCGCTCGAGTCTCGAGGCTTTGGCCAGGAATGGCTGTAAAACAAAAAAGGAGAAGGACGGAATCCGTTAGCAGAGTCTGCTCCGCGGGGAGGCGGCGCGGCTGCGCAGCGAGAGCAGCGCTCAGTGGTCCTGGCAGGTGCGCGGCCAGTGGAGGGGGCCCGGCGGTCCGCCCGGAGGACGGCCTCGGCTCCACTCCGGCCACCGTCCCCCCCCCCCCCCCCCACCTCCAAGAAACTTTTCTTTCACTTGGAGAGGCTCCGTGTTGCCATGAAAACGGATTTTCCAAGGGGCCCGACCCTCCCCCTCAGGGGCATCGGACTGGAAAAACCGAAATGGCCAGAGAGCAGAAACAAAAAGGGGCCGCTAAGCGGGGGCCTGGAGCGAGAGAGCCGAGGCCGGTTCACCCCCTCCGCCCCACACACACTGCCCGCACCACCGCATGTGAGCGCCTCCGCCCGGCTCGGGCAGCAGGCGGCTGACTGCTCGCCTTCACTCAAACCAGCGGAGAGCCCCACAGCTCCCTTGCGCTCCGCGGTTCGGAAGCCTGTCTCCCGTGCCCCGGTCCCTGACCCCGGCTCCGTCCTGGGCGCGCAGGCCCGCGACTTCCCGGCAGAGGGTCCTGCTGGGACAGGGGCCGATTCCAGGGAGGGCTTCTTGGAGCCGCAACCCGGGGCGCCTCCGTTGCGTCCTGAGTCCACAAGCTCTCCTGGGTAACTGGCGATGCCCAGTATCCCTAGCGCTGCAGCAGAAGCGGTCGGAGGACCTCCGCGCAGACAGCGGGATGCTTTGCAGGGTGGCCCCGGGACCAGGCACTGCTCGGTCCTGACGCGGCTGCAAAGTTGTTTTCTGAACCCCGTGGGCGCCCCTCTGCCCCCCTTCCCCCCAATTCTGCTCGCGCGCCCCCTCCCCCCTCCGTCACTTCCTCGAGTTTCGTTCTTTCAAACTTTTTGAGACCCTAATTGGTGGTCTCTGAGCGGCTCTCTGGGACTCCCGCCTCCTGAATAACTCTCATCACGTCACCGGGCCCAAGAGGGGCGTGGGGGTGAACGAAAGGGCTCCCCGAACTTTTTTTTTCCAGTGGGGCCGAACGGGGACTCCGTGATGATTGGCCAGGGCGCATCACTGTGAGCCTGTCAATCACGGGGCCTCCCGGTGGCGAGGGGCGGACCGAGTCCCAACCCCGGGGGATCCGAGCAGGTATATAAGGGACCCGGCGAGCGCCCGGCCAGACTGCGAATGCGGCCAGCTCGAGACAACGCATCAGGTGCGAGTAGCCTGCGGGTTCCTGCCGACTTGGCGCGGAGCACTTTGGCAAGCCTGCCCTTCCCGCCTGACCCGCTGGCCCACCGGCCCCCGAGCGCCCCTCCGACGGAGTCCCCAGGCCTTTTCACCGTGGCCGCTCCAGCCCCGGGAGCGCCTTCTCCTCCCGCCACTCTGGCGCACCTTCTTCCCGCCCCGGCCATGTACAGCCTGCTGGAGACCGAGCTCAAGAACCCCGTGGGGCCACCCACCCCAGCGGCAGGCGCAGGCGGCCCCGCAGCCCCCGGCGGCGCAGGCAAGAGTAGCGCGAACGCAGCCGGCGGCGCGAACGCAGGCGGCGGCAACGGTGGGGGCTCGAGTGGCGGGGGCGGGGGCAGCGACCAGGACCGCGTGAAGCGGCCCATGAACGCCTTCATGGTGTGGTCCCGTGGGCAGCGGCGCAAGATGGCCCTGGAGAACCCCAAGATGCACAACTCCGAGATCAGCAAGCGCTTGGGCGCCGACTGGAAACTGCTGACCGACGCCGAGAAGCGGCCGTTCATCGACGAGGCCAAGCGACTGCGCGCCGTACACATGAAAGAGTACCCGGACTACAAGTACCGGCCGCGCCGCAAGACCAAGACACTGCTCAAGAAGGACAAGTACTCCCTGCCCGGCGGCCTGCTGCCCCCGGGCGCTGCCGCCGCCGCTGCTGCCGCCGCCGCCGCCGCCGCCGCCAGCAGCCCGGTGGGCGTGGGCCAGCGCCTGGACACGTACACACACGTGAACGGCTGGGCCAACGGCGCGTACTCGCTGGTGCAGGAGCAGCTGGGCTACGCGCAGCCCGCTACTATGAGCAGCCCGCCGCCGCCGCCTGCGCTGCCGCAGATGCACCGCTACGACATGGCCGGCCTGCAGTACAGCCCCATGATGCCGCCCGGCGCCCAGAGCTACATGAACGCCGCCGCCGCCGCCGCCGCCGCCTCGGGCTACGGGGGCATGGCGCCCTCGGCCGCCGCTGCCGCGGCCGCCGCCTACGGGCAGCAGCCCGCCACCGCCGCCGCCGCGGCCGCCGCAGCCGCCGCCATGAGCCTGGGCCCCATGGGCACGGTGGTGAAGACCGAACCCAGCTCGCCGCCGCCCGCCATCACATCGCACTCGCAGCGTGCGTGCCTCGGCGACCTGCGCGACATGATCAGCATGTACCTGCCACCCGGCGGGGACGCGGCTGACGCCGCTTCGCCGCTGCCCGGCGGCCGCCTGCACAGCGTACACCAGCACTACCAGGGCGCTGGGACTGCCGTCAACGGAACGGTGCCGCTGACCCACATCTGAGCGCCCGCCTGCGCGCGCCGCCCCTCCGCCCCCATCCCGCCCCGCACCCCCAAGTTGGGACGCCTTGTTGTTTAGCTTTGCTTGCCTGGGACTGTTGCCTTGTACCGATGATGAGGAGGACAGAAAGTTTTGCTGTAGCTGTCGGGTTTTGTACAAAAGCAAAAAGAAGTCCGGAGCAGCGGAAATGGGACTTTCTAGAGCTCGCCTACCCCTCGCCGCTGCCCCTCCCTCCCCTTTTGTAGGCTGGGAATCGCTGTGATGTTTGCGGAGAAAAAACAGCCCCCCTCCTCCTCCTGCGTTCCTGGGTTTTTCTGTTGCATTTGAAAACGTTGTCTCGTTAGTTTACTGTTAGCCAAGGAGTGAGTGAATAGGAGAAACGTACTCTCGGGTGAGGCTGGCCTGAGAACTGCAACGCCTCCTCCCCCCGCCCCGGCGCGTTGCATCGGTTTTCCTGGTGGGTTTTTGGGGGGCTGACCGCGCGGAGTGGCGCGGCAGCTCAGGCCAATGTTAATTTATAGCCAGGTGTGCGTGCGTCTCCCGCCTCGCCGCCCCTGGCCGCGGGACAGCTTCTGTCCAGTCCGCATTTAGGCTGTTGAGTTGGTGATTTCTGCCGTGATCTGTTTGATATTTCGTCGCGCTAATGTATTCGGATTTCGTTTGGGTGGTGGGGAAGGGGCTGTTTTGTTTCAGGTTTTTCAAGGTTTTACTCTTAATTCCTAAATGAGAGATCAATAAATTTTATAACCAACATAATGGAGTCCTGATAATTTTGCGGGCCTGAAACATATGCGCGGGCTGGGGAGGGGACTATCACTCGGTATTAAGAGCCTTGGTCCCGTCCTGCGGGGGGAAGGGGGGGAGCGAGCGTGATCTGAGAGGGTTTCTGACTCCCGGTCATCCAAAACGCTCCAGCTCCCAATCCTTGCTACGGAAACTCCAAGGAGCAAGCGGTCGGTCTTCCAGGAGCGTGTGCTGGGAGCCGGCCCCCCCGCTAGCTGAGCCGAACACCCCGCGGCCACGCACTTGTTGATAGCGGTGAGCGTCCGCCGTAGCAGCCACGCGGGGCGGGGAGGGGCCGCCCGCGGCCGCGGAAACGGGCCCAGAGAGGGGACACCTTTACCTCTGTGCACTGGGGCGGGAAGACATTTGAGCCGAGCTGCAATATTTACAAAACGAAAACCCTTCGGAAATCTCAATTATCCTATTAAAAAATAAATGGTTACAGGAATCCCTAGCAGGAAATAAGTGCATTTCAACCGTGGTGGCTGAAGCGGCGGAGCTAGCATTCAACACTAGAAGGTTGGGTTTTAAAAAGTCCACCTCAGACTTTAAAAGATCTCTAAAACTCCTCCAGCGGCTTTTTCTTTCGACTTGTCAACCCAGACCACCTATTGGTTTTCTAGAACAGGCTCTCTCTCATCCCAAACCTTGAGCCCGCTTTCTACTCCTCCCTCCCCCCGCCACTTCCCCCCAATCCCTGACCCTTAGGCATTCCACCGTGCCCCCCGAAAGGCCTTTCGTTTCGCGCCCGGCCACACGGCCCCAGTGTATCTGTTTGGGGCCTAGGAAGAAAACAAATAGAACCAGTGTTTTTTTACCCCCTCCTCAGCTGTTTGAGGTGATTTCCTTAATCCCTTTAATCCTGTTACCTCGCTATCCCAGAATAACTAAACTCGGTCTTTCCAATAAGCTTGGCCTGGTGCACTGGTCTTATCCTCATCCACTCTTGATCACAGGTTTCTTTGCTTGAGGTCTGCTGGGGCTCTGGGCGACAGAATCTCCCATAAATTGGTCCGAATTCCACATTTCCAACCGGCTTCCTTTGTGCGGGCCAGCCATTCACCTGCGGGCCTGGGCGGGCCTCAGGGGGAGGGGCGGAGGCTTTCTGCCGCTTCGGGGGTCGTGCCCGCTTTTTACACATCACTGCGGATCCTGGAGACTAAGCTCACCACGCCTCCCCAAGAAAGGTCGGGTCTCCCGGAGAAGGCAGCGCCACCCCTCCCCCGCAGACGCTGGCACTGTCTCCCCCCACCCCACCCCACAGCGCCCGCCCGGTACTTTGCAGCTGGGGGTGGGAGGGCAACCGGCGGTGATGTACAGACCCCTGCGCTTTGCCCTCCACCCGGTGCTCCTCCCGGGCCTGCTGCGTCCGGGACAGGGTTCGGCCGAGGTCTCCGTACCACCCCCTCCACTCCCCATCCCGGGGTCACAGACCCCGAGCCCCTCCTGGCTGGTGGGTGCTGCAACACTTGCCGCTGGGATGGGAGCCAACCCACAGGCGGCCAGGTCGGTGAGCCTCACTCCTCCCCCCCCCCCCCCCCCCCCCCCCCCCCCCCCCCCCCCCCCCCCCCCGCCACACACACACCGTCGCCCCGGTGCTCCAACGTCCCCAGGGCGGGAGGAAACTCTTGTCATCTCCACCCCACTATTCATATCTTTCACAGTGTTTGGGCCTCAGTAAAATACCTGGCCGTAGGTTACTCTGGGTTCAAATTGCTAGCAATTGTGGACCAAGTTTGGTCTGCAGTGACTCCAGGAAAGGGCGGGTGAAAACAAGCAATTCCGCCCCACTGAGGGGGCGGTGCCAACGCGGGAATAAACTGACGCGGCTTCTCTCCGAGAGTCCATTGTGTTGCTGCCTTCTTAGAAGTGCCAGGGTCACCCTTTCAGCGGGTTTCATATACTGCTCACTCCCTCTCCGAGCATCCATGGCTTTGTGCTCCACTTGTCTGATTTCCAAACTGTCTTTAAGAAAAAAAGATTTCATCGATCAGCACATTTGCAGGATTTAAATATAGATGAAAGATTTTTTTTTTTTTTTTTTTTCAACTTCAGCGTCCGGGAAGGGAAGGGAACTGAACCCGAGTGAAACTTCCATCCTCCAGGCCAGAGTTTTCAAACTAGAGCACCCGTCCCTGCTCCCACTCCTCCCACACACACTTCTTGCAGGACAACTGCCCCTTCATCTGTTGTACAGATTGGGGTTCTGGTAAGATTTAACTTAAAATAAGGTTTCTGCTCCTAAGTGGTCAAACCCCCAACTCCTGCCTCTTCTAGCTTATTTCACAAGACAAAACTGGCCCCTGCGGGGAAACAGCGCTCAGGATTGCTGAGCTGGGCACAGAAGAACCAGACTCCCAGGCCTGCAGGGCTCTCTGTTCCATCACAAGACAGAGAGAAACCCCTGAAATCCCAGCCTCAGCTGCCTCTTAAGCCCGTAATGCAGCGGGGTCTCTGCAGAAAAGAGGTATTTCCTGACACAGACCCCTAGTAGCCTCTGCTAGGTGAATGGTGATCTGGGATGGGGAGCACAGGGTCCTTACGCAGTGGAAAAGACCAGCCCATCTTTTAGCTTTCTGCTGACAGGAACAAAGCTACCTTGTGGTGAGAATTATCCCACATAGAGATTTTCTTTCCTGTCCTCTCCATACGACTCCCCTCATTAATCTCCCTTCTAGAAATCTACCCCGGGGAGAGGGCATCCAGAATGCAGACCAACATTTATAAACAGATGTTCATCACAGAACTCCTTATAATGGTAAAAGTTACGCACAACCCAAATGTCCAACAAATAGGAAAAGGTTATTTAAAATATGTTTTCAAAAAAGACTTCTTTGCAGATATTTAAAATTGTGTGCAGAGAGATTTTAATGACAGGGAAACGTTTAAAACACAAAGTGAAAAGAGCACAATACACAAAAGTAGGTTCAGTGTGTATGACCTATTTAACAATAAGGATATATGACTGGAAAAACATGCAAAAATGCAGGGTAGTATTATGAATACTGGTTAGTCTTCCTTTTATGTTCTCATACTTTCCAATTTCCTCCAATAGGATTGTATTCCTGTTATTACCAGAAAAGGCAGGTTAAAAATAATTCTTTCCCTAACACAAATACAGAAATATGTCCCCATGTGAAAGAAGAAAGTTCCAGCTTTCCCTTCATTTGTTTTGGGGCGAGGAGGGGGCAGGGAGCCCCAGGAGCAGTAATCCTCCAGCTCTCCTCCGGGTTGGGGCCTGCAGTGAACACAGGCAGGACAGGACACCAGAGCAACACCCCCGCCAGGCGCCCTCCTCAGTAAGCAGGAGCAGGATCAGATTAGTGACGGCTCCTTCATTCTTCAGACCCACTCACTGGAGAAAAAAGACCTCCTTGGGAGCCAAGCTGAAGAGCCAGGGCTGCGGGAAGCAGGGGCCACTGAGGAAGCAGAAGGCACATAAACCTGGGGGCCTAAGCAACCCTCACTGCCCTTTTGGGAGAGGGGCAGAAAGTAAGGCCTTAGGTTGGGTCCCAGGCCAGGTGCAGGAAGGGCTAGGTGAGTACCCACCAGCTGAATGGAACCCAGTGTGCTGTGTCTCTCCTCCCCATGGCCACCATCCTAATCCACACTGCTGACATTTCTTGCCGGACCACTGCCAGGGCCTCTGACCTGTTCCTGCTTCCACTCTGCTCCCCACTGCTCCCCTACACACTTTCTTCACAGAACGTTCCCTCCAACTTTTCAAGCACAAATCCTATCGTTGTCACTTCCCATCTTAATAACCTTCTGGTGGCTCCATACTGAGTGCTCTTGGAAAATTATCCCAACTCCTCCAAAGCTTTACTTGATCCAACTCCTGCCCATCTCTCTGAGCTCAACTATTCCCTCCCTCAACCCCAGCCAGGATTCCTTTGGGCAATGTTTGTTGAGTAAGTAAATCATAGTTCCTGATAGTCTCGCATCTAAACCAATTCTGAAGTCCATTAATTGATTAAGGTAAAGATTGCTGTATACGATACATATCTTATTTTGTGGGATTTCATCTGTGGGATTTCCCCAAATCTGTGCATGAGATGCAGATTTCCTGACAATAAAATCTACTAGCAAAAATATATCATGTCCTTCCTGCCTTGGGGCTTTTGAACTTGCTGTTCCCTTTTCCAGGAATGTTCTCTCCCAAGCTCTTCCCTCAGATAGTCTAAAGTCCTCCAGAAGATCTCAGTCCTCGCAGCACTCTTCTGGGAAGCCTTCCGTGATGCCTTCCTCCAGAATAGGACAGATCTCCTTCTTTTAAGCTCTCATCACCCTGGGTTACTTCACAGCACTGATCCTAGTGGTCCATTTACATTTATTGGTGTGATTCTATTATCTGTCTCCCTCCTTGTCTGTACGTTCTATGAGAGCAAAGACTGTAAGGTTGTTCACCAATACCTAGCACACTGCCTATTCCATAGTAGGCTCTCAAAAACATATGTGGAGGGGCACCTGGGTGGCTCAGTCGTTAAGCGTCCGCCTTCAGCTCAGGTCATGGTCCCGGGGTCCTGGGATCGAGCCCCGCATTGGGCTCCCTGCTCAGTGGGAAGCCTGCTTCTCCCTCTCCCACTCCCCCTGCTTGTGTTCCCTCTCTCACTGTCTCTCTCTGTGTCAAATAAATAAATAAAATCTTTAAAAAAAAGTATGTGGAGTGTTTACTGCATGTTTAAGGAATGAGGGCTGTGGGGGCTTGAAGCTAATGGGATCAGTGCAAGCCCATGAAAATCAAGACTGAATTTGCCACCCTGGCTCCATTCCTTGCCAGCTGTAGGCTTTGAGGACATTACTTACTCTGAGTTGCAAGTTCTTCAGATGTCAAGTGGGAACGACGATGTCTCCGGTCTGTTGTGAGGATTCAAAAAAAAAAAAAAAAAAAAGATGCTCTGAGAGCTGAGTATGGTGTCTGGCACACAGCCATTGTACAGTATGTGTTAGTTATGATTATCACCTTGGTTAGCAGCCTGTTGACTCTTTAGGGAGGAACTTATGCTCTCTGGTCAGATTCTGTACTTCCCACCATCACAAGTCATGTTCCTCATCGCTGAGGCCAGTTCTTACTATGGAAAGAAGGCAAAATAAGACATCACCATTAAAAATAAACAAACCATATGACACCAAAAGCATAAACACAAAAGAAAAAATAGATAAATTGGACTTGGTCAAAAATAAACTCTTTTGCTTCCAAGGATATGATCAAGAAGTTTGAAGATACCCATAGAATAGGAGAAAATATGTGCAAATCATATATCTGATAAGAGGTCTGTATCTAGACTATATAAAAACTTAAAACTCAATAATAAAAAAAAATTGCCCAATTGAAAATGGGCAAAGGCCTTGAACAGGTATTTTTCCAAAGAGAATATACAAGTGGCCGACAAACACATGAAAAGATGCTCGACATCATTAATCAGAGAAGTACAAGTCAAAACCACAGAGGGCACCACTGCACTCCAACTAGGATGGCTATAGTAGTAATTTAAAAATAGGCAATAGCAAGTGTTGCTCAGGATGTAGAGAAATTGGATTCCTTATACAGTGCTGGTGGGAATATAAAATAGTAAAGTCACTTTGAAAAACAGTCTGGCAGTTCCTCAAAAGATTAAACACTGAGTTACCATATGACCCAGGAATTCTACTAGGAAAAACCAAGAGAAATGAAAACATACATCTACACAAAAATTTGTACGCTAATGTTCAGAGCCACACTATTCATAAGAATCAAAAAGTAGAAACAACCTAATTATCTTTTAACTGATTAATGGATAAATAAAATGTGGTATATCCATACAATGGAATATTTTTCTGCAATAAAAAGGAATTGAGGGGCGCCTGGGTGGCTCAGTCAGTTAAGCCTCTGCTTTTGGCTCAGATCATGATCCCAGGATCCCGGGATTGAGCCCCACGCTCCAGGTTGGGCTCCCTGCTCAGCACAGAGTCTGCTTCTCCCTCTCCCTCTGCCTCCCTCCCCCCCCATCTTGTGCTCTCTCTCTCTCTCAAATAAATAAATAAAATCTTAAAAAAAGGAATTGAGTACTTGTATACATACTGTTTAGTATACATATGTATATTACCTAGCTCTGTCAACTGATAAGAAGGCCTAGGGGTAAGGACCCCCCAGTAGCAACAAGCACATCTAGTATCCAGGTTTTAGCTTCTAATAGCATTCTTCATTGAGAAGAACCAGGACTCTTTGGGAAAATGACTGATTCTAGATTCTAGGACTGGGGCCAGAAATATACAAAATGAGTCTGGAGCATCCTGTAGTGCCAGAAAGTACAGAAGGGTAAGAAAGAAGGCAAGGAAGGAAGGAAGGAAGGACGGACACACCACAATGATGGACATGTGTCAAAGGGACACAGGAGCCAACTAAAAGAGCTCCCAATGACCAAATCTGGAACAATTTGAGCAAAAAAGTTAATAAAGTAGTATTGAATTATAACCCGAAGTATACAATAAATATCCATGTATCCATACTGATATAAATCAATACATAAATGAGGGGAGGCGAAGAGACAACCAGTGCAGAAGTCTGAATAGTTTATGTAAATAAATAGTTTATGTAATTGCCCTGTCTTGAGGGGGGTGGAGTGTAACTCCCCACCCCTTAAGTGTGGGCCACTCAAAGTGACTACCTTCCAAAGAGCATAGTATGGAAAGGGGGAAAAAAGTAACTTTGCAGTGAAGAAATCTGACAAACACTACTTCAGCCAGAAGATCAAGGTCAACATCAACAGTGATAAGTCTTGTTGGTAGTGTGTATCATCCATGTGATGTGATGAAGATGTCACTTTTCCTCTGTGATCTTCCCCCCCAAAACCTATAATCAGTCTAATAATGAGAAAAACATCAGAAAAATCCTAATTAAGGGATATTCTACAAAATATCTGACCAGCAATCCTCAAAGCTATCATCAAAAACAAGGAAAGTCGGAAACCGTCACAACCAAGAGTAGTCTAAGGAGACATGACCTACTAAATGTAATGTAAATGTCACGTGGTATCCTGGATAGGATCCTGGAATAGTAAAAGGACTTTAGGGGAAAAATGAGAAAATATGAATAAAGTATGGAGTTTATTGAGGAATAACATATCAATATTAGTTCATTAACGTAACATATGCACCATACCAATATAAGATGTTGATGATTGGGGAAATTGGGTATGGCAATACATGGGAACTCTCTGTATTATCCTCCCAATTGTTCCGTAAGTTTAAAACTATTGCAAAAAGTAAACTTTACTTTAAAGATTTTATTTATTCATTTGAGAGAGAGTGAGAGAGCGAGCAGGAGCGGGGGAGGGGAGACAGAAGCAGACTCCCCGCTGAGCAGGGAGCCCGATGTGGGACTCGATCCCAGGACCCAGGATCATGACCTGAGCCGAAGGTGGACAGTTCACTGACTGAGCCACCCAGGTGCCCAAGTAAAGTTTATTTTTTAAAAAAGAGATGATGTACTGGTACATACGATAACACGGATGAGCCCTGAGAACGTCAGTCACAACAGACCACATATTGTATGATTCCATTCACGTGAGCGTCCAGACTAGGCACATCCATGGAGACAGAAAGTAAACTGGTGGTTGCCCGGGGCTGGAGCAGTTGAGAGGAAGTGGGCAGTGAGTGTTAATGGGTCCAGGGTTTCTTTTGAGGATGATAAAAATGTAAAATTGATTGTGATGACAGTTGCACAATTCTTTGAATATACTGAAAACCATTGAACTGTATGCTTTACATGGATACATTTTATGGTATTGGATTATATATCTCAATAAAGCAGCTATTTAAAAGAATAAAAGCCCAGTACCCTGGTGGATGGTGGTGTGAGAGGTGTTTGGGAGGCAACCAGGGTAGCACTGGGGGCTGCAGTACACACCGGGCTGTTAGAGCAGGAAGAGGCTTCAGAAATCACCGGTGTAGCGCCCTCAGTTTGTATAGAGGGAAACGGAGGCCCAGAGGGACACGAATATGCCAAGGTCACACAACTTGTTAATGCCAGAGTCAATGAACTAGAATTTGGGTATCCTGGCTCTGTTCAATGACTTTTATAACTGTCTCCTAAGCTGCCTTTAATAAGTTACCATGTTTCCATCTACCTCCACCAGGAACCTCTTCTCAGCTGGCGGTAGATGGAGAAAGGCAAATCATTATCAAAAGAAAAACAAAATAATTTTTTTCAGTTACTAAAAACCTAAATAAAATCTCCAATTAGGTTCTTGTGGTAGCAACTCTGCTCAAAACTCATTTATTTTTTTAAATTTTTATTTATTTTTTAAAAGATTTTTATTTATTTATTTGACAGAGAGAGACACAGCGAGAGAGGGAACACAAGCAGGGTTAGTGGGAGAGCAAGAAGCAGGCTTCCCATGGAGCAGGGAGCCTGACAAGGGGCTCGATCCCAGGATCCTGGGACCATGACCTGAGCCGAAGGCAGCCGCTTAACTGACTGAGCCACCCAGGTGCCCCTATTTTTATTTTTTTAAATATTTATTGGAGATAGAAGGAGCGGGTGGGGGGGAGGGGCAGAGGGATCGGGAGAAGCAGGCTTCTCTCTGAGCCAGGAGCCTGATGCGGGGCTTGATCCCAGGACCCCGGGATCATGACCTGAGCCGAAGGCAGACGCTTAACTGACTGAGCCACCTAGGCGTCCCAAGAGCTAATTTATTTTTAAATATGCTGTTTTCAGGGCACCTGGCTGGCTCAGTCGGTAGAGCATGTGACTCTTGATCTCGGGGTTGGGAGTTCAAGCCCCACGTTGAGTGTAGAGATTACTTAAAAATAAAATCTTTAAGGGGCTGTATAGTAATCTCTATACCCAATGTGGGGCTCGAACTTACGACCCTGAGATCAAGAGTCGCATGCTCTTCCCACTGAACCAGCCCAGGCGCCCCCATATTCACATCACTTTTGTTCAAACAAACCATTGCTCCACCAAATTTAGTGTGGCTTTGTATGGTAATAAAAGGCAATTCCATCTACTAATACCGCTCAATTGAAAGGAATTCTGTTGCTTGATTAATTGCTCAATTAAACTACCATTGATTTTTTGCAAGTACATAGTTTGAAACATTCCCAATTAGCCTGTGCACTCTAGTCTAAAAAGACCTCTAAGATGCCTTCTAACTTTAAGATTCTTCTAGGAGTCTCAATGTGTAGGAACAGGATATCTGTAATGTCAAAGCCCCAAGCAGTTCAGCAGAATTTGGCATGGTAACAAGCTTCTGTGCTCACACCCTGGGTAGGATAGCGATGTCAACACCTCCAGCAGAGCTGATAGAGCTGTCTTTCAGTCTGTCTGCAGGCTCTGTTTACATTCTGCAGGTTAGCTAGAAACACCCTCACCGCCACCAACCCCTGAAAAGATCTGCGGGTCAACTTGACATCATCTAGACTTTCCATGTACTGTATTTCTTCCTGTAATAAGCTCTCCTGCCACGTTACTTTATACGACTTCTGTGAAAAGAATAAATTAGGCTGAGTGTGAAAGCGTATGAACTATAGAGGTGTTGCCAATAATTACGAACAGTGGGAAATCAGCAGCAGATTTGCATGGTATTCTTTCAACTGGAACTTGGGCCATTTGGAGAGGGCTTGGTAAACCTGAAAGGTGGAGCGGTCCAATAATGTTTGGAGTCTTTAGTGAGGTGAAACTGGGACCTAAATAGCTGCAAGGAAGGAAAAGTATTTTAGAATGGGAGGTAACTGCTTGGAAGAAGATATACATAGATACACACCCACACACACACACACACACAGAGAACGACAATTATCTGATGATGAAGGACAGTCTCTTAACTGTTGAATATCCCCAGAGTTCTAGCCTTGGTCCCTGTACTTCCTGAGCTACCTCTGCATTGATAACCCCAAAAGCCCAGTCCATATGATTTTCCTGAGCCTCAGACCTTTGGATCCTTCTGCCTCTTAAATATATTTACTGTAGTGTCCCATGCGCCCCCAAACCTGGACAGGACCAAACTAACATCATTTCACTTCCCAAAGCAACATTTTCTACTCTATTTTCCACCCTAATTAAACTGCACCCATGTCTGCCTAGACATTTCTTTTCCCCTCACACTCCAATCCAACTTCCTCCTACATTTCCAGAATCCATCCATTCTTCATTCCCCCTGCCTTACTTGGGGCTTGTATTACGTATCCATTACTGTGTAAGAAATTACCCCAAATGTCAGCAGCCTAAAGCGACAGACACCTATACCTCACCATTTCTGTGGGCTAGGAATCCAGGCATAGCTGAGCTAGCTCAGGGTTTCTCGCAAGGCTGCAGTCAAGGTGTTGGTTGGGAGTACAGGGGTCACAAGGCTCCACTGGGGTAGGATCTGCTTTCAAGGTCACTGAAGTGGCTGTTGGCCTTTCTCAGAAGATCCACTTCCGAGCTCACTCAAGTGACTGTGGAAAGGCCCGCTGGTCCTAGCTGGCTTTTGACCAGAAACATCAGTTATTTGCCATGTGGGCCTCTCCATAGGGCAGCTCACAACATGGCAGCTGGTATGGAAAGTCACAGTCTTTCTGTAACCTGATCTTGGAAGTGATATCACATCACCTTTGCCATATTCTCTTCTTAAGAGTGAGACAGTAGGTCCAGCCTGCACTCTAGGGGAGGGGATTACACAAGGGTGTGAATATCAGGAGGTGGAGATCATTGTCCACCAGAGGGCCCTTGTCCTTTGTCTGGAATATAACTCACGCACTAGCATCCTCACTGACCTCCAGGCCCCCAGTATTTCTCCACGCCGGGCCATCCTCCACACTGAGACCTGAATAATATCCCTACAAAAACAATCTTACTATGTGATTTCACTTCCAAAAAACCTCTGTTGGCAACCTGTGCTGCCCACAGGACAAAGTCCAAACCAGCTGACAAGCCATTCAAGGCCTTCCATGATCTGTTCTTGGCTTCTTACCTCTCTGGCCTCATTTCCTACCATTACCTACCTCCCTCCAGGTTCCTAGAAACAAACCAGGTTCTTTCCAGCCTTTCCAAAATTTCAGATGAGGTGAAGAGTATGTTCCTCTCTAGTTTAGTCTAGTCTAGTCTAGTCTAGTCTAGTCTTCTGCCCCTCATCCTTCAGGGCACAGCTTCTCAGGTACCTCCTCTGAGATGCTTGCCCTGACTCTCCCTGCTTTGTGCTCCCCAAGCTCTTTGGATGTTGCTCTATTTGAGGAACTTGCACTGCGCCCGGCACATACCATGAGATACTTGATGAAGGTTTGCCATTTTCTTAAATAAAATCAAATCATGCTAGAGCTGTAAGAAATTTAAAAAGAGAAAAGAACCAAAGGGCACAGATGACCAAAGTTCAAATGAGGAAAGACTTGAATGGCCTGAGGAGAGAAAGGAGAGGTCTTGTCCAAGGTCACACTGCTACTCAGTGGCAGATCTGGAATAACCGATGAACCTAGCTAGACCTGCTCACATCAACTCAAGGGCTCTTGCCTCTACTGCCAAAGTGCCTTCACTACTTCTAGGCTCCCTGCTGTTCTCCCCCCCCCCCCACATCTATGATTCTCTCAAGGCGGGAAAAACAGAAGTTTAATAATAGCTTCGCAGGTGACGCTTCTCCATACCTCTTTGGGGCCACGTAAGTCCTCGTACTGTCTCCAACTCGTGAGAACATGAACTTCCTTTATGGCAAGGTAGTGAGAATCACATTCTAATCTTGAACCCGAAGAAACTGAGTTCACTTTTCGGTTTTGGTTGCTAGGTAGAGATTGCTCGTGGGAGTTTGTGGCTCCCTGAGGAGGGTTCCGGAGCCCCCCCCCCCCCGCAATCCCCATCCCCACTGGCAGTTGTATCCGCCTCCATTTTCTGCAAGGCCAGCCAGCACTCTGCTTTCTGGGTTACGTGGGTTTCCATTTCCAGGGCTCCGGACTCCAGGATATTCGCGAGCAGCAAAGTATGGTCAGCAGAAGGTTCTCCTTTCCTTCTTCTTCCCCTTCTACTGAATAAATCCTTAACATACCAAAAAGAGCTGTCCAGAGATAACAAGGACCGGCAGCATGTGCCGCCTGAGGAGCTACAGTAGCAATGGCGACGCCAGTGACAGTCCAGTCCCTGAAATCAGCAAGAACGAGGAATCTGACAGGAGGTGCTGAGGAGGCCTACGCGGCACCAGCTCAAGAGGTGCTGATGGGGGGGAGGGCCGGCCAGGGCAGCTGGCCGTGCTCTCCAGCCCTAAAGATATGGCTTAGGTCCTTGCTAGATATAGGTCCTCTGCCCTTTCCATGGGCAGAGAAGAGAATTAGGGCTCCAACTCTACAGCCAGTGAGTAAGTCTTTCAGAGCTTGCGCATTGCGATCAGACGGACTTCAAGTCTAGCTCCTCCCAAGGTCTGTCCATTAGTTGGCTTTCCTTCATCATGTCTTGTTCACCTCTCTGAGACTCAGGTGGCCCTTCTGTAAAATGGGGATAAAAGTAGTACTTACATTATAGCGTTGGTCTAAGTTTAAGTGGGATGATGCATGCAAAGGGCTTGTCACTCAATACATAGAAAATATTACCTTTATTATTCCAGACCTGCGAGCATCCAAAATGCCCACATTCCAAATGAACATTAGACTATGGCCTCTAGTACATCTCCCCACAGAACTTTCCAAGCCAGCTACTCTGCTTACTAGCTGTGTGATCTTGGGCATGTTTCCTAACCTCTCTGAGCCTCCTATTTCCTTAACTGTAAAGTGGGAATAATAACGGTATCGACTTTAGAGAATTATAATAAAGATTAAATTAAAAACTTGGCACACGACGTGGTTTATTATTATTATTGTTATTATTATCATGTAGCAGCTTTTCAACAGCTTCATGTAACCCAGGCTTACTTCCCTGCTGCAGCAGAAAGAGTACAGGCTTTGCAATAAGACAGGTCTCAGTTTGAAATGTTTAGAGTGTAGATTCCAGAATCCCAGTGCCCAGGGTTCAGTCCCTGCTCCATCACTTACTAGCTGGGTGATCTTGGGCAAGAACTGTAACTAGAAGTCAGAGATCCATCTGAGATCCTTTGTTTATATTTCAATAGCACACACTAGCCATAGAATATTCTTAGGTCTGAACTGAAATCTTAGCAGGATGTTATCTTCAGAAGCGGTTTCTGTAACCTTGTAAGCCTTTTCATGGCCTCTGTGCATTTTTTTGACCTCTCCATGCCTTAGTTTCATCATCTGTAAAATGCTGACTAAACAGCATCTACCTCAGAGTTGTTGTATTGTGGCCATCCACCCCGTATTTGGTTCCAAGGTCAAGACTGATGATGCCAAACACATCAACACGGTATGAAGAGGTTTATTATATACACAATGGGGTTTTTCTGGGGAGAGCAGAGCAGACTTTGCAAGTTGGTCCCAAAATGGCGTCAGAGAGCAAGGAAAGGAGACTGGGCAGGGTTTTATGGTGGTTGGGGGTGCGCAGAGGTGAGGGCTCCCGAACACGTGGGCAGGGGCTTGTGTGGTTTGAATCTCCTGCTGTCACTAAAGGAGGGGGCTCCCAAGCTTTCCTATCAGCTTGCCCAGATGTAGGGAACAATGGAAAGGGAGTGGTGAGGCGTAAAAGCTGTCAGTAATCAAACATTAAAAATGGAGTCAGACTCCTTATTACATGTTGTGACCCAATAAATGAGATAAAACACATAAAGTACTCAAGGAACAGTGGCGGTTATTATTCAAACCACAAATCTTGATAGAGTCATTGGCCTGCTCTATTGCAAATGTGTGATTTCTTCATATGGGGGGTGGGGGTCTCGGTGCAGTAGAAAGAGTACCTAACAGGCCATTGGACAACCTGAGGTCTGCACTTCATTAGCCTTTGTGAACTTAGCTTAGTCAGTTCTGTGCTGGGTCTCTGGTGTAAAATGAGGGGGCAGGATGAGACATTCTCGAAGGTTCCCTGTGAGTCTAACAGTGCCTGAAAGCCACAGTGCTTGGCTCACTCATTAAGGAGCATTGCCACGGAATGAAGAATTGGTCGTTTTCTTTTTCAGCTCACTTTCTACCATGTTCCAGATGTCACACTACATGCTTTTCATCATGTCTTTAGGACAGATTTAAATCAGCAGGGCAAAGAAGGAAATCAAAAATAGAGGCTAAAAAGACTAGCTCTAGCTTAAGTCCCAATAAATAGATCAGCTCTTGTCCTACAACTTTCCTGCAGGCTGAAAAAAAGGCTCCCCACCCTCCTTGTCTGAAAGAACCCGAATTTCACCGTTCTTACAAAGCACTCTTTTGTGTCTTCATTGTAAAGACATGTTCACAGAAAAATAACTCATTTGGAATGAAAAAGGACAGGAGAGATGGGAAAGAAAAGTCCTAGAGATATAGAAATGTTTAAAAAGTCATCCCCAGAAATTAGAAGATCATATGTCACCAGCAAAAATGACTATTTCCATCCAAAGAACGTTTCCACTGGTGGGCAAGCTGGCACTACCATGTCTGGAGGGGGTGCCAGTCTGCAGGACAAGACACAGAGCCACAGCAAGTCTTTGATGGACATTTCTCAGGGACAAATGAGGTTGAAAGACAATTTCCCAGGGGATTGGAACTTGTTTACTCAGAGCAATTCCTGATGTCTCAACTCTCAGATGTCCCTCAACTCAGCCACACATAAGAACATTCTTGTCGACAGTGAGTTTCAGTCTACTTTTGATCACTTTCTTCAAGCTTGTCAGCACTTCAGTTGTAGTTCATTTGGGGAGGATGGAAGGGCCTAGGCTACGAAAGAGCACAGCAGACTAGGAGGTAAGCCACCCCCCAAGAGAGCATTGCGCAGGATTGCACTTGCTAAAAAATAGGCAACCATGTCAACTTTAGTCAGGAGCATTCTACCTTTTTTGGATCTGGGAATGTCATAGGATGTCTTTGTGTCCTTTCTGGTAGATGATGGACACCATATTTTTCTACTGAATTTTACATCTGAGATATATATCTAGGCATCTATATATCTATATACCTCTACATCTATAGATCTATACATGAATGCCCTCGAGGAGATATTCTACTATTTCCACATGTTGGGGAGGGTCCTATGTCATATGCTGTGGATCACAGGGTCACATCCATGTGCGATTTGAGTCTCCTCCTCAGTGTCCCAGCCAAGTGGAGGGCCAGCATGAGTACCTTCAGGGATGAATAAATCACTACCATGTGGGGCAACGAGTCCCTGACTAGGGAAGCTCTTACTCACTATTCTGTGTTGCACCTTCCACCCACTCCTCCTAGTTGGGACTTAAAGAGTTTACTCCGCATTTGTTCCAAGGCAGCCCTGGGCTCTAAGGTTCTTCATCTCCAGGCTGCTCATTCTCACTCCCCTCAGCTCTTTCTCATTTGGATGGTTCTAGGTCCCCTTCAGCATTCTGGTGTCTCTCTTCACAAACATTTGCAATATATACTTTTCCATCCACCAGCCCAGTGTAGCAGCCAGAGTTGAACACACTAGTCCTCCTGGGTGGGGTGTGACCAGCACAGAGCAGTGTAGAACTCACTTCCCCACTCTAGAGAGCAAGTTTCACCAGTCCAGAAGTCCATGGACAAGCACACTGCACTGTCGACTCGCCTTAAGTTTCATATTTTTTATAATTCAGCTACTCAGTCTAGCTTGCATTGTCAGGTCCTGATTTTGTCATCCAACATAGCCTTCCTAGCTGTTATTCTGTGGAGGTAGCTGGGCCCAATTATTTATATATGATATATATGAAATATGAAATATATATGTGATATATGATATATGAAATATATGTGATAATAATTTATATATAATAATTTATATATAAATAAATATATATGTTTATCATATATAGTGGGTATATATATATTACACCGGGATTGCCACTTAGAATTAAAGAAAGCTAATTCTGATCACTGAGTAAGTACCCACTTCTATTTTTATTTCCCCCATTTGGACAATAGAGTGAAGGAGACACAGATTTCTAGTCAGGTTCACCTTCCAATCCTGTATATTTATATAAGCTACCTCTGGACTTGTACCCATATGATTCCTGGCATGTCATCAGAACCTTATTCTTCTCATATCCATACCAAACTCTCCATCCACACTGAAGTAAAGTCACCAGCACACTGGGCTCTTAGGCCCCTTGACCCAAGACCCAGAATTGCAGCTTGAGCACTTACCCAAAGGAATCATGTCAGCTCTAAAAAGAAGTGATTCAGATGGTGAGGGCCTCACGCCACCAGGACAGGCTCCTGACAGAGGCTGGGGCTCCTTCTCCAAGATGGTCTCTGGAGACACTTTCAGAAGTTCTTTTCAGGGAAGGATTCTTAAAGGACTGAGTCAACTTCTTACATAGTTAGACCTAGGCCCTTACAGAGCTACTAGAAAACATCCGTCAGGGATGAGAACTCCACCAGCAGTGTCCCCTCTAAGTCGCAACCCCTCATAGCCACCTAGTTCAGAGTGGTTAACTCTTCTAGTAACTCAGGGCCAGACCGAAATGAAGAGAGACATGGTTGCATGTCATAGATGATGATTTTAAAATCTAGAAAGTCCATGAAATCCCAGAATCTAACTTCCATAGGGGCTGTTCAATTAAACAATCTGTGCTATTTTTGTCCCAAATATTAGCAACACCTTCCAGGTTTCAGTAAACAGGAAAACTACTTGCTAAATCTCTTGCCTCTCAGCAACATCCTTTGAATCTACCAGTAGCTGCAAAATTCCAAGGGCTTCTACTCTTGTGATTCACTGACCATGTAATTCACCATGGAATTTATTCAGTCTTTTCTTTTACTTGTATCTAAACATACAGGGAAGAGCATCTTTAGTTGTGCAGAGATTAAATGTAACAGCTTGGGTTATATACCCTGAGCACTAAAGCATTTTTATTCTCTGAAGTAGATAAATGGAAGGAAATACACACACACACACACACACACACACACACACACACACACACACACGCATTCATAGAATTCTATGGAAGGGCCAGAGATGTCATATTCTAGTTCAAAGTCTTCCTCTTACAGATTGGAAATGCAGGCCCAGCAAGGAGATGGGATTTCGTCAAGATCACACCAGGAGTTGGTGGTCAAGCCTGGACTAGGACTTAGGGCCCTTGACTGCCCGCTCAGAGTCCCTGCCTCCATACGATGTTAAAAATTAATTTTAAAATAAATATGCCCCATATCCTCATTGACGACCCAAGGGAACTCTACTTGGGAATACCAACATTTCATCTAGAGTGAAAAGCACCACTTTCTTTTTCCTCCCTTTCCTTTGGGAAAAACGAAACATTCTTCAGAATTTGTTTTGAGATCTATTCATTCATTCATGAAAATGAATGTCTAGATAAACTTAAAAATGTATTTAAAAATTCAAATATGTACATGTACTGGGTGCTCAAGAAACACCACTATGCATACATAAAGAAATATAATAACATGTACGATGCCGGTCCTGAGTTCAAAGGCTCACTATACCTGTAAGTACGTTTGTGTTTGGCAGACAATGAGTTCCAATCTTTGCTTCAAAACTGCGGTCACCTTTTACATAATTTCCTATCATGATTAATGTAAGCCATATGACGATATACAACATGAGAATATCTAGTGTGAATCAAAAGAATTAAAATACTTTGCCCAGCTTCTGCAGAACCGAGAGCTGATGTTAAATTTGCCGGATTGGTTTTCAACTGCTTTCTCAGCATGCTTTTTCCCAGTTAGGGGTGTTCACTGACCCCAGAACGGCCCTGGACATCTCATCCATATGTTGGCAGAAAGGTCCTTCTCACTAGAGAACTAAAGAAATGTCTGCTTAAGAAAGCACTTTTCCTTCATGTGGCTTAGTTTCTCACCAGCAGCTACTGAGCACACATGAACTGTTTCCATAACAGACCATTTTCTAATTGGATTTTTTGGTTGTTATTTTTATTACTGGTGAGTTCTGAGAAAGATTTAGATAGTAGACCTTCGTCAGATATGTGGTTTGCAAAACACTTCATCCCAGGCTGTAGCTTGTTTTTTCATCTTCTTAATGGGGTCTTTTCCAGAACAGAGCTTTTTAGTTTTGATGAGGCCATAACCCCTTTTCCTCTTACAGGTTGTGCTTTAGGTCTCCAATCTAGAACAGCTTGATTAAGCCCTAGGTTCCAAACATTTTCTATTGTGCTCTTTTCCTGGAAGTTTTATTGTTTTACATTTTATAATCAAGTTTGTGATTCATTTGAGTTAATGTCTGCATAAGGTGTGAAGTTTAGTTACATATTAATATTTTTTTGTCTACAGATGTCCAATTGTTCCAATATCATATGTTGAAAATGGTGTTGGATTGCTTTTGTACCTTTGTCAAAAATCACTCAGGCTCATTTTTATGAGCCCATTTCTGACCTCTCTATTCTGCTCCATTGATCAATGTATCTATCCCACTGCCAATACCACTCTGTCATGATCACTGTAGCTTTGGAGTGAGCTTTCATATCTGGCAAAGTGACTCTTCCTATGTTATTCCTCTTTTTCTTTTTTTTTTAAGATTTTATTTATTTGACAGAGAGAGAGAGAACAAGCAGGGGAGTGGGAGAGGGAGAAGCAGGCTCCCCACTGAGCAAGGAGCCCAGTGCGGGGCTCGATCCCAGGACCCTGGGATCATGACCTGAGCCAAAGGCAGATGCTTAACCAACTGAGCCAGCCAGGCACTTTATTCCTCTTTTTCAAGGCTGTCTAAGCTATTCTAGGGGCCTGTGACTTCCCAAGGTAAATTTTGAAATATTGTGTATGTCTACTAATAAAAACAAGACCAGCTTTTACTCAGTAGAACTCTGGTATTAAAATTCTCTGTGGACAATGCTCCCTATTATTGCCTGCACTTAGGGTAGGTGGCTTTCACTATTCCATCCTTGGTAGGCCACTGCTCCATCCCAAGCTTCTTAATCAGAAAGTGCCTTAAAACAAAAGCAAACATAAAATACTGGACCACACCAAAGTAAAGAGCTTTTGCACAGCAAAGGAAACCATCCACAAAATAAAAAGGCAACTTACTGAATGGGAGAAAATATTTGCAAATGTATATCCAAGAAGGTGTTAATGTCCAAAATATATAAAAAACTCCTACAACTCAACACCAAAAAAACCCCAAATCCAATTAAACAATGAGCAGAGAACCGGAATAGACATTTTCCCAAAGAAGACATACAGATGACAGCCCAAGTGTCCATTGATAGATGAATGGATAAAGAAGATGTGATAGGGGCGCCTGGGTGGCTCAGCCGTTAAGCGTCTGCCTTCGGCTCAGGTCGTGATCTCAGGGTCCTGGGATCGAGCCCCACATTGGGCTCCCTGCTCGGTGGGAAGCCTGCTTCTCCCTCTCCCACTCCCCCTGCTTGTGTTCCCTCTCTCGCTGTGTCTCTCTCTGTCAAATAAATAAATAAAATCTTTAAAAAAAAAAAAGATGTGATATATCTATATATAAATAATATAATATATTATATATAATATAATAAAAATATATTTATATATATGGAATATTACACAGCCATAAAAACAATGAGATATTGTCGTTTGCAAAACATAGATGGACATAGAGGGTATTATGTTGAGTGAAATAAGTCAGAGAAAGACAAATACATATAATTTCACTTACATGTGGAATCTAAAACACAAAACAAATGAACAAATAAACAATCAAAACCCAAACAGACTCTTAAATACAGAGAACAAAATAGGGGTTACCAGAGGGGAGGTGGGTTGTAGGGTGGGTGAAATAGGTAAAGGGGATTAAGAGGTACGAATTTCCAGTTATAAAATAAATGAGTCACAGAGATGAAAGGTACAGCATAGGAATATAGTCAATAATATTGTAATAACATTGTATAGTGACAGATGGTGACATTGTGTAATATATAGTTCGTTGAACCAATATGTTGCACACCTGAAACTATTATAACATTGTATATTAATTATACTTCAATGAAAGAAAGTTTCCTAATTCATGTGGGGTTTGTGGCCTCCAGACACCATTATTTTAGTGTGTGGGGTGCTGTCAGTGACTTTCTGTGGGGTGAGTTTTTTGGTCCCTAAGGGCCTTTAGTTGCTTACAGCACCAGGTGGGGTACAACATACACCACCATGAGGTAGGTGGTTGGGAGGTGATTTTGTCATCTTTGGGGGAAGAGTGTCATTGTCATATTGTCATTGCACATATATCACACCTCAACCCATCTGGGCCCTCCCCCCAACACACACACACAGAAACACCAAGTCCTTTTTCCCGTTTGCCCATGGGATGAAGTGTTGAAGAAATTTGCCTTCCATGCCCAGCCCTGACCTTGTCCTTTTCCTCTGGCTAAAGTCTGGCTGACTATGGACCTGCTGATCTGGCCTCCAGACCTGCAGGACCCCACGTTCCTTCCTTTTCACTCACCTGCTCCTTCCCTTCCTTCCCTCCCTCCCATCAGAGAATTCACAGAGAAACCGAAACACTTCTCTTAAAAAAAAAAAAGTGGGGCACCTGGGTGGCTCAGTCAGTTAAGCGTCCGACTCTTGATTTTGGCTCAGGTCATGATCTCAGGGTTGTGAGATCCAGCCCCGCGTGGAGCCTGCTTAAGATTCCCTCTCTCCCTCTCCCTCTGCCCCTCCCTGCTCTCCCCCTCTCTCAAAAAAAAAAAAAAAAGAAACATTTCTCTTTTCCAATCTTATTGATTTTATTTTAATCATCGCTACTGGTATACCACGTAGGTGTTAAGATTTGGTCTCTACAAGGTTAACCATTTCTCTACAGCCTCTTCTGGAGGTGAAACAGATAGTTCTAGGTCTCTGGGCCTCATTATGTACAGGGAATTACTTGGATTGGTGGAGTTCTCCAGGATCTCTTGGTTCTGATTCTGTTCCTTATTCAAGATGTGCTAATAGACAATATTGTTGGCCTTGTTTCTCACTTGTGCTTTCTTGAACAGGTGATAGATATTTCAGAGGATCTTTTGGAGATACACATTTGCAGGGCATCCTTACTTGCTTGGTTGTCTTTTGCACCTGGGAGGGCAACATGCTGAGCACAGAGGGCATTTGGGGGAAAAGGATGGAGACTGGGTGGGAAGGAGGATTCATAAAAAGGGGTGCAGGCTGGGGAGGAGGTTTGTGCCAAGCAGGGACAGAGTAGGGGTCTTAGGTGAGGCATCAATGGGGACAAAGAGGAACATGGGTAGGGTCATCTGACCTTGCCACCATCTCTGCACCTGCATTGACACGGGGTCATTCTCTTCTTCCTTTCCTGAGCACTTGAGGCTAGTTGGTCCATATCTGTGCTACATCGATGCTTCCTAGTGGTTTACCCCAAGCCTCCTACCTTCCCTATATATACCTTCCAAAGAGCAATGAGGAACTTTACCCTTCATCTTTGTTTGGTTATCAAGGCACTGCCCCAGCCTATGGTAACCCTGTGGTGGCTTCAACATCATAAAGCCTTGCTCCGGACACCTCCATGGGGAAGGGGGATGCTGGAAAAGCCAAGCTGTTGTGGTTGGGGTGAGGGGTTTTCCTTAATGCCTCATAAAGAGCCTTCCCA
The DNA here is from genome assembly GCF_004348235.1 of Phoca vitulina. NCBI lineage: Eukaryota > Metazoa > Chordata > Mammalia > Carnivora > Phocidae > Phoca > Phoca vitulina. The sequence continues at coordinate 7,089,515 of NW_022589742.1, forward strand.
AACTGACCTGCCACCCTTCCTCCTCTCCCCATGTTCAATTCTGTTGGCCCATATGGCAGAAAGAAGCTATTTTCTCCAAGTCATTCCCTACGGCCACCCTATCAGTCAGTGATTCATCCTATTCTCTCCCACCCTTCTCATTACCTAGTATTTTGGAAGTCTCACTTAAAATTCCTCCAAGCTAATGTGACTATATTTAAGTCTCTGTAGAGATGTGAATTATTCCACGTGCCATCAACAAATTTTTCTTATGTGTTTGTTTTTATATGGCCTTCAAGCTAAGCATGTTTTTTATATTTTTAAGTGGTTGAAAAAAGAAAAAGAAAAATATTTCATGACACATGAAACTTCTATGAAATTCAGATTTCAGTGTCCATAAATAAAGTTTTATTGGAACACATATAGGTTTCATTCATTTAAATATTGTCTATAGCTGCTTCTGTGCCAAAACAGAACAGTTGAGTAGTTGGAACAGAGACTATAAATCCTAAAATATTTACTATCTGGTCCTTTAAGGAAAAGTTTGCCAACTCCTTCTCTATTCAGTTCTATTGACATATTTGCCTATTCTGTGCAGTTTAAGCTCACTGTTCTTTCTTTATAGTTTTTTTTTTAAAGATTTTATTATTTATTTGACAGAGACACAGCGAGAGAGGGAACACAAGCAGGGGGAGTGGGAGAGGGAGAGGCAGACCTCCTGCTGAGCAGGGAGCCCCAGGACCCTGGGATCATGACCTGAGCCGAAGGCAGACACTTAACGACTGAGCCACCCAGGCACCCCAAGATTTTATTTATTTATTTGACAGAGAGAGACAGCGAGCAGGAACACAAGCTGGGGGAGTAGGAGAGGGAGAAGCAGGCTTCCCGCTGAGCAGGGAGCCCCAGGACCCTGGGATCATGACCTGAGCCGAAGGCAGACGCTTAACGACTGAGCCACCCAGGCGTCCCTCTTTCTTTCTAGTGTCTTAAGGAAGAAACTGAGGCCAACAATTTGAGACCTTCTTTTTTTTCTACTGCAGGCATTTAGTGCTATATAAATCCTCCCCCATAGCTACTTCTTTAGCAGCTTCCCGCAAATTTTTAAATGTTGTGTTTTCATGTGCACAATTCAAACTACTTTCTAAATGCACTGTTGAGTTCTCTTTAACCTATGGTTCATTTAAAAATATGTTATTTAGTGTCTAAATATTTAAGCATTTTCAAAAGATCTTTCCATCATTGATTTTTAATTTATTTTAATTCTCGTGATTAGAGGACAGACTTTGTATGACTTGAAACCTTCTGAATGTACTGAGACTCATTGTGTAGTCCAGAATATGGTCTATCCTGGTTCATGTTTCCAGTGTCCTCAACAAAATGTGTATTCTATTGTTGTTTGGTGGAGTGCTCCATAAGGGTTTGTCAGTGAAGCTCATTAATAGGACAGTTCAGGGGCGCCTGGGTGGCGCAGTCAGTTAAGCATCAGACTCTTGGTTTCGGCTCAGGTCATGATTTCAGGGTGTTGAGAACAAGCCCCGAGTCGGGCTCCGTGCTCAGTGTAGAGTCTCCTTAAGACTTTCTCTCCCTCTCCCTGTGCCCCTCCCCCCTACTCTCTCTCAAATAAATAAAAAGATCTTTAAAACAAATAGAACTGTTCAGATCTACTGTCTGCTTGCACTTGCAGTTCTTCTGTCTACTTACACTTCATTTCAAGATTGAAATCTGCATTGAAATCTTACTCATTCTTAAAGCTGAGGCAAAATGAGCACACATGTGAGAAGTGTTTAGACCTCAGTTCAAGTCATGGCTCTTCCACTCACTGTATGCGTGCACTTCCATTGACCCCTTCACCTATTTGGGCTTCAGTTTCCGCATCTGTAAAATGGGCATAATTATAGTATCTTCTCTGCAAGTTCATTGTAGGATTGTGTAAGAGAGTATCAGAGAGCTAGAGATTCCTCATATGAGGAGTTTCAGAGGGTAAGAATTGCTTCCCACAAGTGTTCATATTATTTGAAAACAACCACCTTTACTTAAGATCGTTATTTGTCCCTTGGGTTCCTGAGCAGCCCTCTGCTCACTTGTTCCCACACTCACCTTTTCCTTATCAGTTCCCTCTCCGAAGAACTGGCTCTCCCTTCCCTAACCTGGGCTTTGGAGCTCAACCTTCCTGACTCCTTAGGGACTCCTTTCCATCAATTCCCTTCACCCCTTCTGTATTTCTATCTCGTGTCCTCTGTTGGAGCCTTCCAATAATCTTGGAAACATGATCAAATTTCTCATCGCCATTCCACCAAGACCAAATTCTTCTCTCCACTTAACATCTTTTATAGCTACTGCCCTAGCTGTCCCTGCTCTTATAGATGACCTTCTTGCAAGAGTTGCCTACATTCACCATCTCTACTTCCTCGCTTCTTCCATGTTCCTCAACTACCATATAAGTTTTGCCTTCACCAATCCACTGAATCTATTGTCATTCAGGTAACTAATGAGTTTCTTACTGTACACAGATTAGTTAGGATGTAAGTTCTGTTGCTGTAACAGAAACCCAAGGTAAGAGTGGCTTAAACAAGATGGAAGTTGACTTCTCTCTCATGTAACCATCTGGAGGTACGTAACCCAGGGCTGGTATAGTGACCCTGCTCACTGAATTATCCGGGAGCCCAGGATCCTTCTACCATGGTACTCTGCCATCCTTAGGATATTACTCTATCTGTATAGTCAAAGATGGTTCACCATGATGTCTAGCCAGTGGGGAGGGGAATAAGGGAAGGGTAAGGAATGTCTTTTCCATTTAAGGCAACAACCCAGATACTGCACACGTCACTTCTGCTCACATTCCAATAGCCAAAATTTAGTCTTATGGCCAAACCTAGCTCTGCAGTGGAGGCTGGAAATACAGTCTTCATTCTGGATGATCACGTGCCCAGCAAAATATTGTTATAATAATAGAAGGAGTGAAGAAATACTGAGTAACAACTAGCAGTCTCTGCCATGCTAACCACACCATCTTAAGATCATGCTAGCACATGTGATGTCAGAGGCCAGTTTCTAGACATGCTGACCCTTCTAGTCTATTCACCCTCAAGTCCACTGTACCAGGTATCAGAGCTCACTTGCACTACTAAACTTCTGTTGTGGATGTTGGAATCTTTCTCAGGCTTGCATAGGAATGTGGCAACACACGGTGGTAGCCAAAAATAGGGAAAGCTCCATGAGAACAGGATTCTTGCCCTGCTTGTTCATCACTATATCTCTGGAACCCATTAAAATGTCTAACACATAGCAAGTACTTAATAAATATTTGTCAAATGAATGGATATGTATACATGCATTTACTTAAGGGAAGATGGCAATAGGTTTTACCATCCTGAAGACCTTGAGAAGACCCAGGAACCAGTTTCAGTTTGGGACAGTAGAAGATGTGAGAGTGATTTGATGAATCTGATGATGTCACTCCCCTCCTAAAGATTTGTTAGTTTCCCCATTACTCTGCAGCAGAAGTCAATCTTATCCTGACCTACTCTGTAAAACATAGTTTTTGCCTAGATGATCAGCTGGATAAATGGATACGTGGGTGCAGGACTGAGGTGTTCTCCTGCCTGGATGTTTCTGTGGTGAGTAATCCCTATTGGAAGAAATTTACCTTGTACCACATCATGTCTTTCCAGTTTTCCGGAACGACCTCTAGGTTAACTAGTTTCCAAACCTGCCTACATATGAGAATAATTGGAGGCACTTCTTTAAATTATAGATTCTCAGGCTCTTACTGGGCCAGAAGATCCTGCCATTTGGGACCCTTGCTCTAATAGTGACCAGGGGCTTCCAGATAGTCATGAGATTGGGTAATTCATGCAAAGGAGGAGTAACACTGATTGATGTAAACAGGACAGGTCACTTATGAAGTCTGAATTAATAGTCACACATGGATGGAGGTGGGTGTCTGGGTGGACTTGTCCTTTATAAAGCTCCATAGTTTTTTAGGTAGTTAATTTCTCAGAGCAAAAGTGGCCTTAGCCAACTCTCTCGACTCAGGATTTTGATAAAAAGGCAACTAAAAAACTTGTATATGTCCTTAATATGGAGGGGTGGGAGTTGGGAATTAAAGGAGTCTAGAACTTAGGATACTCTGTCTGAGTCATCCACATTCTCGTTTACAAGATGGGGTTGTCCTGGTTTGCTCTGGGGAGGTCAGGCCAAGAGTAAATGGATAAATTATTAAACTATTCACACAGGGCAAAAAACATTGTCGATTATTCTAATTGCCCCCAACCACATATGAAAAGTCATTTTTTAAAGTATTCCCCTCATGGGCTCCATCCAGGATCTTTTCTCTAGAGCGGTCCAGATTCATGAATACCTGAGCCCCTCTGACTTGACAGAGGAGGTTAAGAAAAGAGTGGGAAGAAGTAGCTGTCTCCTCCCATCTGAGTGCTGAGTGCTGGGGCCAAGAGACTGCAGCAGAGCCTGAACTCCCAGTTCCTCCTTTTCTTCTCCTTTTTAAAAACGGGTTATGGATCCCATTTGTTTTCATCTTTGTAATTCGGGGGGGTAGCCCTTGCAGGTTGAATAATGAATACACTCTTCTTCCTGGGCCTTGACAGAGACTGACTCCAGTTGATCTTCCTTTTTTGTGGGTGGTGGCATTTCCTGGCATTTCCTGGGTTCTGAGTCTCCCAGACAGGGCATACACGCAAGTGCCAAGTGAGACTGGCCAAAAGGTGATGCACGGCAGCAGACACAGTCCTATGAGTTCAACCAGTTCCAATCAGATCCTTCCTGAGCAGACGTAGAACTGTGTCTTGACAGTATGGGCTTTCCAAGACAGCCTTAGGCCAACAGCTACAATTCCAAGTGAAAGTGAAAGTTTCCCCAGGTGAAAGTGGCAATATCCGACTTTGAAAAGGGCATCATATATTCCTTGTACACCACCAGGAATTCTCTCGACAGATCTTGTCAGGTTAGACATATGAGACTGAGTGCTAATGCAATTTTTCAGGCCTGAAAATTTTCCCAACATTTCAGAGTTGCCAAACAAATCTCTTAGAATCACAATGGCACCACAGGGACAGGGGTGCCTGATAGGTTAGTTCCTGCCAATTCCCTGAGTAAAATCCTGCTGTTAAGCAAATCATTTTGGCTGGGTACCTAAATACCCATTCCTGATCATTATGTGCCCTTGTTACAGAAGCTAGAAAAACTAAATACTAATTCTTCCAGCCTTCCTTGAAGCTTGGGGGGCCATATAACACAATTCTAGCCAGAGTTATAAGCTTCAATCTGCTAGGGGTTCTGTGGGAAATTTTTGCTTTCCTGAGAACAATCTCTTTTCCCCTTTTAACTTCCTTGAACGTGCACATGATGCCTGGAGCCGTGGTGGCCATCTTGTGACTCTGCGGCAATAAGCATGAGGGTGAAAGCGAACACATTCACAGTGATGAATATGAAGATAGTGCCTGGGCTCCAAGAACTTTGTGGAGCTTCTGAACCCAAACCAGCGACTGCCTGTCTTTAGACTTCTTGTTACATTTGAGAAAACATATATTAGCACACTTTCCATTACTTAGAGCCAACGCGTTCCTAACCAGTAATCCTTACATGGTTCCCTGTGCCCTCAGGATAAGGTCCACACTCCTTAACATAATAAATAAGGCCCTACATGATCTAGTCCCTACTTATCTCCCATGCTCTGCCTCTCCCACATTTGCCTTTGCATTTAGGAGCTGATAATCCAAAGTTACTTCTGTTGCCCTGAGTCTGCCATGCTGTCTCATGCCTCCTAGCTTTATGCTGACAGGATACAGACAAGAACAGTCTTCCTCATCTGTGGATCCCTAAAATGTAGCACAGTGACATATACTAGAGAAACTACACTAAAATATTATTATCTGACTCTCTTTTGATAACAAAATAGTGACTTAATGGCATTTGTACATTTTAAGTATCACTTCACATTCTCAAAGAAGTGTGCTAGGCTGATGTACTGATATCAAAAGATCTCTAGAGTATAATGTTAAGTTAATAAAAGAAATCTCAGAAGGATGCACCTGGTATGATCCATCAATGTGAAAAACAAAACTCAATAAAACTATGTCTATCCATGTGTATGTGTGTGTGTAATAGATAGAGATACAGGTATATAGACACACAGTACAAGCAGGGAAGGAGCCTTGGAGATACAGATACCACGGTGTTAACAGTGGTACTGCTCAGGAGGGGCAAGGCCAGGGGAATTCTACTTTTTACTCTCTACAAGTCTTTATGGTTTGAATTTTTACAGCATGAATGTATTCACATGTAACTTGTGAAGTTAAAAACATAAAACAAGAGGCAGCAAGTAGCAGGAGAAAAAATATGGGAGATGGAATCTAACATATTTAGACTCAAGTCCCTGCTCTTGCTATGTGGCCTTGAGTGATATACTTTACCTCTCTGAGGCTCCTTTTCTCATCTATGAAATGGTGATTCATTCATTTGTTGTTTCACTCACTCAACAAACAGTTGTTGAGCACCTACTTAAGTATTAAGCACCTTTCTAGGTGCTGAAGATCCAATGATGAGCATATAAGTCCCCATCCTCACGGAGTCAACACTTTAGTGGGGCAGGTAGACAATAATCAAATAGACATATTGGTGTAAAATTACATGAGCAAAAGTGCTAGAAAGGGAAAATCCATGGGATCATGACAAACTGTTAACAGGAAAATGTGACGTCATCAAGATCAAAGGAGGCCGGGCTCTGAAGGGGTAGTAACTAAGTAAGAGAGGTCTGCTTGAGAAAGGTAAAGAAGGACATTACAAGAAGGAGGAGGAGCATGTTAAAAGTCCTTATCATGGCAAGAACATGCTTTGTTTAAGATTCTCAAATAAAGCTAGCATGGTGGGTGTGTGTTTGTGTGTTTGTGTGTGGGAGGCAATACTGGTGTAAAAGAGGCTGGAGAGATTGGTGTCATATCACATATAGGTCATGAGTTTGGTCTTCATCCTACCAATAAGAGCTATGTGATGCCTTGGTAAGCTTTAAGCAAGGTGAAAGCATTATCAGATTAGAGTTTTATTATTTCTTTATTTATTTAAAAAAATTTTTTTAAGAAGGCTCCATGCCTAGCGTGGAGCCCAACACAGGGCTCGAACTCATGACCCTAAGATCAAGACCTGAGGTGAAATCAAGAGTCAGATGCTTAACCAATGGAGCCACCCAGGCACCCCCCAGATTTGAGTTTTAAAAAAGTCATTCTGGCTGCTGTGAGGACAACAAATTAGGTGGAAGCCAGAGTAGAAGCAGGAGGCCATTGCATTGGTCCAGGTGAGAGATGGTGGTGGCTTGGTTCATAGTGATGATAATGGAGATGGGGGAAGCATTTAGGAGGTAGAATCAACAGAATTTGGTGATGGATTGGATATGGTGACAAAGGTGTGGGGAAGGGAGAAAGTGTGGAGTCAGGGATGATGCTTATGTTTCTGGCTTGACTAAATAGGTAGATAGTGGGATCATTTCTTGAAATTGAGATCACTGGAAAAGGATTAGGTTTTGAGGGGGAAATGGGGGGTTGGATTTGAGACATGCTGATTTGGAGGTGTTTTAGAGGCCTCCCTTATCTCCCTCCCTCCTTCACCTCCTTTACTCAAATACTACATCAGTGAGGCCTTCTGTCTCCACCCTACCAAAAATGTCAACACTCCTCCAACGTTTCATAGTCTCTTCTCAGCTTTATTTTTTTTACCTTAGCTCTTCTTACTATCTAGATAGTTTGTATTTTTTCTCACTTCTTGTGTTTGCCTCACCAAAATATAAGCTCCACAAGGAAGGGATTTTTGTCTATTTTATATATTATTACAGTCTTCAGCATCTAGAACTGTGCTCAATAAATATTTGCCAAATGCGTGCACGAATAAATTCAAGTGAGAAGCCAAGTAGGCAATTGGAAATACCGGTCTGTCATGCTCAGAGAAGTCTGGGCTGGATGAAAGCGTTTTTCTTCCATCTGAGGATAGATACTAACTAGCTGTGGGTATTGATGAGGTCACACAGGGAGAGGGAGTGAAGTGAGAAAAGGCAGCAAAATAGTACCTGCCTCGGAGGATTATTATGAGGATTAAATGAGATCATGAAATTCAAGGATTTAGTCTGGTACCTGGCACCTGGTAGGTGGTCAAGGCGTGTAAGCTCTTATTCGTGTTGTTATTACAGACCCATGGGACTTGAAGAACAGCAGACTGAGTAGTGGCAGGATGTGGCCTCTAATACCCTCACCAGTGAGCTCCCTACCTTTGTTAGGTGCGAGTCCAGTGAGCACTGGCTGGGACAGAATCCAGGCTCTGCTACTTGCTCTGCTGTACGACTGCATCCAGTTACCTCAGCTTCGTGAGCCGCGGGTTCCCCACCTGTAGATCTGTGTCGATGGCAATGCTCTCCTCATAGGACTGGCAGAACGTGCTTGGCGCCAAGTCAATTCCCAATCCCCAGGTCATTGGTGGGTGGAAAGTGCATTGGGCTTGGAGTCCGAAGATTTTCCCAAGCTGCATACTCTCTGAAGACATCATATCCAAGTCACGGGATTGTTGTGAGCATCAAATGAGATTGTGTATCTAAAAAATATATATTATTTATTTATGCTTTGCATCATTCCAAAAAAGACTGGTCGTGGCTCACAGAGATGTATCAACTTCAACAAGGGGGAAAAAGAAACAGATGACAAAACTGAGGCAAAGACAAAACGAGTGGAGAGGTACGAAGGAATCAGAGCTAAGAACTGTGTGTAAAGTCTATTCCAGGGAGTTGTAGACTCATAAAAGAGTGTGACCTGTCACAGCACATGGCAGGGGTTGTCCCTCTCTTGTTTGTCTCCTCCCATCCATACAGGCCCAGGTGGTGTCTTAAGTAACAGTAGCACTGGCCCCCACCTGCCTCCTCACCAAGAGCCTATAGGGTTCTCAGCAGAAGCATGGGCTTGCTCCTCCATGTCTGCCCCCTCCCCACTGGTTCATTGGGCTGTTCCCAGCAGATCGCAGTGGCTCATTTTCCTCTGTCATCTCTTCCAGAAGTCTGGAGCGCTCCTTTAACCTGCTCATGGGCAATTCATGTGACTGTTCTAGGGAATGAGGGGGCTTTGATGATCTCTCACCCTAAGTATCCCATTAGTTCCACTCATGTAATACTGGTTTAATGCCAAGTATTCCACTCATGGCCTGGAAAAAAAAAAAAGCCTTTTCAAACATATACCCATCCCCAGTCAACCCTTAAGGGGGGTTTCCCCAACTCTGGGGGCTATTTGGTAAGTGTAGGCAATGTATGGGTCTTATACTGTTAGGGTTATGCATATATCCTAGATCAGCAACCTGAACTTTGGAGTACCCCAGGATTGCCCCAGTATCTTCAAGACAATGATTCAAGGTCGGATCAAACTTTATTGAGCACCTCCTATGTGCTAGTCACTACACTAAAGAGAAGTACAAAGATTAATAATAGTTCCTGACCTCTAGTAGCTCACAGTTTAGGGTGGGGATTATAGGGCCTTATTACAAAAATAGCTATAATTTATGGAGTGCTTGCTATATGTCAGGTACTATTATTTACATGTAATACCTCATATCATCCTAAAAATAACTCTAGTAAGTAGATATTATTGTTATTTCTAGGACACACAGGATGAAACAGGGCTCAAAGCATTAGTAGAGTTACCTAAGGTCACACAGGTGTAAGTGTTTCTAAGTCTGGTCTCTTGACTCCCAAGCTTGTGTTTTTAACATTTGCCTATACAAGGAAGGTTGTGTCAAGTTCTTAACAGAAGTATTAAGTGTCCTGGGCATAAAGGGGAAGGAAAAGATCAGGTTTATTTGAGGAGGAATTTGGCCGTAACCAGTTGATTGGACTATGCCAAAGACAGATGTGGGGAAGAGCATTCTGGGGAATGGGACTATACTTGGAAAGGCATGTTTGGTGATGTGGATAGAGTAGGATGGGGGCTAGAGGAGGGGGCCAGATAATGGCAATGAGGTTGGAAAGGGAGACTGAGGCCAGATGTGGGGGAGCTTGTCAGTAGGGCTTGATTGCCCCAAGTTAAGAAGATGGACTCTAACTGCCCTTAGCCTCCACAGGGACACTCATGTGGCTCACTGTCTTGCATTGATAGTGTCCCTCCTGGCATCTGGACATGTCTAGGTTACTCTGACTCAATTGTCACTTGCTGGCCACCTATTTCAAGGCCTTTGCCATGGGCAAACTCCTTGACCTCCTTCAGGAACCAGCTAAGGCCTCCAGTGGGAAGTAGAGCTGTTCACATCCTGATAGGTGTTGTCGCTGCTCCCTTTGGGGGACCCCCTGTGCACAGGGCACTCTAACTGCCTGGCCCCTACCTGGTTCCCCTACTCGACTGCTCCTCCACGGCGGATCATGGGGTGTGTTCCTGTCTGCATCCTCAGAGCCCAGCACACGGCACACCTCAATATGCTCTTATGGAAAGAAGGAAAGAGGTAGGGGGAGGGGATCTTACACACCCCGATAACCTCTTTATCACGACTTGAAACGTTTAATACCGCAGAGGAGGAACATAACAATCCTCCGGCTTCTGCACCCTCTGTGTTGTGTGGTTAACGGCGTCCACAACAATAAAATCCACTCCAGCTTGATGAGCAGCCCAGGCTTCTATAGAGCTGGAGGATGCGAGCTGGGGGGACACAGCACTCATCTCATCGAGCTCTGGGCACCAGCTGCACGCAAGGCTGGACAAAACCTTAGGACTCTTCACGGCTGCTCTCATGCCACCCCTGCCCAGCTGGCACACGTCGTACCTCCCGGCCCTGCCGTCTTCTTTAGTCCCCACTCTCTGCCAGGTGGCCGAGTGCTTCTTGCTCTACAGTGGCTGCTTCAGGGGCGGGTGGGCAGGCGGGGACGTGGCTTCCCTCCCACACCTGTTGCAGCCACACAAAGAGAATCAGTGCTGACTCCCTCCCTACCACCCTTGACCCTCCTCCCTGGCTCTCCACTGCCTACAAGGCCCCAGAAAATGCGGCTGGAGTTAGAAGAGGCATTATTCCCCTGCGCCCCTTTATTCTCCATTCCGAGGGGGTGGGGTGCAGGGCCTTGGTACAAAGTAGGACACCAAACCCAGTACTTCCTAGAGATCAGCAGGCCATTTGCTCCTTGAGTCCTCACCGTAAATTTGCCAGGGCTAAATGCTTCTCCCTACTGTAGACAGGAGGAAATAGAGGTTGAAACATGGTAAGGCCATGGGTCAGTCAGTAAGGCGGGAGTTAGGCTCTGCCCCCACGTTACCCGGCTCCAGAAGTGTCCTTGACCACCACACACTCTCCTGGCCGTGGGCACGCGCTCTCATTTCATGCTCTGCCCGTGACTCGGAGGCACGATGCCGATACTCCGAGCTCTGTGCCCCTCTTTCCAACCTGTTCTAAGCAAGGAAAATGGTCTACCGGGGACAATGAGTTTAGTTCGGCTCTAATTCTCTCCTCGCAGTTCCTGCCTACCTTCCTTTCCTGCCCGCCCTCCCCTGTCAACGCGCTCATCAGGGTTTTCTCCCCGCCCCTGTAGCTTTTTGTTTGTTTTCTCTTTGGGCCCAAAGGAGCTGGGCAGCACTGTGTGGTGGGAAGGGCATGGGTCTTATTTTCGTTTCATTTTTTTCAAAATTCAAATGACCTTTTCCTTCTGATGATTCAAACAATGCACCTCATTATAAAAAGAAAGAAACAGAAAGCTACAGAATTATAAATAAGAAAAGAAATCACTCCTAAGCCTACCAGTCATGACTCCCATTAACATTTTGGGCTATACTCTTACAGACATTTTTCTTAAAGATTTTATTTACTTAATCAATCAATCAATCAATTAATTATGAGAGAAGAGAGAGAGCGCGAGCAGGGGGAAGGGCAGAAGGAGAGGGAGAAAGAGAATCTCAGGCAGACTCCCTGTCAAGCGTGGAGCCCTGCGGGGCTCAATCCCATCACCCTGAGATCAGGACCTGAGCCGAAACCAAGAGGCAGACGTCCAACCGACTGAGCCACCCAGGCGCCCCTTACAGACATTTGTCTAAACACAAGCACATGTTGGCAAAAATGGGATTACACCATTCATAACATGTTGTTGCCGGTCTTTAAATTTTTTAAAAAAGATTTTATTTATTTATTTGCCAGAGAGAGAGAGAGCACAAGCAGCGGGAGCAGCAGAGGGAGAGGGAGAAGCAGGCTCTCCACCGAGCAGGGAGCCCAACGTGGGGCTCGATCCCAGGACCCTGGGATCATGACCTGAGCCAAAGGCCGTTGCTTCACCGACTGAGCCACCCAGGCGCCCCTTGTGGCCTGTCTTTAAAAAATAATTCATAACATATGTATTATCTCATTTATTCCCTACAACAAGCCAGTGTTGTGGACGTAATTCTCCCCTTATTAACTCCAAGTAAATTAAGGCCTGGAGAGGTCACGCAGCTACTGTCTGGTAGAGCTAGAATCTGAACTAAGATCCTAAAACCCATGCTTTCCCTATCACGTTCTCTCACTCGTGAAACACTGCTATGAGCACATATTGTGACACGGATATGGTGAAAACGCGGTGGGAGTGGTGCCAGGGTCAACAGGCAGACAGACCTCCATTCACTTGGTTATTGGGCGCCTACTGGATGCCAGGCCCTATTCCAAAGACTGCAGCTAGAGCAGTAAACAAGACAGCGCCCCAACTCTCGCAGAGCCTGGTGAGAAAGGCAGGTCATAAACACAGAAGTGGGTACGCAGAGTATTGACAGGAGCTGATAAGTGCTGTAAACCAATATGGATTTAAGGAGGCAGCGGCAGAGGGCCCATTTCCTCCTTCAAAGAAGGAAAGCCTCGTTGAGGAGGTGATATTGGAGCAGTGACCTGAGTGAATGAAGGGAGCGAGCTATGTGGGGAGAAGAGCAGCCCAGGAGGATGGAAGAGCCAATGCCAAGACCCCGATGCGAGGGCCCGGTTGGCATGTTTGAGAACAGCAAGGAGACCAGTGTTTCTGGAATGCAGCTGGCAAGGAGAAGAGCAGGAAGAGATGGCCGATGGCGGCCGCGCAGGCAGGGAAGTGGGTCATGCAGGGCCCTGCAGGCTATGGCCAGCCTTCTGATTTTATGCCAAGTCCAAGCCAGTGTAGGGTTCGAGCAGAGGAGTGACTTGACGTGAATTACCCTAGAAGTCCACTCTAGCTGCCGACGCAGAGGCTAAGAGTCGAAACAGGGACGCAAGCGGTGAGGTGTGCGGTGTGGGGATGACGTGCTAACCACTTAGGGAAAATCCGACGAATGACGGGGTCTTATAAGGCTGGGGGACGGAGACAAATACAACGGAGTTCACAGTGGAGCAGATGGGGGTGGTGTGTGGCGACAATCCCGTGTGGACCAGCTGGGCCGGGCTTCTGTACCATGAGCCCTGGAAACTGGAGAAAGCTTCCTTTTGCCTGGGGTCTGGTGTGAGGAAAGGCTTCACAAAGGAGGTCTGATTTGGTGAGAATCCTGAAGGCCCAACAGGAGGCAGGTCGGAAAGAATGAGGAGGTGGAATGGGGTGCGCGTTCCAGGTAGAGGGACCGCATAAGCGAAGGCTCACAGGGACACCTTCTCGGGCTGCTTTCGAGAACTGCCTTTTCATTAGTTTCGGCCAGACCTGCTCAGAGTTGACTCTAAGCCAACAAATCACGGCAGCAAGTATTGCTGGGTTTAGTTTAGATTCTTGCCCAGGAACTTTAAGCACGTCAGAACACTGTAAATCGCAAACAACCGTCTCGTGCAACGGAAGGCCAACTTTTCCTGTAAAGGGCTAGATGACAAATATTTGAGGCATTGTGGGCCAGATGGTCTCTTTTGCAATGCTCGCCTCTGCCATTGTAGTGTGAAAGCGGCCATGGGAAATACATAATGAACAGGCATGGCTGTGGTCCAATAAAACTTTAACTACAAAAGCAGGCAGTGGGCCTGTGGGGTGCCACCCAGCGCTGTGTGAGGGCCTCACCTCCCAGTGCTGTGTTCAATGCCCCCAACCCTTACCCCACAGGTGCCTGCCGAAAGGGCTGGTGGCCTGACCTACAGTCATTCATTCTGGTTGGCAGTTAGCAATCCCTTCTGGAGAGGACCGACGCCACTAAATCAGTTTTAGAGCAAAAGATGAAAATGCGGGATTTTATGCCAAAGAGGGTATTAATGATTGTAAGGGGAGACAGGGCTGAGGTGCTGGTCCCCGAGAACCATGTCTGAAATAAAGTAACAATTATTATAAGGTAGATAAATCAGAAGATAAAAGGCATAGACTTCTGCTTTTATGTTTAATCTGGAATCCACATACAGCCCTGACAATGTCTTTCTCTCTAGCCCTATTTTAAATTCAGTGCAATTTCAAATGAATTTCTTCCACTGCACTATTGAAATAGGATCACACCAATAACAACTGTATACCTGTCTACCCATCTCCATATCTATCATTCATTTTCCAACTATTAAGGAACACAAAAGAAATAAATATTCATACTGCAATGACAATGATTTCAGGGCACTAATCTCTGCAATTCTCAACATGATTATAACAAAACCCTATTCTGACCACAAAAAGGCGGGCTCTGCAAAATCCAGGTCCCGCTCTTGAAACAGACTGCGTTAGATTCCATACTGGGCTATGTATTGATTAGTTGCCACAGTTTATTTGTCATTTTCCTTTTAATTTCATCCTAGAGCATCACCCTTGGCTAAATGTCTTGAATGGCATCACTTGATCAGACATGCTGTCACTTCCAACATTTCCAGGGACTTGATGCCCAGAACAACGGATTTGCCTTTTCTCACATTGGTCATCTTGATGACCAATGGCTTTGCATTGGAGATATTTTTTCCACAGTCTTTCCACGATGCCTCTCTGAGGAAAGGGAGGCTATTTTTTAGGAAATATGAAGGAATTCATTTGGGACAGGATGAGAACTTTCCACAGGGACAAATATCCAAGCTCATGTCATGTTCATCATCGCTCTCATTTGCAGGGTGCTTGCTCTGGGTCAGCTCTGCTCTATGCCTCTCTTCGTCTTTAAATTCATTAAAGCCTCATAACAGCCATAAAGCGTTACCCTCATTTGGCTGAGGCACCAAGAGGTTATGTGATTTGCCCAAGCTCTCACAGCTAGAAAGTGGCTGATCCGGGATCTGAACCCAAGCAGCCAGGCACGAGTCCGTGCACTTTGCCCTAAAGCACACAACATAGCCTTTGGGTTGCATTCTGGAGAGAATACATCTTAGTTTTGAATTATTAGCCAAATTTGTGTTAAAAGTAATATTATTAAGTCCCGTGTCATGTCTTAAAGTTTTTCACGTAGTCAAACTAAGTTTGTTAGGCAAAAAGCAACTTTTCTTTTTACCCTGGTGGAGAAGTATACCATCTCCCTAAAATAAGCCCATTTTAAGACATATGAAACATCCCCTAGCATTCTAGGCCTTATTTCTCATAAAACACTGCTAAGAATTTTCACGTAAGTTCTTTTAATGGACGCAGACAACATATAGATGAGGTAACTGAAGCTGAGTCATTAAACTCAAGCTGAGTCAAGCTTGACCATAATCATAAGGCAGTAATAAGGCCACACTTTTCCTTCTACCTGGGTCTCCTTCCTTGGCTACAAGCTGATTTAGAATGGACAGGAAGTGTCTTGTTCAAGTGATTGGAATTGATTGATTTTACTACATTTGTGAAAATTACATTGCTGGTATCTCAGGAAAGGATTATAGTTTTGAAGGTGCAAAATTATTCCAAATTACTTTGGAAACCAGCTATTATTTATGCCTCCGTGCATAAAGAAGATCATGCAGGTTGGTACCTGGTCATCTGTGAGATCACATTTTGTGTTTTCCGGTAACCATGAAAAGCCATGTAGCCCATCTGCTTTCTCCATTGTTATCTCTTTTCAAATATTTATTTATTTATTTGTTATTTTTATTTTTTTTAAAAATTAAGATCATTGACATATAACATTATATTAGTTTCAGGTACACAACATAATGATTTGATATATGTATATAAAGCAAAGTGGTCACCACAAGTCTAGTGAAGAGTCGTCACCGCACACAGTTGCAATTTTTTTTCCTGTGATGAGAACTTCGAAGTTCTAGTCTCTTGGCAACTTCCAGACATACAATCCAGTATTATTAACTATGGTCACGATGCTGTACATTAGGTCCCCAGAGCTTACTTATTTTATAATTGGAAGTTTGTACCTTTTGACCCCCTTCACTCATTTTGCCCCCCCTCCACCCACTGCCTCTGGCAACTGCTGTTCTCTGTATCTGTGGGTTTTGTTTTGGTTTAGATTCCACAAATAAGTGAGATCTTATAGTTTTTGTCTTCCTCTGTCTGACCTATTTCATTCAGCACAATGCCCTCAGGTCCATCCATGTTGTCACAAATGGCAGTATCTCCTTCTTTTTTTATGGCTGAGTAATATTCCATTGTGCATGCCACATTTTTAAAATCCATTCATCTGTCATTGGACACTTAGACTGATTCCGTATTTGGCTACTGTAAATAATACTGCAGATGAACATGGGAGCGCAGGTATCTTTTCCAGTTAATGTTTTTGTTTCCTTTGGAGAAATACCCAGAAGTGCAATTGCTAGCTCATGTGGTCGTTCTATTTTTAACTTTTGGAGGAGCCTCCATACTGTTTTCCACAGTGGCTGCACCAGTTGGCATTCCCACCAACAATACATAAGGGTGCCCCTTTTCTCCACGTCCTTGCCAATGCTTGTTATTTCGCGTCTTTTTGATGATGGCCATTCTAACAGGTGTGTGGGGATATCTCATTGTGGTTTGGATTTGCATGTCCTTGATGATCAGTGATGTTGAGCACCTTTTCATGTACCTGCTGGCCATCTATGTATCTTTTTTGGAACAATGCCTATTCAGATCCTCTGCCCATTTAAAAATCAGATTGTTTTTCTGTTTGCTGTTGAGTTATATGTGTCTTTTATATATCTTGGAGAGAGTACAGGGGTCCTAAGCACCTTTACCCACTACCAGCTTATAGGGCAGAGGTTCCACACTGGGAGAGGTAAGCCAAGGAGACCAGAGGCTCCCATCCCTGTCCAATGCTCAAAGCAATGGCTCAGGGGGAGACTCAGTTCATAAGAACAGAAAGTTTTGGGGACGCCTGGGTGGCTCAGATGGTTAAGCGTCTGCCTTCGGCTCAGGTCATGATCTCAGGGTCCTGGGATCAAGCCCCTCGTCGGGCTTCCAGCTCAGTGGGGAGCCTGCTTCTCCTTCTCCCTCTGCTTTTACCTCTCCTGCTTGTGCTCTATCTCTCTCTCTCAAATGAATAAATAAAATCTTTAAAAAAAAAAAAAAAGAACAGTTAAGTTTTGTAGCACTCCCCAAAGGAACTGACTTTATTTGAAAGAGTCTGTGGAAATTCAAAACTAAAAGCGCTCTAGAAACAACGGAGATTTTGATGGTGAGCAGGGAGGAGGAGGCTGGTCCCTCTATAAGAGCAACAAGCTAAACCACAGGCCATATTGTTTACCAGAGATAACCCAGCTAGGAAGAGCCCTCCTGGAGTTAAAACAAACTTCAAAAACTTGCATCACGAAGCTAACTCAGCCTGAATTGAATTGAATCAAACCGTGCAGCAATTTATGCCTTAAGGATTGTTGAAAACAATAGAGAAATCAGCCAGAAATTAGTGTAGACTAACAGAAGGAGGCAGACAGCTTTACAGAGATATCAGGGAAAGGGACAAAGAGAGCCATGCTAAACCATGGTTATCCCAGGTGACTCTGCTCATGCCCCAAAGTGTGCCGTCTTAGGAGTGACATCAGAGGCTCTGGTTGTATGGTATGAATTAGATCTCAATAAAGTTATTAGAAAAGTAAGACAAGAGCAAAATCAACACTTTTCTTTTCCTCCCCTCGAACGTTATTTTAGAAGAACGTGGGCCTGCAACCTTTCTTTTGTGTTTGTGTTTATTCTGTTTTCACTTACCACAGAAGCCACGATGTGTGTCCAAAAAAAGGTAGATTTTGTGACCATTTTGCCCATTTAATCTCCTTCTTGGTGTACTTTGCGGCAGAGTTACTTAGACACCTGCAACACTGGAATAGCAGGAACATCAACTAGAGAGACACAGGGCAGGTCGAGAGGGCCTGAGGAGCTTCGTTTTTTCACTCTCTACCTGGTAGAGGTCTTGCTGCTTGGTCTCAGGCCTGCTTTGATGTCTCTTCTATGTCTATTTAAGATGACTGCATTAGACACACCCCAAGCTTAGCTCAGAAAATAAGAGCAAGTACCAAGCCTCATATCTTTTGCAATATTTCTTTCTTTGGAAGTCGCTGTTACACCTGAGTGATACAGAGAGACCCCAAATTTGGTATGTCCAAGGAAACAAACCATAAGAGAGTCTTAACAATAGAGAACAATCTGAGGGTTGATGGAGGGAGGCTGGTCGGGGATGTGCTAGATGGGGGATGGGATTAAGGAGGGCACCTGTGATGAGCACTGGGTGTTGTATGTAAGTGATGAATCCATGGATCTATTCCAGAAACCAATATTGCACTCTATGTTCACTAACTAAAATTAAAAAAAAAAATCGACATGTCCAAAATTGAGCTCCTCATCCCCTTCCCACCGCTACCACTCCTGCTCCTCCTATATTTCCAGGACCGGCAGGACACCAAGCAGAAAAACCGAGAGTCATCATAGACTCCTTCCTCTCTCTCAGCCACGCATCCAGTCCGTCACCCATTTGTCTACCTCCCAAACAACTCACATCTCTCTGCTGTCTTTTCTTTTCCTCCTGGCTTAGCTCAGGCTCTCAGGCACTCTCCCTTGGACCTTCAGAGCCCAGTACCTCCTAGCTTATACCCCTGCCTTTAGACTCATCCCCATCTGATTTTTTTTTTTTTTTTTTTTTTTTTACACAGAATCATGTCCAAGTTTCTCAGTTCCTTAGCATGGCATAGAAGGTTCTTCATTATCTGACCCCTGTGTATCATCCAAACTTCACCCCTCAACACTCCATGCTCAGGCCAATCTCCATACTCTTGACCATGCTTTTCCCTCAGGTTGGCTGCATTCATGGCCCTTCCTCTGTTTTCCTCCAGCTCTTTATACATGACCCCATCTCTGTACTGTACTGAAAGTCTTAGTTTACTTGGAGGCTTTCCCTGTTAGACTGTGAGCTCCTTAAACACATGGCCTGTGTCTTATTTTTCTTTATCTCTCCAGTTCCTAGCACAGGACTTGGCCCAGAGGGCATGCTTACCATGCATGCTGCAAGAGCGACTCCCAAGTTGTTGCTCGATCAATATTTATCAACTTTAAACTTCCTGATTCTGTTTTAAGAATTTTTTTTTATTTTTAAGTACTCTCTACACCCAACATGAGGTTCAAACTTACAGTCCCGAGATCACGAGTCATATGCTCTACCAACTGAGCCAGCCAGGCGCCCCGAATTTCCTGACTCTTGACACTTGATGATACAGTTGATAGTTGGTTAGACGCACCTCCTCCATGCTCCCAGGGTGCACCCCTACCACTGGGATTATCACCCTCTACTTGTATGGTATTTTCTTGTTTATTTACTTTTCGGACTCCTCACGAAATGGTATCAGCCCGTGGAGAGAAGGGCCCAGGTCTTGTCTTGCTCGCTGCTGAATCATTGGTGCAGAGCTGACGCAGTATGCACGGCAGAAAGGACCCTCTGGGCAGGCAAGCAGATGTGACAGGAGAGATTGTGCTGGGCATGCCTAGTTCTTCTGCCCCATTGCACCAACCAGATGGAGTGTGGCGAAACCGGCGGCGTCGCTCTAGCAGAAGTCCTTGTGATAGAGACACAAGCCCAGAGACATGGAGGATGACACCAACAATGATTACCAGCGAAACCAGATGAAAACCATGGCACGAACTCTCAATAGGGTCCAGTTGTTGCCACAGAAAGCTTTTGGAAGGAATTTTCTTCCTTGGCAGCTCCTGAAGAGTTGAGAGGCAAGACAGAATCTAGACAGAGTAAGACTGTTCCAGAGGACTGTGTTGAGAATTGGGCTAGTCCTTGCAGGATGGGGATCAATTGTAACCAATTTAACTTAAAACACAGAATTTTAAAGGAGCATGCCTGTGGTCAAGTAGAGATGAAACCACAGAATCTTGAGGGAGTGCCAGCGTTCAGGTGTTGATAAAGCATAAAATGCCTCCTCTCCCATGCTCCCTCTTCCATGTCCTCCTCCCTATTAAGGCCCCCCTTTTCAGCACACGAGCACCAGCAGAATTACAGGTGTCCCTCTAAGAACCAAGAAAAATCAGCTGACCACTTTCTGGTGCTACTTGCGTGAAAACACAAAGACATACTGAATATTCGTCAGTGCCAGGGTTATGTGAGTCGGCCCACACAAAGGCAAACAAACTTCGTCATCCCTCTCAAATGAGCCAGTAGCAAAGGGTAATGCTATTTATTTGATCTGGCCCATGTTCACTGTCACTTTGAACAAAAGAGGAGAAAAGCTTTGCCAGAGAAGAGACTCCTTTGTAGTTGGACTCTGGGATGTCTGGGTTTGTTATACACCTCCATCCCACTGCCCACCTCCTAGACGTCCCAACTCTAATATTAACTTCTGAAGTAAAGGTTGAACGAAACTACTTTTGTTTGGGAAATTTCTTGAGATTTCCAATGATGACCACAGACACTGTAAAGTGGGTGTGAGCCCTAAATCTGGGTTTTACTCCCTTGGAAGAAGGGAATGTACAAGAACATTTGCTGACTGTCCACTGTGAATCAGGTACTGAGCTATGCACTTTACACGTGCTCTTTCCTTGAACCCTTTTCTGAAGAACCCACAGAGGTAGGCATTCCCCTCCCTGTTTCCAAATAAAGCTTTCAAGGCTCCAGAAGAGTAAAAAAAGAAGAGTAAAAGTTTTCCCAAGGTCACAAGGCCATGAATGATAGGACTGGCCCACAGATCCAGCTCTGGCTCACTCCAATGCACCCGTCCTTGCTTGCCACCCCACCATACCACACTCTTCCTTCCTGGATGCTTGAGACGACTGCATCTAGCTGTAGGTGATATGCCGCGTCTACAAGTCAATATTCAGGAAGATCATCAATTCAAGTGGCAATTGTTTTATGATGGCTTCTTTATTCGCAATGCAGGTGTGACCGTGGATTTCCCACTAGCCAGAAAATTGTGCGTGTTGTACTACTCTAATCATCACAAGGCTTTAAATAAATACTACATGATTTCTACCCTTTCCCTCATATCTCAAAACAGAGAGACGGCGATGCACCATTCAGTATATGACACTGAAACCCCATTTAGGCTTTTACCAAATTCGTTGAACCATAAGTCAAGCACTGAATGAAGGGACTTAGGAGGTGAACATAGTAAAAATGCATAGCTTTCCAGACAGGCCGCTGATGGTGGGTGTGCATAAATTCATGTACAGGTGCTATTAATTTTTAATTTATCATCGGTAGAGTCTGTACCTCTAAATGACATTTTTGGGGTCTCTAATTGGGAAGTGTTCCAGGATGAGTATCGGGGTGGGAGGGATATTCCAAACCCATACCTGTTCAGATAAATGGAGACATCATTAGCAACAAGAAGTAAGTGATCATGGCTTCTCTCGTTTTTCATAAATTACACTAAATAACCATAATGCTGCAATTTAGTGGTCCAAAGTTCATTCTATTCAGCAGGCCATCCATAGTCAACAGTTTAAAGAAAAGAGACCTGCTGAGAAAATAGTGGTCTAATCAGATGCCATAAAATCGAGCTGATGAGATGAGTCCCATTTCTTTTTTTGTAAGGGGATTCTAATGAAGCAATGCTCAGAGGGGATTCATAACTTTGGGCCCCCTGTTTCATTATTCAGGTCAGCTGTACCCAGGTCCAAATGAAGCTAAGGAACCTAATCCCACAGACTATAGGTAGATATGCTGCGTTGTGCAGGTGACTTCTTAAATCCCAAATTCCTAGCTGCCAAATTGTACACACTGTCTTGGTTCTTAAACAGAATTTGAGGAAGCTTTGGGAAAAAAGGCAAATCAAAGAGAACAGTAATCGAATTCGAAGTACTGCAAAATGATGCCTCACACACTAATTCATCAGAAGCTGAAAGTGGGGGACAAGAGGGCTCCATTTATGTACCTCGACATACCAGCTCGCACAACGAGGTAAATACCTCCAAGGCTCAGGTGGACAAACACAGGCAGGTTCAAGAGGGAAGTGTCCGTGTCATATCTAGCACATCTTCCTCTCTGGAAAGAACCTGAGGAGGGAGGGGAAGGCAGCGTGACCATCTATCTAACATCTGACAGTCAGGCCCGTGGGCCTCGAGAAATCATCCACCTGTCGCTATATAAGTATCTCCTCCCAGGTGAAAACAGCTGGTAGTTCCTACATTTATTCCACTTATACTTTTCCACTGGAATATAATTTCTCAGTGGAATTAGTTTTTTTAAGATTCTTTTTTTAAAGATTTTATTTATTCATTTGAGAGGGAGAGAGAGAGAGCTCACACAAGCAGGGGGAGAGGCAGAGGGAGAGGGAGAAGCAGACGCCCCGCTGAGCAGGGAGCCCGATGCGGGACTTGATCCCTGGATCATGACCTGAGCCAAAGGCAGACGCCTAACTGACTGAGCCACCCAGGTTCCCCTTTTTTAAGATTCTATTTATTTATTTATTTATTTATTTATTTAAGAGCATACGAGAGAGAGAGAGAGAGAGACACCGCTCGAGAGCAAGTGGGGGGGCAGGGAGAGGGACAAGCTGACTCTGTGCTGAGCATGGAGCCCATTGCAGGGCTTGATCCCATGACCCCGAGATCACGACCTGAGCCGAAATCAAGAGTCTGATGCTTAACCTACTGAGCCACCCAGGAGCTCCTCTGGGAATTATTTTTAAAGCAACTCCAATGTGGTAAGTAGAAAATGGATATATTTCCTTTTGGCAGCATTGAATAGATTGGGGATGTATTTTTAATGCCCTCCCTTCAGCACTGGAAGCCAGACAGGGGAATCAATCAGCAGCTTCTGCCTCCTCAGATCCCTGCCCCTACTACCTGATTGTGTCTCACTTTCTTACAGGGGGAAACTGAGACCCTGGAGAGAAAGGAGCTCAAGTTGCTAAGATTGAATGAGGCAATGCATACAAAGTTCTTAGCAAGGCGCCTCGTATATAATAAGCACTGAAATGATAGCTAATGTTGTTACTATTACCATCACTGTCATTATCATAGGAAGAGGTATATCACTTTTTAATGTCCTTTTTAATATTTATTTTTATTTATTTCTATTTTGTTTTATTGCGGAAAGAACACTTAACATGAGATCTACTTTTAACACATTTAAGTGTCCAATATATTATTGTTGACTGTAGGTCCAATGTTGTACAGCAGGACTCCAGAATTTATTCATCTTGCTTGACTGAAACTTTATGCCCATTGGTTAGTAACTCTCCATTTCCCTTCCCCCAGGCCCTGGCAACCACCATTCCACTCTTTGATTCTATGAATTCGACTATTCTAGGTACCTCATGTAAGTGCAATCATGAAGTATTTGTCTTTCTGTGACTGGCTCATTTCACTTTGTATAATGTCCTCAAGGTTCATCCATGTTATCGAATATTGCAGAATTTCCTGCTTTTTTAGAAAGCTGAATAGTATTCATTATTATGTATATACTACAGTTTCTTTATCCACCCACTGGTCAATGGACATTTAGATTGTTTCCACACCTTGGTTATTGTGGATAGTGCTACCATGAACATAGGAGGGCTAATATCTCTTCGAGCTACTGATTTTAATTCTTCTGGATAAATACCCAGAAGTGTGATTGCTGGATCATATAGTAGTTCTATTTTTCATTTTTTTGAGAACCCTCTATGCTGTAGTGGCTGCATTGTTTTGCATTCCCACCAACAGTGCACAAAGGCTCCAATTTCTCCACATTCTTGCCAACATTTGTTGTCTTCTGTTGTTTTGATAAGAGTCATCCTGATGGGTGTGAGGTGATATCTCATTGTTGTTTCGATTTGTATTCCCCAGATGATTATTGATGCTCGGCCCTTCTTACATACCTGCTGGCCATTTGTATGGTCTTCTTTAGAGAAATTTCTATTCAAGTCCTTAGCCCATTTTTCATTGGGTTGTCAGGGTGTGTTGTTTTTTTTTTAACTATTGACTTATAAGGATTCCTTGTATATTTTGGAGATTAATCTTGTATCACATATATGGTTTGGAAATATTTTGTTCCATTCCATAGATTGCCTTTTCTCTCTGATGACTTGTTTCCTTTCCCATGCAGAAGATTTTGGGTTTGATGCAATCCCATTTGTTTCTTTCTTATTTTGTTGCCTGTGCTTTTGGTGTCATATCCTTGAAATCATTGGCAAGACCAATGTCATGAAGCTTTTCCCCTATGTTTTCTTCAAGAAGTTTTATAGTTTCAGGTCTTACATTTAAGTCTTTAATCCATTTTGAGTTGATTTTTGTGCATGGCGCAAGATAAAGGTCCAGTGAAAAGTCTTTTGAATGTAAATACTCAGTTTCCCCAATACCATTTGTTAAAGGGACAGTTCTTTTCCCATTGTTTATTGTTAGCAACCTTGCCAAAGATCAGTTGACTATATATGCAGGGACTTGTTTCCGGGCTTTCTGTTCTTTTCCATTAGTCTGTATGTCTGTCTTTATGCCAGTACCATCCTGTTTTGACTACTGGAGCTTTATGCTATATTTTGGAATCAGCAAGTATGATACCTCCAGGTTTATGCTTTCTCAAGATTGATTGACTATTCATGGTCTTTTCTGGTTAAATATGAATTTTAGAATTGTTTTTCTATTTCTGTAAAAAATGCCTTTGAGATTTTGATAGAGATTGTACCAAAACTGTGGACTGCTTTGGGAAGTATGGATGTTTTAACATTATTAATGCTTGACATGGAATGTCTTTCCATTTGCTTGTGTCTTGTTTAATTTCTTTCATCAGTGTTTTGTAGTTTTTAGTATACAAGTGTTTTACTTCCTTAGTTAAGTTTATTGCTAAGTTTTTTTTTTTTTGAGGTTATTGTAAATGGGATTGCTTTCCTAATTTCTTTTTCAGATAGTTCTTTGTTAGTGTATAGAAAAGCAACTGGTTTGGGGGTGCACCTGGGTGGCTCAGTTGGTTGAGCGACTGACTCTTGGTTTCAGCTCAGGTCCTGGGATCGAGTCCCATATTGGGCTCTGCACTCAGTCTGCCCGAGATTCTCTCTCCCTCTCCCTCTGCCCCTTCCCCGGCTTATGCGCGCTCTCTCTCTCTCTCAAATAAATAAATAAAATCCTAAAAAAGAAAAGCAACTGATTTTTTAATGTTGATTTTTGTATATTGCAACTTTACCACACTTGTTTACCCTTTCTAACAGTTTTTTTTTTTTTTAAATGTAGTCTTTAGGATTCTCTCTATATAAGATCATGTCATTGGCAAACAGATACAATTCCACTTCTTCATTTCTGATTTGCATGCTTTTTATTTCTTGTTCTTAACTAATTGCTCTAGCTAGGACTTCCAGTACTATGTTGAATGGGGGTGGCAAGAGTGGGCACCTTTGTGTTGTTCCTGATTTTAGAGGGAAAACTTTCAATTTTTCACCATTGACAGTGTTAGCTGTGAGCTTGCCATATATGGTCTTTATTATATTGAGGTACATTCCTCTATACTCAGTTTGTTGAGAGGTTTTTTTTAAAAAATCATGAAAGGGTGTTGAATTTTGTCAAATGCTTTTTCTGCATCTATTGAGATGATTGTGTGATTTTTATCTTTTATTCTGTTAATGTGGTGTATCACATTAATTGATTTTCATATGTTGAACCACTAATTGCATCCTAGGGATAAATCTCACTTGGTCATGGTGTATGATCCTTCTAATATTCTAATATGCTGTTTGATTTGGTTTGCCAGTATTTTCTTGAGGATTTTTGCATCTATATTTACCAGGGATATTGGTCTGTAGTTTCCTTTTCTTGTGATGTCTTTGTCTGGCTTTGGTATCAGGGTAATGCTGACCTCATAAAATAACTTGAAAGTGTTCCCTCCTCTTTAATTTTTTGGAAGAGTTTGAAAAGGATTGGCATTACTTCTTCTTTAAATGTTTGGTAGAATTCACCTGTGAAGATATCTGAGTTTTGGTTGTTAGGAGGTTTTCTTTTTCTTTCTTTCTTTCTTTCTTTCTTTCTTTCTTTCTTTCTTTCTTTCTTTCTTTCTTTCTTTCCTCTTAATCCCCTTCACCTATTTCACCCATCCCCCCACCCACATCCCCTCTGGTAACCATCAGTTTGTTCTCCATAGTTAAGAGTCTGGTTTTTTTGTTTTTCTCTTTTTTTCTTTGTTTTGTTTCTTCAATTCCACGTATGACTGAAATCATATGGTATTTGTCTTTCTCTGACTGACTGACTTACCATAATACTCGCTAGCTCCATCCATGGTGTTGCAAATGGCAAGATTTCATTCTTTTTTATGGTTGAGTAATATTCCAGTGTGTGTGTGTGTGTGTGTGTGTGTGTGTGTGCGCGTGCACGTGTGCAATGTATGGTGATTAACATAACGTAAAAAAAAGAACCTTTTTTTTCTGTGGCATCCGTTGCAATGTCTCTTCCTTCATTTTGGATTTTATTTATTTATGTCCTCTCTTTTTTTCTCAATCTAGCTAAGGGCTTGGTGATTTTGTTTATCTTTTCAAAAAGCCAATTCTTAATTTCACTGATTTTTAAAATTATCTTTCTAGTCTCTATTTCATTT
This sequence comes from Phoca vitulina, assembly GCF_004348235.1. Classification (NCBI taxonomy): domain Eukaryota; kingdom Metazoa; phylum Chordata; class Mammalia; order Carnivora; family Phocidae; genus Phoca; species Phoca vitulina. Next base: position 7,116,253 of record NW_022589742.1, read on the forward strand.
ATTTCTGCCCTAATCTTTGTTATTTTCCTCTTTCTGATAATTTTGTACTTTCTTCTTTTTCTAGTTACTTGAGATATAAAGTTAGATTTGTTTATTTGAGATCTTTCTTCCCTTTTATTTTTATTTTTAAAAAATATTTTATTTATTTACTTGAGAGAGAAGGAGCAGGGGGAGGGGCAGAGGCAGAGGGAGAAGCAGACTCCCCACTGAGCAGGGAGCTGGATGTGGGGCTCTATCCCAGGATCCTGGGATCATGACCTGAGCCAAAGGCAGCCACTTAACCAACTGAGCCACCCAGGTGCCCCAATTTAATAGAAGTGATTTATTGCTATGAGTCTCCCTCTTTTTTTTTAAAGTAGGCTCCATGCCCAGCGTGGAGTCCAATGTGGGGTCCAAACCCATGACCCTGAGACCAAGACCCGAGCCAAGATCAAGAGTCGGATACTCAACCAACTGAGCCACCGAGGCACTCCTGAATTTCCCTCTTAGTACTGCTTTTCCCGATCCCATAACTGTTGGTGTTATGTTTTCATTTTCATTTGTCTCAAGGCATATTCAAATTTCCTTTTTGATTTGTTCTTTGACCCAATGATTGTTTAAGAGGTATATCACTTTAAATATGTTGAAAGTTATATGGGATTTTTGTTTTCTAAGATCACAGTGACACTTTTTGTGGCCGGTATGAGATCACCAAAGTGAGATCAATTGTCTTGCCAGGTGAAATCCTTTCAGTACAGCTTGATCCACCTTAACTAAACAGTAAAGCAAGTGACTAGGGAGCCATAGTTCAAATAAAGCAGATTTCTCGTCTCGACATTACATGGCTTAGAAACCAGGAATCAGGGGTAGCCCATCTCTGGCCTCATTCATTAATTCAGCAAACACTGGCTGAGCACCCACCCACAATTGCCAGGCCCACCGTTGGATGCTGGGGAGAGTGATGAGCAAAAGAGATACAATCCTTGCCTTTGTGTAGTTTACAGTCTGGTGGTGGGGGGAATGAGGGGAAGGGGAGGAGGCAGATATTGAACTTAACGTACTAGAAGGTTGTGTGCTTGAAACAATGTGCATGATTCTGAAATGAATATATCAAAAGGAAATTTCCCAGAAAAAGTAACAGGAAAGGTTTCAGTCTGTCACTTCTAGTTCCTGAGCCCGGGTGCCTGTGGTCAATTATTTGCTTACCAGCCATAGGCAAAAGAAATCACTGAAGCTGCTCCTCAGTCTGACTTCTTCACCCAGAGGAGGAGGCAAAAGCATAGGAAGAAACTCAAGGAGACCACTTCCACCCTTACACGGCCCCATCTGAGGGTGAAGTTAAATATAGGTGACATGTGATACCCCTCTCCAAGCCTATGGGAGTGAAGAAGAGGTTATAACTGCCCTCACTGGTGACTTGCTCTGACCATTCATCCTTTTGGCACATATTTATTGAGCCCCTACTAGATCCCAGTGGATACACAGTGGTCCCTGCTCTCACAGAGCTCACATTCTAGCGATTCCCCCTGCATCACCAGCCAGTGGTGGTGATCTCATGCTTTGTGGACCACGCTGTGCACAGTGGTTCATTTATGCACTTAAAGGTAAGAGAGAGCTAAATACAGATGGGGGTGGACTGGAAGTGTATGCCAGGCAGAGAGAACAGCAAATGCAAAGACCCGGAGACGAGAACAAGCTTGGAGTGCATGAGTGGCAGAGGAAAGGTCAGTGGGGTCAAAGCCTAGTGAGTGAGAGAAAGATTGGTGGCAGAGAAGGCTGGAAAGGCTTCTGGCTTGTGTACATGACTACACGGTAGTACCATTGACGGGGATAGGGACCATGGGAGGAGAAGTTTACTAAAAACCGCCACAGCTCCCTCCTCATGGCACAACTTTACCACATGACCATCCTAGGCTTGAGGTCACTAAGGACATTCTTAACTAAGAGGCAAGCTTTCAAAGTCTATTTGTGAATCAACTGTTTAGAACCCAGAGTTTGCTGTCCCATAAGGTAATGTTATATGAAGCCAGCACATGGGCTGTTGTACTAGAAGTGTTAATTTTCTTGGACCCACACGTGTGGCTGGAGTAAACCCAGACGAAGTGCCATCCGTGGAGAGGCTCTGTCAATGTCAAGGCCCTGGAGCAGCCGTTGACATCCGAATGCTGCCTGTAGCTCAGTTAGTGCTCACCAAATATCAATGAGCTCCCCACATTCTCCAGACCCCTTCTAGTTGGGCAAGACCATGTGATTAGTTCGAGCCAATGGACCATGAGCAGAAGTGACAGGAGTCAACCCCAGGCCAGAGCACTTAATCACTAGTAAACAACTCTCTTTCTAGATGACCACCAAAGAGGTTATGTGTTCCTGATAGTGTAGCTACAGGATGGAAGAGGTACTTTCAGTCTAGGTTTCTGAGTGACTATGTGGTGCAAAGCCACACTGACCCACGTAAGATAGGTAGCGTGTGAGCAGAGCGGAACGTGTGTTCCCTTAAACCACTGAAATGGTAGGTAGTTACCACAGTGTAAGTTGGCCTACCTTGACTGGCACGGTGGTGGTCTCCCCCTTGGCCCTCCCCCATGTAGCATGCCCTATTTGGAGGAGGGGTCAAATTGGCCATACATAATACACTCCTTTCAGATATCTAGCTAGGTTTGCCTGCCTACTCACTTCCTCCACATGCTAATGTTTGCTCCCATTTCCTCCACTCCCTGGCCACACAGCTTGGCTTTCAATAACTGCTCCCCACTGCCTACCCAGCTTTATGACATAGTCACATGCCCTTCTCTGGCTTACTGACTTTGAGTTCCCACTTACTTCTCTATGCACACTCTCTTGATTTGGGCATCTTTGCAGCTCTATCCAGTGTACTGTCACCATCAACCCTAGCACTGTGGAAGCCTCACTGAGCCCCATCCCCACAAGGTAAAAGGAAGTTGGGTAACAGGAAAGAAGCTAACCACCGCTTTTTGCTGAGGAAGCAATACGGAACACGAGGTATGGAAGGTAAAGGTAAGACTGCTGATGAGAAGTGGGGCCAGGAGGAGTGCGGACCAGTGCAGAGTGTGAAAGGGCTCAGGCCCAAAGCTCTGAACGGTGCCCGGTTGACAGAGACGAATTCCCAGACCACTTCTGTGTGTGGTGCAGAGGCAGGCCCCACAGCTTCAGAAAACTGAAAAGGTAGGCTAGGACAGCTCTAAAACTCAAGGATCCAGATACCAGGATTTCTGGGAGAACATCTTCCGAGCGCTGTAGCTCAGCCTGACAAGAGTACAGTTGTGCTCCGATGCCCTGGCAGATGCAGTAGGGAGAGTCCCACCCAGGCAAGCAGAGGATGCAGGAACCACTGGTGACTTCTACAGCTGAGGGCAGTCTCCAGTGTTGGGACCCGGATTGAAGTCTCGGAATTTTTTTTTCTCCCATGAAGGGGAATCTGTTTAAAGTCATACACTGTGGGGCACCTGGGTGGCTCAGTTGGTTAAGCAGCTGCCTTCGGCTCAGGTCATGATCCCGGGGTCCTGGGATTGAGCCCCGCATCGGGCTCCCTGCTCCGCAGGAAGCCTGCTTCTCCCTCTCCCTCTGCCTGCCTCTCTGCCTACTTGTGCTCTCTCTCTCTATCTCTCTGTCAAATAAATAAATAAAATCTTTAAAAAAAAAATTAAAAAAATAAAGTCATACACTGAGAGCTGCTTAGCGTCTGCTGTGTTTGTGTCTGAAGCAGTCTAAGGTCAGACCATATCCACCAAAGGTGGGGGACCTCTTGTGTACAATGTCATGGTAACTTTTGTATAAGGAGCTTTCTCTCCACCCCCCCACCCCTGCCCGACTGAAGTCGGATACTAAGCAAGACAGGAGAATAGGAAATAGATGTCCTTGGGGCCAGAAAAAAAGGACACCATGAGATATTAGCTCTAGATAGCCTACTTCCACAGCTGGCTGGAACATAACGTCTCTGATCCTATGCTGTCATCTCTTATCCCCTAACACAACCACTTTCTCTGTCATAGATACATACCTAACTCTTTTGTAGGAGGAGCAAAAGCCAATGGCTATATTTTTTCTTTCCCTCTAGCTCACCATCACACCTTGCACTTAGTATGTTTGTTGCCCTGAGATGTTTTTATCTGAAGAGCAACCATTCCAGTACTTTTCCTTTTCCATTCTTTCCTTTTCCATGAACACCAAACCATTTCACTTTGCCTTTTTTAAAAGTTTATTTATTTATTTAAAGTAATCTCTACACCCAGCGTGGGACTGGAACTCATGACCCCGAGGTCAAGAGTCACATGCTCTTCCAACTGAGCCAGCCAGGCACCCTTATTTCACTTTGTTTCACCTTTTTTTCCATCAACCCTAGCAATACCAAAACATTATGCAATGGAAGTACTAAGATTTCAAAATGAATATATGCTTGCTTCTCTTCCTCCTTGGAGACTCATCGGGACCACAGGGGACACTCAACTAACAAGTATCTACTGCACATCTATAGTGGCCAAGCAGGTAACAGCTGCAAGATAGTTATAGCTCCTCGGAGAAAGCTCCAGACACAAGGTGGTATTGTCACTAATAGTTTCCATGTCATTTGCTTTCCTCACATATTAGAATGTTGCTGGTTCTAATTACTCATGTCATCATTGTTGTTGGCTTTATGTTTCTCCGTGTCCTCGTAGACAAGGCAGGTCTAGATATTATCACAGGTAACAGGCCAAGAAAATTCCATTTATTTTGATTAGTTATCATTTGTAGAACAATTTCTGGTTCTTCTAAAGAGTATTCACAGCACTTCCCAGTAGGGTCTTGTGCCAAGTACTTGACAAGACATGAAAAGTTGAAATGTTTTAAGTTGAATTTCACATTCCTCAGGGAACAATGTTTTAATGCCAGGTCCAGCAAACTATATGACCCATGGGCCAAATCCTGCCCCCTGGCCACCTGTTTTTGTAAATAAAGTTTTATCAGAATACAGCCATGCCCATTTTTAAAAACATAATGTTTATAGCTGCTTTCATGCAACAACAGCGGCGGATAGGTGAAAACAACGGAAACAGTTTCCATGTATCGAATGCCCGATGTTCACCCAACCCACATGATCCACATGATCCCTCTAACGTGATAATAGCGGGCATTTATTGTACTAATCAGAGTTTTGTTCTTAATCTGGTGTCCATCAATTTGGATGGGAAAAGATTACAACTTAATTTCCATTAATCTCTAACTGAAAGCAATCATTCCTTCAATTATGAATGTAGGTAACAAATCAAAGTCATATTAGCTATACCTGAGACTTTATTACCAGTAGAAATATCACAGATACTTTTTTTAAAATAAAGAGTAGCTTTTTATTTATTTATTTATTTTTTAGAGAGGGAGGGCAGGCGGGAGGGGCAGAGAGAGAATCTTAAGCAGGCTCCAGGCCCAGCACAGAGCCCTTCGTGGGGCTCGATCTCACGACCCTGAGATCATGACCTGAGCTGAAATCGAGAGTCAGATGCTTAACCGACTGCACCACACAAGCACCCCTATCACAGATACATTTTTTCTAAAGATTTATTTATTTGAGAGAGAGAGAAAGAGAGAGAGCACGGGGAAGGGTAGAGGGAGAGAGAGAAAGAATCTCCAGCAGACTCCCCTCTGAGCAGGGAGCCTGATGGCGGGGGGGGGGGGGGGGGGGGGGGGAACACTCGATCCCATGATCCTGAGATCATGACCTGAGCCGAAATCAAGAGACAGAGGTTTAACCGACTGAGCCAACCAGGCGCCCCACAGATATTTTTACAGTACATTGCAGTCGCCAGAATCTCACAATACCATTTTGTTCATTATTGCTTTGAAATAATGGCAGATATGAGCCTGCTAAACCTTGTTACTTATTTAATGCACTATTAAGGAAGCACATATAGCACAAATTTGTTTTTAAAATACACTGACACCGGGGCACCTGGGTGGCTCAGTCGGTTAAACGTCTGCCTTCGGGTCAGGTCCTGATCTCAGGGTCCTGGGATCAAGCCCCACGTTGGGCTCTCTGCTCCTGGGGTGTCTACTTCTCTCTCTCGCTCTTGCTCTCGCTCTCTCTCAAATAAATAAATAAATCTTTAAAAAAATAAAATACACTGATACATTTATTTCACTATAACTAATTTCCCCTTTGTAATCTGAAGTATTGTATTTATGCATTTAAAAGTATTATTCTGAAAAGGGGTCCAGAGGCTTTGACTGACAAAAGAAGCCATGCATAAAAAGGTTAAGAAGGTCTATGCTGGGTGCCTTAATTCACTAAATACTCACAACCACCCTGGGTGATGGGTACTACGACCAGCCCCTGACCACCCGCTCCTTACACAGTAGTACAATGGGGGGTGGGGGAGAAAGAGATTGATTAAATTGCCCAAGATCACACAGTTGATAGTGGGGTTGAGATTTAAATCCAGACAATCTGAGTCCAGAGCCCATGCTCTTCTTAGTCAATATTCTATACTGTGCTACCTTTATTGTAAGTGTCATTATCCCTACTTTATAGGTGAGAAAACCGATCCTTTTTATAAAGGAGGACAGTGGTGGCTGTTGTGAGTAGTAAAAAGGAATGACCATTTCTTGAGCACCTACCATGCCAGGCTCTTTTCATACACATCTCGTTTTAGCCTCTTAATAGCCCTCAGCATTTGGACTGGTGAGTGAACTGAGACCTAAGGCAGGATGAGCAACTTGCTCAAGACCACACCCACTGCCCCCTCCACCATGCTACCTAATTAGTATGTAAATTATCTCACGCAATCCTGAGGTCTTATTTCATTCATGGGTGTTTCAGGGAAGGAAAAATATTGCAAGGAAATATTCATGCCCTCTTTCCTACTAAAGCCAAGAAACTGTTCATCCAAACAGATGGGCTAAATCAGTGTGGATTTGCACGGTGCATTTTTATGAAAAATATTTCATGTGATGTTTAAGAATTTCACAAAACCACATGTAAGAATTAAATTTAAAAATAAAGTAGTAGATTGATACTCATTACTATGATGAATGTTTCCAGTGAAAATATAATCCTGGCAAAGGATACTTGCAAGCAAAACAAACTGACATCAACATAAAGACATGTTTTTTAAAAGGAATTCCTATAAATTATGGTGCAAAACTGTTTCAAGGATTTCATATAAAACGGTTTAAGCAATACTGACTTAACATCAAAAACTATATTTTTGCTCAATTACTTGGCCTGATTCTCTCAGTAAACTTCAAATCAAGGCAAAGTTTGAAGTATTTTGTATCAGTTCCGATTTACAAGTCAGGGAAGGCGCTACGGATGGGAAACTCTTTCTGGGTAAGAACCGCTTTGCTTAGATCTAAACTGTTTATACTCACAAATCACAGTGTCGTTCAGACAGGGCCTAAGCCTTTCCTTGGCAATAATGCTAAAGTCAGCCCTAGGAGAATGCAGAAACCCCACCCCCAGAAAGCCGGTTCATTAGCAGCCTGCCTCTTCCTGCTAGGAGAGCTTCGTTTCCCAAGGCTCTCAGTGGCCACAAACCACGTTTCTAATGCAACTAAAAGATTCCTCTTCACGGACACTTAATGATGCCGAGTGTGTCATTACGACAAAAACAAACAAAACCTTGTGTCTTCAGAAAGGAAATCTGGGGCCTTAGAGTCCAGAAATGAACACAGAGGAGTGAAATGAAATGGCCGGTATTTGAAGAAGCCCTTCAGGATTGTATGGGGCGGCGGGGAAGGATTTGCATTTGGCAGATTTCAGTCCTGGGTGCGCAACACTTAGCCCCTCTGAACCTCAGCTATTTCGTTTGTTCAATGGCACTGGATTTCAGTAGCGGCAGACCCAGCCATTTATTTGTTCAATCCTGTGTGCCAGGTCCTGTGTTACGTACGGGGTGATCGTGGCCCACGCCCGTGAGAAGAGTTACACTGGAATCGTCTTAGCCTCTCTGAAGCCTGTCCTTCTTCAGTCTGTTCCGTTGGCTTTATTTCTAGTAGCAACAATGTTTGTTGATGTTTTCTCTAATTATATAAAAGATTTGCGACCATGTTCAATGATCTGGAAAACACGAGATGGTACAAATAGAAAAATAAAACCCCCATCATCATGTTCAAATGAGACAATGCCACACAGTCAAAAATACTCGTTAGGCAAGAACGAAGGGAACAGAAACCCATCTGGTTGAGCCACACATCTATGCCTGCGTCCTTCCCTCCGTGCATCCAATCTGTCCCTCCCTTCAACCAGTAAATAGAGGCAGACACTGTGTAGATGCGGAGTCTGTGAGGAGCGCGGCAAGGCGGAGGACCACAGGCATCTGTGCATCCCCTGACCCACAGGATGCAGGGGTGGGGGGTGGTTGGGGAGGGCCCTGGAGAAGGCGCAGCCACTCCCCTCCACCTCGTGCAGAAGAGGAAGAGAGAGCATCTTTGTGGTGGTCGACCCCGCGGCGTGTCCGCTCCGCACAGAAACCCGGGAATCATTCCTACCCTGGCCCTTCGGTTCGAGGGCACGCTCCATCTGGAGGGCCCTGGCTCAGGCCGGGAGATTCCTTCATTTCCAAGAAAAGCGCCTAATCTGCGGCCGACGGCCCCTGCGGACCCCCGCGGACGCCCTCCCTCCCCACCCGTGCCTCCTCCCCTTGGCAGCCTCTCGCTCGCTCGCTCGGGACTGGATCAATGCAGCGGAGTGCTCTTTGCTAGGCCTTCATGCCCTGTGATCGCCCAGCCCGGGGCTTTCGGGGGGGATGAGCGTATCAATTCAGGCCCACTGAACTGTATTTCCCCAGCCCGGGGCCCGCCCCCGGCCTTTGTGCCGCGCCCGGCCCGCCCCCTTTGCTCACTCTCCCTTCATGCTTTGTTTGGCAAACACAAAACGCCCGGCCCAGCGGCGGGCCCTTTTCAAGCTCCGCAGCCAGCACTTGAAAACGCCGCGAGGCTCGGGTACCTGGGAACACCTCCAGGGGCCCGGCCGAGTGGACGCCCGGCCGCCCGTGCCCCCGCCGGGCGCGCCGGTGGGCCGGGCGCCCCCCCGCCGCCCCCGAGACCGCCAGGCCGGAGTTGGGGGCCGCGCGGCGCGGGCTTCCCCACCGAGCCACCCCGGATGCCCGGGGCATCACAACTTCTTCCAAGCACCGGCATTCCCTTTGAAAATCCGGGGCACTTGGGGGGGGGGGCGCCTTTTGTGTTTTAAATGGCCCAGAAGTTCACTTGACACAGAATTTAGAAGCCTGAGAACCGGTTTGGATGATCACCAGGAGCTCTAACTTCAGCCGCCTGCACTCGTCACCAAGGGCTGCAAAGGCTCTGTCTAGCTCAAGAGGAGGAGGAGGAGGAGGAGGAGGAGGAGGAGGAGGAGGAGGAGGAAGAGGAGTAATAATAATTGCGGTAACAGAGGCTACCGTTTACTGAGCGCTATGTGCCAGGTTACGCTAAGCGCTTTATAGGCATGATGACATTTAACCTTAATTTACAACAACGTGGTGATGTGATTAGGGTCTCTTGTATTAACAAGGAAGCCAAGGATCAGAGGGGCTAAAAAGCTTGCTCCTAACCCCTACCACATACTTCCTCAGTTTAATGTTCTCTTTACTCAAATAGTGGAATCTTTTGGCTCCTCACAACAAACGAGACCCCGCTCGCCCCGTTCCTGAGCATGCAATGCTCTGTTGTGCTTTTGCCAGTTGTGTTCATAGCCTGAGTTGAAGAAACTTTTTAGGTGTTGTCATATAATAATTATGATTAGAGTGGCCACACTTTGTTGAAGGTTTGTTTATGGTGTGCCAGGTACTTAACTATGTGATTAAATACATCCTGTCATTTGATCCTTATGACAGTCCTCTGGGATGGGTTCTGCTATTGCCTCCATTTTACAGGGAGGGTTGGAGGAAATCAGCAGATTGAAGTAACTTGTCCAAGGTCACATAGCCAGTAAGAACTTAGCAGAGCCAAGGCTTGGTCTCTAAACCATGAGATGATTATTCTAATTATGTTTTAATTTCTTTCTTTTCTTTTCTTTTTTTTTTTAGAGAGAGAGAGCGTGTGCCAGAGCAGGGAGGAAGGGGAGAGGGAGAGGGAGAGAGAGAATCTTAAGCAGGCTACCTGTCCAGCAGGAGCCCAGTCTGGGGCTCGATTTCACAACTCTGAGATCATAACCTGAGCCAAAATCAAGAGTTGGTCGCTTTAACCGACTAAGCCACCCAGGTTCTCCTATGTTTTAACTTCTACAATTCTTCAAAAAACGGCCTTTTGTTTTCCAAAAATTGCCTTTCTAGTTAACTGGCAGTCACTTGTTAAGTCTCCTGGAATTATTTTTTCCTTGAAAAGACTAACATAACTTCAAACTGCAATAACGCTGAAGGGAAACAAGGAGAATGGGGCTCCTTAACTGGATAAGTCCACCCATCAACAGGTGTCTGTTGAAGGCACAGAAAGTGACCCATGTCAAACTGAAATGTTTGACAAGTTTCCATCTCATTTTTTGTAGCCAGAGCACAGAGCTTCAAGGAGAAAATAGGGAAGCTAGTTTCCTGACTCTCAGTTTGAGAATAATCTAGCCCTGGAAGAGACTTCAGAGATCAGCTGGTCCAACTTTTTCATTGTACAAATGGCGAAACTGAGGCTCAGAGAGGAGTGGGACTTGCTGAAGTTTAAACAGAGAGTGACGGAGCCCCCACTGGAACTCAGGTGTAGACTCCATGATAGAATTAATATATCAGTTGCTGATTAATATAACTAATTCCTGCAGGGATTCACTAGCTATCAACCTAGAGCTTACAAGTTGCCAGGCATGGAACTAATGGAAAGAGTGGTCAACAAGACAAGATTCCTATCTTCACAGAACCTCCATTCTAGTGGGAGAGAGAGACAATGAAAAAATAAATCAGTAGCAAATCACAGCTGTGGTGAAGCCTATGAAAGTAAAAGCCAATGGTTCTCTAAGAAGTTGTCATGGGAGGATTTAACTCAGGAAAGTCAACACAGACTTCTGTGAAGAAGCAATCATTGATTGGTATCTCAAGGATGAATAGAAGATAACTTGGCAAAGAGGGGAAGGAAAGAGCATCCACCTCAAAGGGAACAGCACATACCAAGGCCTTGTGGTTGCAGGGGGTATGGCAGGTTTCAGGGACTAGACACTCAATTTGGCTGGAGCATAAAGAACAAGAAGGAACATGGTATGAGATGGGGCCCTCTTGCACCGTGATGGGGCTGGAGAGGTATGCATGTGGGGCCCAGCAATGACGGGCCTGGTAAGTCCTGTTGGTGATTTGAGTCCTTACCCTATGATCACTGGGAAGCCAATGAAGAGTATTAAACCAAGGGGTGACACGGCATTCTTAAAAGATCACTCTAGCTTCAGTGTGGACAATTTATTGGGGAGCATAGTAAATCCTGGGAAACAACTAGTAAGCTATTGTAGTTGTCCAAGCAAGAGATAACAAAGGCTTGGACTATGATGAAGATACCAGTTTTCTACCAACTGGTTGTTTGACCGGGGCCACTCATGTAACTACTAGGATCCTCAGTTTCCTTATCTGCATATTGTTCCCAACACCATCCGTCTACCTCACAGAGGTGTTATAAGGGTCAATCCACAGGGCACTCTAGAAACACAAGCCATTAATTAGCAATGACAATAATCCAGGCCTAGCGATTTTCAATCCTAGTTATCCAGCAGTCTCCATCACCATGTAATGACAAGGCAGAGCTGTGCCTTATTTCTGGGTAAGTGTAAATATACAAGGAATGCTGGAATGCATTTTCCATGTAAAAATGTAAACCATTACAGATAAGGCTAAAGTGTCCCTTGATTTTCACCCCAAATCCTGGTTCCTCCTATCTCTTCTTACAGCAGTGTTTAACGTGCTTGAAACTTGGTCTTTAGAAACACATAATGATGATGCAGACCAGCCGTTTGCTCCTGAATGCATCTAGAGGCATAATATTGGGGTCATCTGGCAACACTTAAAAGAGGGCCCATCTCTCTTGGGGGCACCAGCTTTGTAAGGACACCTGTGTTCACGGCTTCCCTATATCCCAGTATGGTCAAGGGGCAGTTGGATCTCTGCAGGGCTGAATGTCTCCCACTTGTACTTTAAAACAATAAGTGGATTTTTTCTGTATGTATATTATACATCACTAAAAAGGTGGTTGTTGTTGCTTTAATGTACAAATATTCTGTGTCTTGAACTTGATTGTAAAATGTGTGTGCATGTGGATTCAGGGCCCAGGTCAAGTTCAAGACACAGAACATTGCCAGCAGCCCGGAAAACCAACTTGGGTCCCCTCTCTGTCACTACTCCTCCCTCAAGTAAACCACTGTCCTGACCTCTAACAGCATAGATTAGTGTTGCTTGTTTTAGAGCTTTATACAAACGGAATAAGACAGGATTTACCCTTTTGTGTCTGGGCTCTTCTGCTCAACATCAAGCTTAGGAGATTCATCCATGTTCTTTGCATATAGCAGTAACTCTTTCATTATCGGTGCTGTATAGTGTTCCACTGTATGAATAGACCACACAATTTCTTTGTCCATTCTACAGATGAACATTTGGGTTGTTTCCAATCTGGGCCTACTTGGTTCTACTATATTTTTTTATTACAACTGAACTGGGTTTTTCAGCTCGAAGCTTCTAGTGACATGAGAATGACATGCCAACAAAACAAAGCTGATCATTTCACCCTCTCCAACTTAAAACCTTCTATTTGCCTCCTCTTCCCTTCCTCAAAATAAAACCTGAATTCCTTAGCATGTCACTCAAGGCCTTGTCCAATGTATCCCAAAATAAATCTCAAGCCTCCTCTCCTACTACCAAACTCCAGCTACTCACTTCTCGTCACTCCTCAGATACACCAGGCCCTTTCACGACTCTATACCTGTGTGCATAATTTTCCTGTGATTTAGATGCTTTCTTCTGTACCCGAAAAACTTCTGCTATTTCTTCAAGATTCAGTTCCAATGTCACCTCCTTTGTGAAGCCTTCAGATGACACCGTTCTCTAGATTCCCCCCACTAGGGGTTCACCTTATTGATTTGGTTCTTATTTAACAAATGCATAGTATTTAGTGCACGCCAGCCACTATTCTAAGCACTTAAAAAAAAAAGATTTTATTTATTTATTTGTCTGGGAGTCAGAGAGAGAGTGAGAGAAAGGGAGAGAGAGTGCACAAGCAGGGGGAGCGGCAGGCAGAGGGAGAAGCAGGCTCCCCGCTGACCAGGAAGCCCGATGCGGGACTCGATCCCAGGACCCCGGGATCATGACCTGAGCCAAAGGCAGACGCTTAACCCGCTGAGCCACCCAGGCGTCCCTATTCTAAGCACTTTGACAATATTAACTCTTTTAATCCTCAAAACAACCCCTATGAGATAGGTACCATGAAAATAATACTCTTGCCATAGGAGGAAACTGAGGCAGAGAGGGTTTAAAAAGAACTTTCTTCCTTATGGTAGGTGGCCACAGGTGTAGAACGCGGCAGAACCTAGATCCAAAGCCAGACAGTCCAGCGCCCCTCTGTCCTACAGCTGTTCCCACTGACATGGCAGCGCCCACCCCGCACTGGGACAGATCAGCTGGCGGACGCACCAGTCTCCTCCAAGAGACTGTCCATCGTGTGCAAGTTACTGTCTCATTTCTCTTTGTGTCCCGAGAGCCTGAGAGCGTGCTCACTACATCAACGGTATGGTTGGTGTCACAAGGGGGAGGGCTTCAGAAGAACCTGGGGATTGCTAGGTGTGAAACACAAACAGGTTTACTAAGCAATTAACTCAGGAACACGTTAGCCCAGGTATAAGGGTGATAGGGCTTAAATAAGATAATGGGTGTAAAGTGATTAGCAGAGTGCCTGGCACATGGCAAGTGCGAGTAAATGTTATTTCACACCACACAGCTCACATTTAACAAGCAATTACCATGTGCCAAGCGCTACACTAAGTGGTTTATGTAACTAATTTAATCCTTGTGATAAGGCTATAAAGTCAGTAGCATTGTCCCCGTGGCACTGGTCAGGGTCTAAGCAGTAAAACAGAAACCACTTCAAGTGTCAGCGGCAGTGGGAATTAACAGAAGGAATTGGTGTCCCAGGTGAGGGAAGAGCTGAGAACACAGGAAGGCTGAAGCGGCCACCCGGACAGTGGCAGTGGCGGGAAGCCGAAGGGACCCTGGGAGGGCAGTTTGCTACAGAGCCCAGGGGAGGAGGCGCCCCGCGGAGGCTGGAACCACAGCCTGCTCTGGGACAGGGGAGGGAGGAGCCTTCCAGCAGGAGCTGGAGCCACGGAAGTGACCCAGTCCCTGGAGAAGAAGACACTGCTTCTCCCAGAACTGCCGGGGTGCCGAGACCTGGGATTTCCAGCGCTAAAACCAGCAGAGTCCTGGACAAACTGGGACAAGTTGGCTGCCCTGGGATGCAGAGAAGAAGGCAGAAGAAATTCCGCGGCTTCTCCCTTCCTCTTTCCTGCCTGTTTCCAGCCAGCCCCTCTCACAGGCTGGGCCTAGTGGAAGGTCATTCTGGGAAACATCCTGCAGGGGTCAGTCCCCCTGCCACATGCAGAGATGCAGGCAAAAAGCTAGGAAGGGGCTGGAGGGTGAACAGGCCCGGGACTGGCACAGCTGCGTTACAGATGAGGAAACTTGGTAAACAAAAGCACAAAAGCCTTTGCAGCCGGGCTCTTGGAGTAGCGCTGTTCTCCAGGCTTGGGCTTGGGCCAAGTCTGGGCTGCACGGGGTCATCTTCACCCTTGGAGGGCTGTGATTATTCCACGACCATGCCACCTGTGCCTTCAGCCTCTGTTGCAACCCATTCCCCTCCCACAGGAGGCAAAGCCCGGTTCTGCAAGGAGTCTAGCCTCATGCTGGCCAGCCCTCAGCACCAGGACTGTGGGTGGCATTGCCTTAGAGAGTTTGTGCCAGTGTAAATCGACTGCATCACTAAGATGCTGTTTAGTTTAGTTGATATTTTATTTTCCTAGCAAGCCACAAGTTCCTCATCTTGTCATGGACCAGCAACAAACAGTTCTAGAACTGCCACCAGTCCTTGGGCCACACTGGTGTTGTCTTTGGAGAAGCAATGTAGTAGAAAGGTAGAGAAGAAAAACTCCAGATCAGGGCTTGAAATCTACTTCTGTCACTAATTGTGTGGGCAAATCATTGAACCCCTCTCTGAGGCCTGTCTCCTCCTCTCAAATGTACCAACCCAAGCTGCCCTGTTGACCACATCCAGTCATTGTGAGGCACTTGGGCAGGCAAAACATCCTACACATCTGCAGGATGTTTCCCTTACCGTTGGGCTGAATCCATGATTGGTTAAGAGAGGGGACTTTGTATCCTACATCTGCTGTAATGCTTGGTGGGAAGGCACAGAACTATGGGGACAGAGCCACGCTCAGGGACAGAGGGCATTGACGAACAGAAACAGCTCTCAGAAGGGATGGCACAAAATAACCCAACTGCACTGGTCTTGTGACAAACTGTGTGTGTGTGTGTGTGTGTGTGTGTGTGTGTGTGTGTGTGTGTTGGGAGACAGGGTGGGGTCAAGAAAATGGAGAGAAGAATGGAGAGAGTGAGGAGTGGTGTGGTTGCCCAAGAGAGTTGCCCAAGGGAAGGAGCAGGCAGGTGAGATGATTTAAGGGCAAGGGTTTAAAGATCCTTGGGAACTCCCCACGTGGGTGGGCATACCAACTGGAGGATGCCATGTGTAAGTTGCAATGGATTATGCCAAAGATTCAGTGAAAGTGGTAAGAAGGGTGTGCCTGCCGCAGCTCACATCTTAGCAGTGACACAGGGTTGACAGCCAAATTGGCATGTCTTCCAAAATGTGGACATGGCTACCTTGGCCTGGCTCACGGCCCTCGTCTCAGCTAGGAGTGTGGGTGAGGGTCAGAGCTGCCCATGGGCACCTGTGTGTTCACTCTCAATAGCTGGGCCACCCCTTGAAGAACAGCTTTGTATTCCTCTGGTCAGAGGCCAATCCTCCAGCTGCCATCCTGGGAAGGGACGTAGGTCATTAGTGAGGACAGAAGGAGACAAAAGGGACCCTCTTGTGTCTCCAGATCCTGCAGCTCCCTAGCTGTTCCAATGGGCACAGATATCTGTGGGCTCTGCAAACCTTGTCTGATAGCCAAGGAGGGCAGTGGGCCAGGTCAGGGAACCAGGATTCTGGCCAGCACTGTCTGCACTGGACTATTGCCCAGTATGGATCCCTCCTGCCAAAATCCACACCAGGGGAATGTCCAGTGGCAGATCCAAGGATCCCAAGCTCTCCACGCCCAGGATGTCCTCACATGAAAAACACTGTGCCTATTCTAAGAGGGCCCCTGTATCTTGTATGAAGGCCAGATGTTAAAGCTGGCGTCTTGAGGTTGCAGCTAGAGAAGAGTGTTCTTGGGGAGCCCACAGCCCATCTGGGCACAAGGAATATGCTTGAAGCCTTGGGGAGTTTTGGGGGATGGGCCCAGGTTGTCCTGTTGCTCTGACAGATCTGCTCCATTTGGTGAGATCACATGAAGCTCCCATGGAGAACTCAAAGTTCTTGGGGTTCAGACCTCAAACAGAACTTTCCAGCCCTTTCTCTACATCCTTTCATCTCTGGTTTTACATTGGCCCCCTCACTTAGTCTCTCTTCTCTTCTGTCTCTTCCATCTCTTCCTATTTGATGCCTAGTGCTCAGCAATTCTGGAGGCTCACTCCCACTCACACTAGTTCCCTAAACTGGTCTCCTCCATGCTGGCACTGAACTTGTTTTAGAATGCTGTCCCAGAAAATCCCCTCATTGGATTAGATCTGGCACTAGGCAGTTCTGGGGTGGGGCAGGAGGGCTCTTTCTGGGCAGCATGCTGACTGACACAGCTCCAGCGTCTTGTGCCTCCTGTCTTTGCAGAGGCAACCAAGGATGGCAGCAAGGGTGGAAACAACAGCTCTATTCACTTGACATGGTCATAGACAAGACATTGGCTCAGCTGTGTCATATGCTGAGACATGGCCAGCAGGGACCAGTGGACTGTAACAGAACAAGACTACCTGAGTGGATCCATCTCAGCCCTGAACTGTGGAAGAGATCTCCTTCTGGCCTCCTACTCCGCAGCTTGGGGCCAGTCACGTTGCCTGCTGTGTCCCTAACTTCAAGCAAACATCTGTGCTTTTTAATTTTTAAAAAAGATTTATTTATTTAATTGGGAGAGTGGGGGGAGGGGTACGGGGAGAGGGAGAGAGAAACTTAAGCAGACTCTGTACTGAGCACAGAGCCCAATGTGGGGCTCAATCTCACAACCCTGAGATGACGACCTGAGCTGAAACCAAGAGTTGGACACTTAACCGACTGTACCACCCAGACATCCCTGGGCTTTTTAATTTTTAATGGAAGTATAGTTGACATATAATATTGTATTAGTTTCAGGTGTACAACAAAGTGATGCACTGATTATATACATTACCAAACGCTCACCACGATAAGTATAGTTACTCTCTGTCACCATACAAAGTTATTACAATATTATTGACTATATTCCCTATACGGTACTTTTCATCCCCATGACTTAATTATTTTATAACTGGAAGTTTGTACTTCTTAATCCCCTTCACCTATTTCACCTATTCCCCCAACCCCTGCCCTCTGGCAACCTCAGTCAATGTGTCCTTAAAGCTGAAGTGAGTCTCCTATAGGCAGCATATAGTTGGGTCTTGTTCTTTTGTTTTTATCCATTCAGCTACTTTATGCCTTTTGATTAGAAAATTTAACCCATTTACATTTCAAGTAATTATCAATAGGTAAGGACTTACAAATGCTGTCTTATTGTGTTATGGCTTTTTTGTATTTCCTTTGTTCCTTTCTTCTTCCTTTACCATCTCCCATTGTGAATTGATGATTTTCCAGAGTGGTATGCTTTGATTCTCTTCTCTTTATCTTTTGTGTATATACTGTAGGTTTTTGCTTTGTGGTTACCATCAGGCTTTCATAAAATATCTTATAGCAATCTATTTTAAGCAGATAACAACATAATTTCAATTGCATACAAAAACTGCATTTTTATCCCCCTGCACACACTTTATGCTACTGATGGCACAATTTACATCTTTTTATGTTGCACACCAATTGGCAAATTATTGTAGCTATAGCTATTTTTAATACTTTCGTCTTTTAACTTTTTTTTAAAGTAGGCTCCATGCCCAGCATGGAGTTTGAACTCATGACCCTGGGAGATCAAGAGTTGCATGTTCTACTGACGGAGTCAGCCAGGCACCCCTGTCTTTTAACTCTTATACTAGAATTAAAGGTGATTTACACACCACCATTATAGTATTAAAGTACTCTGGATTTGACTATATTCTTAACTTTAACAGTGAGTTTTATACTTTCATATGTTTTCATGCTGGTACCTAACATCCTTCCAATTCAAATATAACTCCCTTATCATTTCTTGTATGCCAGGTCTACTGGTGATGAACTCCTTCAGCTTTGTTCTCTGGGAATGTCTTTATCTCTCCTTCATTCCTGAAGGACAGCTTTCCTGGGCATAGTATTCTTGCTTGGCAGTTTTTTTTCTTTTAGCACGTTGAATGTCATCCCACTCCCTCCCGGCTTGCAAGGTTTCTGCTGAGAAATCCACTGATAGCTTTATGAGGTTTCCTTTGTATGTATTGAGTTACTTTTCTCTTGCTATTTTCATAATTCTCTCTTTTTCTTTGATTTTGGACAATTTGATTATAATGAGTCTTAGGGTAATCTTCGAGTTCATCCTGCTTAGAGTCCTTTAAGCCTCATATATCTCTGGATGTTATATCCCTCCCAAAATTTGGCCTGCTCTCAGCTATTATTTCTTTAAGTAATCTTTCTGCCTCCCCTCTGCTCCTTATGGGACTCCCATAATGCCATATATTCATTTTATTGATGGTTTTATAGGTCCAATATGCTTTCTTCATTCTTCATTCTTTTGATGTTGTTGTTCCTCTAACTGGCTAATTTCAAATGACTTGTCTTCAAGTTTGCTAATTCTTTTTTCTGCATGATCAGTTCTTCTGTTGAATCTCTATTGAATTTTTTGGTTCTGTGACTATATTCTCCAGCTCCAAGATTTCTTGGTTTAAATTTCTTTTTCAGATTTCTCATTTTGTTCATGCATTGTTTCCCTGATTTCATCTAGTTGCGTATCTGTGTTCTCTTGCATCTCATTGAGCTTCTTTAAGATGATTGTTTTGAATGTTTTGTCACCAGTTCACAGATCTCCATTTCCTTGGAGTCTGTTACTCAAGCTTTATTAGTTTCCTTTTGTGGTGTCATGTTTGCCTGATTCTTCCTGATCCGTGTAGCCTTGTGCTGGTGTCTCTGTATTTGAGAGGGCAAACCCTTTTCTAGTTTTGCAGACTGGTTTTGGCAGGTAAAGACCTTCCTCTGATGGGTCTCTGGGCTGATAGTATTGCCCTTGGGTAACAGGCATGTGGGGTTGGAGCCAGATCACATGGCTGCTACAGGATCCACGGTGGGGTCCTTGGTTCGTGGACTTGTTATCAGGGGCTTTGGATGGGTGTGGATTCTGATCTCTAGTAGGATGGAATTACTTCTAGGACCTTGGTCAGTAGGGCTGGTGCTGGGACAAGGGGTCACTTCAGAGTCCACAGTTGAGTCAACAGACTGTGTGCCTGTTACCATGTACACAGATGGCTGTGGTTCCTGCTGGGTCCCTGGGAGGGCCCTCTGTGGGTCACTGGGTGGGTCTATTGGGTGGGGCCCTGGACTAAAGCTGAGAGGGGCTGGAACTGAGTCACAGTACTTCAGGGCCCACTGCTGGGACCAAAGTCTACAGGCCCACCTTCAGGGACATGGATGGGTGTGCCTCCTGCTGGGTTCCTGGGCAGGCAGGACTGCTCCTGCACTTTGGCAAAGTAGGGCTACAGCTGGGTCACAGGGCTGCTTCAGGATCTGCAGTCAGACTGAGGTTAGCAGGCTTACCTTTGTGAACACAGAGCAGCGTGTCTCCTGCCAGGTCCCTAAGCAGGCAGGACAGCTCCCAGACTGCAGCTGAAAGGGGCTGGTGACAAGTCACTGGGCCACTACTTCAGGCTCCACCATCAGATCAAGGTCACTGGGACTGCTTCCAGTGGAACTTATAGACATGTCTCTTGGCAGGTCCCTGGGCTGGCAAGACTGCTCATAGACCATGGATGGGAGGGGTTGGGGCTGGGTGTAGGCCTGCCTTAAGATCTGCAGTTGGACAGAGATCAGCAGGCCTGCTTTGGGGGCAAGGATGTGTGTGTCTCCTACCCAGACCCTGGGCAGGAAGGACTGTGCCTGGGCTGTAGCTGAGAGGAGCTACAGCTGAATTACAAGGTCTTTTTAGGATCTTCAGTGGGACAGAAATTGGCAGGCCTACCTTCAGGGGCTGGGATGGACATGACTCCTGGTGAGCTCCTGGGAGGACAAAACTGCTCCTGGCCTGTGGCTGGATCTCTCAAAGCTCCCAGAGATGTACTCTTGTCCATGTCTGCTGCCAAATTACTGTCACTGAGCAGAAAGATGAGCAGGGGACCTCCTATTTTGCCATCTTGCTGACTTCCTCTCAACATTTTCTTTAAGATTACTATCCTATTACCTCCACCCTCATTTTCCCTTACCCTCAGTCTTTTTAAGTTAGAAAGAGAATTGGAGCTACCAGGTAGAACTTCCTCAACGCTGTTTCCCTCTTCCCTACCACACACAGTATTTATGTTCAGCCACACCATTCTTTTCCATCTCATGGAAAAAGTATGTCTTATTACTTCTGAAGGCTAATTTCTTCCCTTGTACCCCAAATCCCTTCTCGGCTCCATAACATTATTCCTTGTCTTTCCTAGTACCTTCAGCCTCTCCTTGAATAACATGTAAATATGTTTAAGTATTTACCATACTAAAAATATAATCCCATATACCTCTAAACAAAGACCATCTTTGGAATGTGACTGTCTAGTTCCTTTACTATATTGAGTTCCAAGGTGACATACTAGCAATCCTCAATGGTTGCTGCTATATTCTAATAGCCAGTTAACTTCTGGCCGGGGGAGGGTGGGTTAGAATTAAATCCTTCTACTCAAGGAAAATTCTACTCTACTCAAGAGAAAATTTTACCAAGTGTCTTGTTAGTCAAATAGCATTCCTGGCAGAATCTTACCATCAATAGTTCAGTTAAACAAACACTTACTGAATGCCTATTACATGTGAGACATTGTTGATATTTCTCCCCTTGCTTCTATGTCAGTTTTGTGATTTGTATTAGGAAAACATTTTTCATGGCCTTTACCGGGCCAGTCCATAGTCTACACCCATAAGGATAATAATAGCTTTAACTGATGCTCTTAATGCCTTGCCCCTTATCTATTTGGCTAACTTGGAAATGTGGGGGAGTTAGTGCCCGTGGGGGATGGGAAGGGTATATAAATGCCCATCCTCCCTGTGCTCTGATGGGATACTTCAGAGGCATGTCATGGTAGCCTTCTCAAAGGGGGTTCCCAGTAGGATTGAGCCCCACTTGTCCATAGCAGTAACCTGCTCATCAATGCACATATTACTGGTTATTGTTATCTCTTCCTGCCTCAGTTTCCCCAATTCATGACTTATGCTACCTCCCCAATAAACCACCTGCAACCTAGGAGTCCTTGTTTCAGGGTCTGTTTAAGGCATTACCCAAACAAAAAGAGTGGCTAACACTAAATGAATACTTACTATGGGCCAGGCATTGTGATATTCCCTTCATAGTACTTTAACACCGTGTTTGGGAGTGAGATTAGATTAGTGAAAACATATACAATTCTTATAACAGGACTTAACACATAGCAGGTACTCAATAAATGCTAGCAATATAGTATATCAATCCGGGTCCAGTCAGAGACAGAAACCACATCAGTTTTAGGAACAGAGAGTTTACTATAAAGAATTGGTAACTAGGCATAATAAAGTTGTTTCCTAGGTAACTGAAAAGGTAAAAGGAAACATGTCTAAAAGTGTCACATAGATAGCAACTGCAAGTAGCAGCAACCGTGCCTGGAGGAACAAAGAGAAGAGGCTGAAATTATTAAAACGTAGAGGCTTAAAGCAGGGACCCTGAGGAACTGAAACTCAGACCTCTGAGATGAGGGCACTGCTCAGATGGTACTGCTGACTCAACTTGGAAGAGTGGCCCCGTGAAGCTGAGACCTTGATTTCTGAGGAGGCTAGAGCTGGTGTCTCTGAGGGGGCTGTGATAAGGCTGGTTCTGCAAGTGCTAGAAAAATGAAAAGCTGGATTCAGCTACTGCTTCCAGTAGGAACTGCAGCTGCTGGAGTGAAGAAGTGTTGTCAGGGTGGTATACATTGGCAAATAAAACCTACAAGAAGCACCCAGATAGGAGCAGATCTCTTCTTGCTCCAGACTTACAGTCTTCTTCTAGTGTCTCCATGGGCACAGCCTACCAGAAAGCCAGCTGGCAAAAAAGAAATGTGGCTTGTGGGGTCCCTGTCCCAGCATCACAAAGCAGAGTATAGATGGATGGGTTTCAGGCTGAGAGACAATGACCTCATAACTGATACACGTGGTCTCCACAACCGTCTTTGAGGCAGGTACTACTATTATCCTTGGGTCAATCTTTTAATAGATTTTATTTTGTAGAACAGTTTTAGGTTCACAGCAAAATGGAATGGAAAGTGTAGAGAGTTATATCCCTGGGTTTTGATGAGGAAACTTAGACTGCAAGTGAGTAGTCCAAGATCACACAGCTAGTCAGTGGTAGTGTCAGGATTACAATCCAGGATCTCAGATTCCAGAGCCCACACTCTTAGCCACTCTCCACCTAAACAATATCTGTTTCCTTCTCCTTTCATCCAAGCTCACATGCTCTTCTATGTCATTAAAGTATTCTACAACTCAGACGTTTCATGCACTTGGGTAGGACCACCCTCTTTTGTCTCCCCTTCCTTTTCCAAATTAGTGACTGTCTTCTGCATGTTGGGATCAGAGCAAGCAAATGAGATGTTTATCAGGACAGCACTCAGAATCTCAAATGGTTTTGTTGACATTAGTGTTCTGCTGGTCCCATTGATAAGCACGACAACCTGGTGATAACTATTAAAAACTTTGTTTGCACCCAACTGGCATTTGCTCTAAGTGGTAGGCAGAAGATGGAATTAGTGATCACGAATTGCTGCTTGCAACATTTGGTGAGGGGAAATCCAGGTATATTTTAGTTTTCATTCCTGAAAGACCAGATGATTTTCCTACTCTGGTCAAGCTCCCTCATGACAATCAGCTTGTTCTCTGTTGACACTACCTTCATCTAGATCCAATTTCTCTTTCCCATCATTCCAAGTCCTAATGCTAGGTCAGAAGTACTGGAATTGAGTTTGAAGGGTACGTGTGGGGTCACCAGAAGTTCACTAATACCTCTCAGCATGTTGGGGAGTTTTGAGACAAGTGATTGTCCAATTGTAAAGCCAACACCTGATAGCCTTCATGCTAGAGGGTGGAGATCTCTACAAGGAAAACTGCAGCTGGAATCCTTCTCAGGGGCTGCCCTTCAACAGGAAGTCTGGTTTCACTCAGCACAGCAATGTTGATTCTGGGTCTGGACAACTCACGTGTGACCACATTTTAGAGACTACAGTTATCATCATTGTCTAAAGTTGTGATATTTCATGGTGCAGGAGTTCTTCCTAACAAGTTGGAAGCCTTCTACTCGCCCAAGTTTTCAAAGAGGGAATTTCCAACATGACAATTTGGACAGTCTTGAGCTTGGTGGGTGACAGTCTCTGCTCTGAGGATCTGCTTTGTAGGGGAGGGCCTGGATGTCATAATTAAGGCTATTCAGAGATACTCAGTGATATGTGACTGACATTCTGAGTTTCCTAACTAGGATGAGGATTTGATGAAATTCATGAGTAGGACAATGTTTTTCCCATTATAGTAATCAGCAACCTGGGCCATCCAGACTTTCTCAAGCAGTGGCCATTAGTCAACCACAGGCATTTCATGGCAATGGCCCTCATCTTTAGCAGCCCACTATTAGTGCAATGTAGCTATGAAGGCTGATGCTTTAACAGCAAGAGAAGTGAACAATCCTTATTGTCTGCCACTCTGAGGTAAATATTATGTCCCACCCAGTACCTTCTATCCTTTCTCAGTATTCTCCCAAATCTTCTCTAATTCACTTGATCAGGATTCAATCTTTCAGATCTTCACTTATAGCCAAACCCACCAGATGGGAACTGGAGCACTACAAGATTTCTGATATATTAACAGAACCCAGATATATCACAGAACCTAAAACAGTTGGACTAGTGCCATAGTTTGAATCCCAAAGGCCAAAGCTGAGGGGAAAGTCCTATTCATAAAAGCCAGGAACAGAAAAAAAAAGATGGCTACAAACCTTAGCCATTAAAGAACATCATGAGTCAGGAGCTAGGAGGAACTTGAACAGAACAGAACCAAATTCGGGAATAAAGTGAGGAGAGTTGGGTTGCGGTAGAAAACAATTCTGAAGTACTTGCATTTACATGCTGTTGTCTGGATATGACATGAATAGGGTGGGCTGGCTTGAATGTATAGAGTCAGAGCAGATAGCAATGACAATGTAGGACTGAGGAGTTTCCATTAATATGGCCCATGAAGAACTTCTGGGTAATCCAAAAGCTGCTCATTTGTAGGTTGGGGTTGAAGATATAACACGGATCAGCCTCTAGTTGGTGTCATGAATGAATTTACTGATGACATGGATGAGTCTTCTGAAATAGGGCCATTCTTTCCCTTAATTTTAGTAAACTTTTAAAGGTAGTGGCAGGTGGAACAGGTGTTCCATGGTGGCTTTGGTTCCACCAGAGTCCTCTGTGTATTGTGGAGACCACGCAGGGAAACTCAGGATAACTTTCATCTGCACTGTCTCCTCAACCAATTCCAATCACATCAATCTTGAAAGTGCAGCATCCCTCCCAAATTCTCATGTATGCCCTAGTTCTTTTCTAGTGACTTTAAGTGTTCCTAAGAAACAATATATCATTGTTTTGATTGCCCAGTATAGTCCTTCAGAAGCTAACTCTTGTAATGGCATACTTCCTACCTTAAACCCTTACCATAGAAATGGTGGAAACTAATACTCAATTGTTGCTTTATTGCCACTGAAGGTTTGTAATGATATGTTACTCTTGGAAATAATAAAGGATGTTCTCACATGGAAATGATGATACAGCAATAGGTGAAAATTTAAAGACTGGGTGTTTGATTTCAGTGAGAGAGAGAGAGACAGAAAATACCTTCTCGGCTTCACCTGTTTGACTATAGTTAACTGAAGTAGTATAAGATACTTACTGAAGTTCTACCATTACTGAGGAATATCAAATCACTAATACAGACACAATGACCAGTTTCTGGTAAGGAGGTCTGGCAATTATGGTCTCTCCTTTCATCCATAGAAATTTGACTTGAATTGCTATAGTTGTGGGGGTAGCCTAGCTGTAACACACACCTCTATCCAAGTCATTTTCTAAAGTTTTTGACTTAGCAGCCATGAGATATTTTTTGGAGAGAAAAAGAAATCTCAAATCTCAAATACTTAGACACCATTGAGTAAAAAGGAGAGTTTACCCTCAGTTGGTTTCTACTGTTTGGCTAATTGCTTTTTTAAAACTTTTACAAATTTAACACTTTAGAGGTATTATGTGAAGTAATAAGGTATTACTATGATATTTGAGATATTACAGCATTTTTATTCCAGAATCTGAAAGTGTGTGACCAACAAATACAAAATTATTCAGCCAAATTTTCAAGTACACCATGGAGATTATTAATAATAAGTATTATTTATTGAGTACTTAGGTACAAGTATTATGATCCCATTTCACAGATGAGGTAATAAACCTATAGGGAGGTTAAATAATGCAAGGTCATACATCTACAGGGAAGTGGCTTCTTCCTCAGTTGACACTGCCAGATAGACACCCAGCCCTGACCAATTCCTTGATTACACCCTTGTGAGATCCTAGGCAGAGGATTCAGATAAGCTGTACCCAGACTTCTGACCCACAGAAACTGTGAGATAATAAATATACATTGTGTTTTAGCTGCTAAGTTTGTAGTAATAGAAAACTAATACACCTAATATCTAGCATCCTACCTAAATTCACTTAATACTTCCAATATTTTTTTGTTGTAGATTCCTTTGAATGTTCTATGTACATAATATTCTGTTAAGACTATTTCACTTCCTCCATTCCAAACATTTGTTTTGTTTTCTATATTGTCTGCTTTCTTTTATATTAATTTCCACTCTTATCTTCACTATTTTTCTTCTACTTATTGTGGGATTAGTTTTCTCTGTTTTTAGCTTTTAAGGTAGAAATTAGATAATTCATTGGAGACCTTTCTAACTAAATTGTAGTTCTTTCTAACTAAATTGTAGACTTTTCTTTTTTTTTTAAGATTTTATTTATTTATTTATTAGAGAGTAAGTGAGAGAGAAACAGCATGAGAGGGGAGAGGGTCAGAGGGAGAAGCAGGCTCCCCGCTGAGCCGGGAGCCCGATGTGGGGCTCGATCCCAGGACTCCGGGATCATGACCTGAGCCGAAGGCAGTCACTTAACCAACTGAGCCACCCAGGCGCCCTAATTGTAGACCTTTCTAACTAAAGCTATAGATTTCCCTCTAACCTCTTTAACTGCATTCCATAAATTTTGTAATTATCATTCAGTTCAAAATATTTTCCAATTTCCTTTGTGGTTTCTTTCTTTGACTTTTCAGTTACTTAAGGTATATTGTTAATTTCCAACTATTTGGGGATTAAAAAATTTTTAGTATTTTTTTTGTTATTGATTTCTAGTTTAATTCTGTTATGTTCAGAGAACAGGCTTGGGTAGCAGGAATGAGGAGTAATCCTGCACATGCTGTTGGTTGAGCAGCATCCCCTATTGAGACAACACTGGAATTTGTGTTCCCAGGCTAGGATGCATTACTGCTGGTAAATGAGAACACTGTGGTTGTTACAGAATAAGTAGCAGAGCTGGTAGTAGAGCCAAAAGCAAAAGGAGCGGACGCTGTCACCTGGTTTGATGGCGGCACTGGTGACCACAGCATTAGTAAGGTTGTTGGTACCCAGCTCAAAAACCCCTGCAATCACTGTAGATTGTGTGAAAGCAGTATTCCTCAAGTTTTATTTTGGTGCATTTATTCCTAAGGAAAATCTAGTTCCTCCTGGGGCAGGAGTTGATGCAACTGATGCTGTGAAGATGAATCCTGTAGTCTGTGTAGCTGGGATTGGGTTACTGAGTGAGAACAGGGCAGAAGAAGGTGTACTTGCAATTGGTTGAGAGGGAGTCCCAAAATTAAGCCCTCTTGTACCATGTGTAGAGAAAGTAAACTTTATTATTGAAGTAGTGGCTGTTGTCTTTGCAGGGCCAAAAGTGAATCCACCTGTAGGGATACCAACACATGATTTTAAACCCTCAGAGGCAGCAGTGCTCACTCTTTAGGCCCTAAAGTAAATTGGTAGGCCTTCAAGACTGCATAGGCACCAGAGAGGTGGGCTAGGGTGTACATGAGCTAGAAAGAAGCAGCTTCGTCACTGGGTAGCTTCCAGGTCATGTGTATGGAATTTTTTATCCAGTCTGACTCCCACTTTATACAGGAGAAACTTAATGCTCGGAGGGAGAAAGTGACTTGTCCAAGGTCCCATAGTTGGTAAGCCCCAGAGCTGAGGCTTGAAACCAGATCTGCCAGTTCTAAATCCAGTTTCACAAACAATAAAGATTTTTGCATGGATTTTATAATCTAAGTCAGAAGGCAATTCAGAGAGAGTTATAAAAATAGCATGGCTGAGAAAAGTATATAATCATCTAGGATAACAACTTAGAATAACAGCACTTATTTACACAAGATTCAGAAAAATTTCATCTTTGTCTAAAAACTAGCTTTGTTACCTTATATTCATATTTTATAAATTGGCCTGTGGGTTTATGTCTCTAGACATTCCTCCAGGGTCCTCCTTTTCTCCACTATCCTGGGAATCCGTGAGATACAACAACAGCAAGAATAGGAATAGCAACCTTAGGGTGGCTTTCATCACTACGATTTCCAATCTGTGATTATCATGCAATTAATTGCAATCTCTTGTTCTTTAAAGGTTATGGAGCACTCCTTAGCATCTATTTTCTTGTTACACATCCAGAGTATTAGACCCCAGTTTGGGGTCAAGGCAGAATTTTTAGGTTTATCCCCAGTTAGCAGATGAAGAAAATGAGAGGTAAGATAACTTGCTCAAGGTCCCACAAGCAGTCAGCGACTAAGTCAAGATTGGAATCTGGGTCCCCCAATTCCAAATCCTGGGCTCTGCCATCAGCTCAGTGAGAAAGTGCTACAGACCCTTTGTCTTCCTGCAGGGAAAGGTATGCACATGCAACAATTTAGTCTAGCCTCCATCTTCACAAAGCCACAACAGTTCTTTTCTGGGCTGTATTATGACTTTCACAGATCCTAGGCACTTTTATTTTGTGGGCCCTTTCCTCCATGAAAAATATTAAAACTTATATTTTACTACTGTATTAGTGCAAAAATGAATATGTTATATTTTATTAAAGTATTTTCTTTGATGTAATAGTTCAATTTTTTCTTCCAACTTTAGAAGAAATTAAGACCTTATCATTGGAGATGACACAAAGAAATGGAAAGAATTCCATTCTCATGGATTCAAAGAACAAATATTGTTAAAATGCCTATATTGCCCAAAGCAATCTACACATTTAATGCAATCCCTATGAAAACACCAACAGCATTTTTCACAGAACTAGAACAAACAATCCTAAAATTTGTATGGAACCACAAAAGACCCCGAATAGCCAAAGCAACCTTGAAAAAGAAAAACAAAACTGGAGGCATCACAATTCCACACTTCAAGTTATATTACAAAGCTGTAGTCATCAAAATAGTATGGTACTGGCACAAAAATAGACACATAAATCAATGGAACAGAACAGAAAACCCAGAAACAAACCCACAATTATATGGTCAATTAACCTTTGACAAAGCAGGAAAGAATATGCAATGGGGGAAAAGAGTCTCTTCAACATATGGTGCTGGGAAAACTAAACAGCTACATGCGAAAGAAAGAAACTGGACTGCTTTCTTACACCATACACAAAAATAAATTCAAAATGGATTAAGGACCTAAATGTGAGACCTAAAACCATAAAAATCCTAGAAGAGAGCAGAGGCAGTATTTTCTCTGACATTGGTCGTAGTAGCATCCTTCTAGATATGTCTCCTGAAGCAAGGGAAACAAAAGCAAAAATAAACTATTGGGACTACATCAAAATAAAAAGCTTCTGTACAGCCAAGGAAACAACCAACAAAATTAAAAAACAGCGTACCGAATGGGACAAGATATTAGCAAATGACATATACAAAGAACTTACACAACACCCAAAAAGCAAATAATCCAACTGAAAAATGGGCAGAAAAAATGAACAGACATTTCTCCAAAGAAGACATCCAGATGGGCAACAGATGCATGAAAAGATGCTCAACATCACTCATCATCAGGGAACTGCTAATCACAACTACACTGAGCTATCACCTCACACCTCTCAGAATGGCTAAAATAAAAAACTCTAAAAACAAACGTTGGCGAGAATGCAGAGAAAAAGGAACCCTCCTGTAGTGTTGGTGGGAATGCAAACTGGTGCAGCCACTGTGGAAAACAGTATGGAGGTTCCTCAAAAAGTTAAAAATAGAACTACCCTACAATCCAGTAATCACACTACTAGGTATTTACCCAAAGAATATGAAAACACTAATTTGAAGGGATATATGCACCGCTATGTTTATAGCAGCATTATTTACAATAGCCGAACTATGGAAGCAGCCCAAGTGTCCATCAATAAATGAATGGATAAAGAAGAGGTGGTGTATATATACAATGGAATATAATTCAGCCCTAAAAAAGAATGAAATCTTGCCATTTGCAACAACATGGATGGATCTAAACAGTATAATGCTAAGTGAAACAAGCAGTCAGGGAAAGACAAATGCCATCTGATTTCACTCATAGGTGGAATTTAAGAAACAAAACAGATGAACAAAGGGGAAAAAAGGAGACAAGTCAAAAAACAGAGTCTTAACTATAGAGAACAAACAGGTGGTTACCAGAGCGTGGGTGGGGCGATGGGGGAAATAGGCGAAGGGGATTAGGAGCGCCCTTGTCTTGATGAGCACTGAGTAATACATGGAACTGTTGGATCACTATATTGTACACCTGAAACTAATATAGCACTGTATGTTAACTACACTGGAACTAAAATTTGAAAAAGACATTATCATTGGGCCCCTAAAAGTACTGTGAACCCCCTAGGCTCCGTGCTCCCTGTGCCTAATGTGGAAGATCACCCTGGATATGTTTCTGGGGAGTGAGGGGCAGCAAGATAAGGAGGACTTGCTAGACCAGGATTTCTTTTTTTTAATTATTATTATGTTATGTTAATCACCATACATTACATCATTAGTTTTTGATGTAGTGTTCCATGATTCACCTTACAGGCAATACAATGGCACTAAAAAGACCAGAAGTTCTTAATCTGAGGTTCAGAGACTCCCATAACCGAACCCAAGTAAGTGGCATTGAAAATTCTGACCATATGCAGAGGAGTGCACTTTTCTGAGGAGAGGGTGCATGGTTTACATTAGATTCTCAAAGGGACCTATAATCCAAAAACAGATTAAGAAAAAGAAGACCATCTGTTGTACTGGAGGTGCATCAAGAAATCCAATGCAAGACTGTCTTCAGTTAACTCAACCTCTGTATTTCTATGGATTATAGAGGCAATTACATAGGTTTCCATGCTCCTTGACTCAAGCATAGATACTGCCCGCTCCCCATCACATACAGACGCGGTCAAATCTGCAACTCTGTGCCAAAACAGCCCTGAAGGAATGGACAGGTGAAGAGAATTTTGGAGTTGGTATCCAGGACCCCAGAATTAAGCCTCAAGTCTATCCCCTCCTCCACCAACTTCTGAGGACAGTGCTCTGCGCAAGGAGAGAATTCACCCTGAAGCAGGAAAGAGCCAAAGGCCGTGAGCTTTGGCTGGGGGACAGTGGCTGATTGTTGGCAGAGTAAGACATCAGGTGGTGTCACTGAAATACCCTCAAGCCAGCCCTTGGCAAGTTGTCCTAAATTCCTCAAGAGAAGGCTCCATCAACTAAAGGAGCCACAACACCCTTTAGGAAGTTAATAAAGAACTGCAAACATTGGCAGGGAGAGAATTCACCCACACATTGGCAAGAGCCACTGTGGTGGTGAGAAAAGCCTACAGAGGCTAAAGAGCAGGGGTAAAGGAGCAGCAGCTGCTAGTCAGGGCCATCAGGAGGCTGAAGGAAGAGTAGCTTTGGTACTAGCCGCACAATGATGCAGTAATGCCCACCGTGACAAGACAAGGGTACACACTGGGGCTCTGTAACTCTCCCGGTATGTGAGGGATCACACCCCCACCCCCACCCCCCAACTCAATGGAATACCCAAGTGGGGGAGGCAGTAGTGGGGGCAGGCAACCCTGCGGGAAGGAGTGTTTTATCACTGACATTGTTTAGAATGGCTAGCACATGATGAACATGAAAAGCTGACCGACTTTTAGTCAGTTTTATTATTGTTTTTGAATTCTCCACAGGGAATGCACCCCTCCCCCCCTTATTGCCTGCACCTGGGGTGGACCTCTCCCACCACCAGCCCCCCCTTGGTACACCATTGCCCCATTCACTGGGGCCAGAGCAATAATGGGGATGAAATTAGCCTCCTACTCTTAACAAACTGCAAAATAACTCTGACTCTCCTGGAGGGAAGGCCCATCCATTTGTAGTTCCTCCCAAGTAGGTCACAGGAGGCCAGTGGGCAAAAGCAGAACATGCTCGGTCAGGCCCTGGCTGGAGTTATGGCAGCCAGCATCCCGCAGACAGGTAGAACTCCTTTCTGTTCTACTCTTATAGTTCATTTCAAATATAAAGGGCACTGGCCTATGTGGGCTGCAGAAAACACTTACATGTGGGTATAATATTAAATGCCTGGTCTTAAGTGCTTAAAGTGAGTGGAAAAATACAGAGTAGCCTTTTCGTAATGGACCTTTCCAATTATCTAGCAATTTTTTTCATCCCCAAATTGGCCTTCTCTTCACCCTTATAAAGATGTCATATAGAAGTTTCTTCTAACCCGTGGGAGAAATACTTGCCTACCTGCTTTATATTTTTCTTCTATTAAAGCTGTATTCCCTCCTGTTTGTTTTTCTTTTTTTATATTGCTTCTCTCCTCTAGCCTCACCTTGGACATGTAAGTTTTTTGGGGGGGGGGGGTAGTCTATCTAAATGGATGCTGTGTCTCTTTAACTCATACACCAGAAACTCAGAAATCTGGGTTTTCATTCCAGAAGGATATTTTTGGGGGTGAGGGGAGGACGAAGCTCATTAGCTTGTCAGTCAAATGTGTATTTGCAAACTCTTGGTTCACATCAAACAATACCGACTTGGATGGGAAACAAATGTATTGTGTTCATTACATTATTTTTTTTCCTTAAGAAATGCCAGAGAAAACAATGCATTCATGTATGTTAAGCTACTTTTATTTTTACGACATACTCTTTTTTTTTAATCTCTTTTCTTCAAACTTATGAAAATAATAAATTCTTTCTTTCCATGTCCAAGTTGATTCCCTGGTGTTTGATTACTGTTACACCAAAAGGAAAATAAATACAATGTGTGTCATTAAAGTAATTCAGTGCAAATTGGGCATAACACAAAATTACATTATTAACAGCTGTTAAATGACTATAAAATGTAATTAGACACACTCAATTCACTACTCATGAACTGGACCTGATTTCTAAAATATCAATTTAGAACTTTGATTATTCATGACAAAAGAGGACATATTTGGATTCTAGGTTTAAATCCCTGGTAATGGAGATATTCCCCTAAGACCTTTACTGGGATTCTGAATAGGAGGAGGAGGAGGAAGACCTGGAGACAGTTATTTAAGCGCAGAAGGAGGGGGATTGTGAGTTATCATGGGGGTACCGGCCGGGTTCCCACTGACTCCCTACCAGCTGCAGTGAGGCATGAGTTCCTTGGTTAAATTTTAACTCCCTGCTTACAATGAAGCAACAAAGCCCCGCACAGATCCTTCTACTATCGATGTTTATGACCGTTGCTCTTCCTGACTACCTCACTTTCTTGGCTGCCTTTTCAGCACATCCTGTTAATCTGCTTCATAAAAAATACAAAATAAAATAAAGTGAAATAAAAAAAATAAAAGAGAGCCAGCAAAAATATATGAGGATGTGCGTATCTGTTCTTTGCTCCTCTAAGGCAGAATGGAGGCAGAATGACATGATGTCCGGTAAGTGCTTTGGGATCTGCAAGGGGCACATAATTGTTTCTCATTCAAAACTCCTCACTCTAGTCCTCCTGGCCCTTCATATTCTGCTCCTCGCCTACCTTCTCACTCTGATTCCCAGCTTCTCCTCTCCCTGGCCAGCGCTGCCTCTTTAGGTACCCAAATGCTCCTTGGCTAGATGACTTTCTCTTCTTCACGGATCACTCTTTCCTCCAAGATACAGTTCCACATGCACTCTCCCTCTCTCCCTGCAGTTTTGACTAAATCCCCAATGGGAGGTCCCCTTTTCCTCTTCAAATTCCCCATAGCCCTCAATCTGAGTCTCTCTAATGATCGTTGCTATACGCTGTTTTCTGATGAGAGGCTGGTGTGGCTCAGGGGGTAAGCACATGGACTCTGGATCCAGACAAAACTGGGTTTCAGTCCTGGCGCCTCAGTTCCTGGCCGTGTGATTATGGGAAAGTTGTGTCACTTCTCTCGGCTTCAAATTGGACACAATAACTATACTGTTTCCTTCTCCAAAAATCCTGAGGCCACGAGTGTTTGGGAATTCAGAAATTTGGGGATTTTAAAAAGTATAGGGCACGTTTTATGTCCTACAAAACACCGCTAGGGGGTCTGGGATAGGGCTTGAAAGCAAACACCTTAGTATTTCTACAGTGAAACAAATGAATGATTACATAAAGTGGGATAAAATGACAAATAGCCTCAGGTCAGTTCGTGAAAAAGTTCAGTTCAACTGTTGCCAAATCAGTTATGAAAAAAATCCTATGAATCAACTATGGGTTTTTAAAGCTTTGCATTTTAGAACTGCAGATAAAGGATGGTGTACCCATGAGGATTAAATGAAATATGTATAACACTTAACATGGTGGCAGCACATACTAAATGCTTAAAGAAAGGCAGGGATCATTATCATGGTCATTTATGTACTTGGCTTTATCTCCTTATGGGCAGTGAGGTCCTGGAGAGGCAGAAGTTGTGACTTAAGTGGCTAAGCCCTCACACTTACATTGTACTTTGTAGGTGCTCAGTACCTGATGTTTCGATGAAAGACATCATCTCACTGCTTAAATACATTTCCATTCACAGAAATGTATAACCTCATAAATAGGTGAATAATCTAAAGACGGACCAGAATTCCTCCAAATGAAGTTTACAACCTGGGCCACCAAGAGGCAAAATAGATCAAAATGAAGTCACAGGGATTTTCTACAGGGAAGGTTAGATTGCTTCATTTGTCATGGCAATCATACAAACATGACCAGCTTTCAGACCGAGGGGGAAAGAATGCAGTTGGGATGAAGAGCACTCTCCACAACCTGGCAGGAGCGAAAGCAAGGGCGAGAGAGAGGCATTTGACCCAGGGGTCATGTGAAGTTGGAGTGGGAACTGAGGGAAAGCAGCTGACTTCTGGGTGGGATGAGCACTTTGGTGGCATGAGTTGGTGGTCTGAGGGCAGTCACCTTCCAAATGCAGCTAGCACAATCAAGACTAATTGGTCTTTGTCGGCAGTCTCAATGCAGGCCCCCCGTCTGAATAGGTCTCCTTCCCTTAGGCTGACACCCCTAAGAGGATTCAGCACTTGTGAGTAATTTGGCCAAGCCTAACTTGAAGCAATAAAACCTTTAGAGCCCTTCCAAGATCCTTCGACAAGGAAGAAAGGTCCTGCAGGCAGGTTAGAGGAGCTTGTCTTCCCTCAGCAGGGGTAAAGGCCTCAGTAGACCGCATTTGGGATATTCATACAGATGAAGGGAGAAGAGATCCCTAAGGAGAAAAATGAGCTGTCTTCTAAATTGGCTGAGATATGGTTTATTGAATGGCAGGTCACTTTGCTTGGATGACCAGCCATTTGTCATATGTGACTAGAGGCCTCTGGGAATCGGGACTGGATATGTGAACAAAATCAACGGGAGTTCTGGCCCAAGGGAAACATTTTCCAGCATGAATTCATTCATTAACTCCTCTAAAGTCTACTTTTATCCTTTAACTTCAAGGCCACTCTTGAGTTCAAGATGGTCCCAGAGTGTGAACTAGTCCTATTAGCAGGCCACAGCGCCTACCCAGAGCTGGCCAGGGTAGGGTCTTTGCTCCGGCAATACTCCCCACAAAGATAGTCTTAGTCAAAGAGGCTCTGTATGTGCATGAGGCAAGTTGGATTCACTCTGAAATGATGGTCTCGTATCTAAACATATGCCTGGAAAATCATGGACCTAGATGCTGATACGACAGTTTTTGTAAATGTGTGGGGACCTAGCCAGCCCATGAGGGTCTGGCCAATTGCCTCAGTGGTGCTGCCGCTGTGGAAACATTTAAAAACCCATCCTGGGCGACCAGCTCCAGAGTGTGCACCACATTCTCAAGAGGCTCTGCAATGGTGACAAAATGCCTATTTGGAGGGTGAATTTGATATTTAGAAAGAAGCCATGTAACCCCAAACCAAAAATTACGTAGGTAGCCCAGGAAATATCATTTAAAAATAGAGTAATGAAGAAGTAATGGCTTTTCTTTAGTGGCTAGCCCTGAAGGGAAAAGAATGAACTTTCACTGAGTTCCCACTACGTGCCAGCTAACTTTATATGACCCTAGTCTCATTTCATCTTTAAAATAACCACCTTGGAGTAGGTATTATGACTCTTATGTAGAAAATGGGGCTCAGAGAAGTCAAGTAATTTCTGCAAGGTCACATAACTTGTCAGTGGGAGAGCTGAGATTGACAGCCGTTTCTTCTGTTTGTCAGCAAAGCCAGTGAGTGCTCTTTCTATGATAGCACGCGGCTTTCTTTGAAAGTCATTATCATGGGGGAAAAGGAGTGGCACTTCCAACCTTGATAGACTCACAAAATTTCTTTATCATTTTCACATCAAATAAAGGAAGGTGTAAATACCCATAAATCATTTGTTTTGAGAGAAGAGTTCCAGGAACATTAGGAATGAACCAGACATGAGTAAATCAAATAATTTCAGATGCTGAAGAAGAGCCTGATATTTACAGAAGCTGGGAATTATTTAACAAATGTAATAAGCTTGATGGAAATGACTTATTGTTCCTAAATTAATTTATATTTTAACTTCTAAGTACCCCTTCCAGTGGTAGTGGCCCCCAGGAGATTTACATTCTAGTTGGGAAGACAGACTCTCACTGCCCCAGTGAAGTCCAATAAATGTATAAAAAAGCAACTAATTGTGATACAACCTATGAAGAAAAGAGGTAAGAAGTTGAGAAAGAAAAAAAATCCTACTTTAGGCTTCTCTGAGGCAGTGACAGGATGACAGGACAGACACAGGAAGTGTGAGGTCAAAGAGCATTCCAGCCACAGGAAGCAGCCTGTGCAAAGGCACTGAGGCTAGAAAGAGTGTCATATGTTTAAGGGGCAGAAAAAAGGCCACTGTTGCAGGAATATGATAAATAAGGAAGCGGAGGCACAAGATGAGGTGGAAGAGAAAATTAGAAGCAGATCATACAGATTTTCTAAACTGTGGTAAAGACGTTGAGTTCTATTCAAGACGAAATAGGGAGCTATTGGAGGGTTTTAGGCAGAGGGATGACATGATTTGATGATATTCACTGAAGGCAGATGACTGATCCCAGTTGTGGAGACTGGACTGGAGGGAAGTAAGAGCAGAAGAGGGAAGGCCTTCATTGCTGGTGTAAAGGAAAGTGATGATTATGACTGGACTAGGCTGATTGCAGTAGATATGGAGAAAAGATGATGGTCTTTGGGATATATTTACAGATACAGGCAATGGACTTCCTAATGAAATGGATGGGAGGCCTGAGGGAAAGAGAGGCTCCAATGACTTGATGGATAGTGGTACCATTCACCGAGCCAAGGAAGACTGGAAAACTGTTGGGGGAAAATCAACAGTTCAGTCTTGCAATTGCTATGTTCCAAAAGCCTTTTAAATATCCACATGGAGATGGCAGTTAGGCAGCTGGAGATGTGAATCTGGCCTAAAAATATAAATTTGGAAGTCATCAAAATATGCTATTATCTATAGTCATGGGATGTGATGAGATTACCTAGGGAGAGTGTGTATATAGCAAAAAGAAGCTGAAAACCGACCAAACCCTAAGGTTCTCCAATATTACGAGGCTGAGCAGAAGACAGGGAGTCAGCAACGAAGTCTGGGAATCATGTAGAAGGAAGAACAGAAAGCACTGATTTTTCTGACCTCCTAAATTACATGACCCCCAGGCCTCTAGATAAAGGGGGATTGGTACTATCACCCACCATTACTACATTGGACCTTGGTGGTTCTTATTAAGTCACAGTGCCTCGTTTTTGTGCTTGATAATCAGTACTAGGCCCTGTCCTCAGATTACTGGTCCTTGGGGTTAGCTCCTCTGCCAAATAACCTGAGAAGCTCTCTGGACAGTTAGTATTCTTTGTTGGCACTCTGAGCACTGGTGAGCCAGGACCAGAAGCTGCTTTCACCGCCCACAGGCAATGCTGATGACTACAGCCAAAGCCACAGCCTTGGGACTTACAGCCAAGGAAGACCCAGCACCCACAGGTAGCACAGAAAGCGGGCATTTGAAACACCTGCAAGAGCTTGCCCTCTAACTTCCTT
The DNA here is from genome assembly GCF_004348235.1 of Phoca vitulina. NCBI lineage: Eukaryota > Metazoa > Chordata > Mammalia > Carnivora > Phocidae > Phoca > Phoca vitulina. The sequence continues at coordinate 7,154,146 of NW_022589742.1, forward strand.
GAGGAGTTCATTATGTCATCAAAGAAATTGTGTAATATTCACTTCATGTTTGTCTCGCATACTAAACCTGTCCCCCTTGAAGCAGGAACTATGTTCGGACTTGTGTCCCACTTTATCCCCAGTGTCCAGCACAGCGCCTGCTCATGCTGATTAACTAGCTTACGAGCTCTCCCAGCAGGGGGCTTGGAGTGGGTCGATAGCTGGGCTTATTGGAGCAAAGGCCACGTCTGTACAATTCCTGGCTGCCCGGAGACCGCTATTATTAGGGTCTCTCAGTGGGCACCAGAACACATTTCTTCATAAGGCTTAGCAAGAGGGAGGTGAAGCTATAGAGCTGTGAGACTGGGGGTTGTCCTGGTACCATCACACCTAAGTGTTTTCCAGTGGGCCGCAGCCTGTATCCTCCCAGGGAATGAAGCTAGCTTTGCCAATATTACAGCAGAGTCTGCCATTTGTAGCCACACTTGGCTCGGGAGAGCAGAGTGGGTGTCTTTTAGTTGCTTGTGCTCCTGCCCTGCTTCAAAATCAGCTCAGCCTGCATGAAGCAGGATTTGCCAGCCACCAGATACAGCAAGTGGGTAGACGGCTTTGCATGTGTACACAGCAGGCCACAGGCTGGGCTTGGCTGCCTCTCTGAGATGAGCTGGGACTGCGTGGGAGCCCATCTCAAAGCTGGGTGCTCCAACAGAGGGTCCACAAAATGTCCTCATTCCAGGGCAAGGCCTCTGCTTGACAGCTGGGAGTCTGGGGCATAGTCCCGGGCCAACCCCTCACTGGCAGAGGCGAAGTAGCTCCTGTGGGGCACCACACACCGTGAGAGATTTCAAGATTCCTCTTTGGTTTTTCCTCTAGGCATTGCCTAGCAACCTCTATAGAATTACCTGTCTCCACTGCCATGGTCACTTAGGGAAATGTCAAGTACCACTAGATCCACCTAACACAAGAGTTCTCAGTCACTGGGGCTCATGAAAGTGTCTAGATGAAGAAGCAGCCCCTAGTGGTTAAAAGCATGGGCTTTAGAGCCAGACAGAACTGGGTTCAAATTCTGACTGTAGTCAGGATGTGTGACTGTGGTATACTTATTTACCCTCTCTAGCTTCAATAACTTCATATTAATGGGGGACAAGAGTAGCACGTGCCTCCCAGTGCTGTTGAGAGGGTGAATGACATAATGCATGTACCACATTCAACATGGAGCCTGCCACATTGTAAATGCTGCATCCATTTTAGCTATTCTTTTTCTTCTTCTTCTTCTTCTTCTCCTTCTTCTTCTTCTTCTCCTTCTTCTTCTCCTTCTCCTTCTCCTTCTCCTTCTCCTTCTCCTTCTCCTTCTTCTTCTTCTTCTTCTTCTTCTTCTTCTTCTTCCTCCTATAAAAGCAGCAGTAGGCATCGTGGTCAAAACCCAGTCTGGCATCAGTTTGCCCAGGATGGAATCCTGGCTCTGCCTCTTACTCATTGTGTGACCCTGGGCAAGTCATTTAACCTCTCTGAGCCTCAGTTTTCCTCTCTATAAAATAGGGGTAGTAATTGTCCCTACCTCAAATGGTTAAATAAGTATGTCCTGGGTAGATTTGAATAGGTGTGCAAAGGTTGGGGGAAAACAAGCAAATAAAAACCCAGAAACAGTCAAATGGAAAGTAAGTTTGGGAATCACGGCATGCTACCCGTCCTTAGAAAGTCACAATGCAGCCAGGCATGCAACTAAAGGCTCTAACAGGTCCTGCAGTAAAGCAATCCTTTTAATGTTACATAACTCCGTGTTTCTCCAAGTTATTTGATCTAGAACACTTTCTCACATCACATATATTAACACCCAGAAGCTACTTAGAGCAATGCCCAACACAAAGTAATTTTTCAAGAACTGTTAGCAATCAATATTTATTGCTATACATGAATTCACTGGGAGGATGGTGCCACAAATGAGGTGGGTGGCAGGGTCTTTCATTTTCTCTGTTTGGGGTTTCTTGCGTAGGTAGGCATCTCCAGGCTATGTGGGGGAGGGGAGATGGGGCTCTCTCAATTGCTTATCCTTGCAGTCACTGAAATGAAGGCACTGTGGACAACCACAAAGTCAGGGATAAATCAAGGGCCTGGGACACTGATGTTTCTTTTCCTTAACTCTCTGTTAACCAGGCTTTGAAGCACCTGTAATTCGCATCTAAGGGCAACAGAAAAGACCCCAAAGCTAGCAGTGGGCAGAGATGTTCATTCCCACTTCTTGGAATAGGAAACAGGTCTAGAGAGATTAAGTGACGTTCTTAAGTTCACACTAATAGTCAGTGGCAGATCGAAAAGCAGACAATATCTCCTGACTTCCTGGCTTCACACCAGAGAGCCGCAATACTCTCCTGAGAGCCCCCGGTATTCTAAGAACTGCAGACACCCAACTACGTCAACGGGTCGTTTAAAGAAACAAACTGAAACCAAAAAATCAGAACATGCATTCTCTCAGTTGTAAGGCATCCTCCGGCCAAACAGGTTCCTTTTCTGGTCTGCATTTACCCTCTCATGTTCGTGCATCTTCTCTATGTTGGGTTCCTTCTCATGTCTTCCTGTTTCTTAATGGGCTTTTAATGTTTATCTCATCTATTACCTAATCCCCACTTCGTTCCAAGGCCAGAACCTGAAAAAAACAAAACAAAACAAAAAAAAACCCTTCATGTTGTTCATGGTGTTCCAAGGTATGTCTTTTGCCTGGGTCTCACACGTGACCTTGAACAGCCTTTCTTTCTTGTCTTTCGACTCATTGTCTCATTTTCTCTAATGTAGTGGTTCTTAAACTTGGGTGTGCATTAGGAATCACCTCCAAGGCCTGGTGGAAAACCCATTGCCGGCCCCCCCCACACACACTTTCTGATTCAGTGGGTCTGGGGTGGGGCCCAAGATTTTGCATTTTCCCCAAGCCCCCAGGTAATGCCGATGCTGCTGGTCCAGGGACTACACTTTGAGAACCACGGCTCTAGTGCAAGAGTTCAAAACTACCACTCCATGTTCCTACTGGCTCCGTGCCCATGGAAAGTCAGCCACACATAGCCCTAGCTCTAAAGAAGCCTTTTATTTTGAATCAGAAACAAACAAAAAACCCCTGCTATTTATTTGGGGAAAACCTCATCCCAAAGTGATTCGCTTTGATTATGCTGATTGACAAGCATCATTTTCATGGCACATTACTAATTCCAAAGCTAATGAGTATGCTGGAGCTTCAATAATGAGCCAAGGAACGGTGCAAATAACCACAGCCTTGTTTATGAGAGATGACATCTAGGGAAGTTTCCTGTAGCATTTTCTACTCTCCGATCAAGAATACTCCCTGTTGTTTGGGTTGCGGTTTGCATTCAAATCACTTAGGAATGAAGTGAGCCCAGAGGGAGTCTGCAGAGTGTCTGTGGTGTGGAAGAGGTCTCGGAATCAGGGAGGCCAAGTTTTAGTTCTGGCTCTGCCAGTATCTAGCTGCGTGACTTCGGCGAGTCCCTTCCCCTCTCTGGGCCCTACTCTTTACAGCTGTAAAATGAACTCACTTATAGCATGTGTTCCATGTAGATTTTAAGAGGTGTGGCTAGTTTGGGAGAAAAAAAATAACAAAGCAATTCAGTGGTAAAATAGGTTTGGGAATCACTTCATTCTCTAACACCCTTCTTAGAACGTCACAATGTACCTTGGCATATTAAAGGCGCTGAGAAGTCCGGAAGTAACACAACCCTTTAATGTTTAACTCAACATTTCCTCTGAGTATATGACCACGAGGCAGCTTTTCATGAGATTGGAGAATGCCTGTTACATGGGGACAGTAGGCACTCCTACCACCAAATCAGGGTTCTCTTAGTGTCTTAGAACTTAGGCAAAGCCTTCTGCAGGCATGAGCCCTTCCTCACAGTGAGGACTATGCCTGTGTAGGGCTGGATTCCACATGTCATGATGTTGCACTAGCTTTCTGGAGCTTCTACGAAGGGCCTCAGGCTCACACTTTCACCAGGTGCTGAAGAAGAGTTGAGGTATTTCCTGCTGGTAGGCTGCTTTTTCACTGTGACCCCTTCTAAAGTACCTGGAGTTTTCTCGCTCACTCTCCACCTTTGCTGTGCCTTCTGCCCATTTTCACGGACCCCTCAGCCCAATGCAGCTTTGATTTCTCCTACCCCTCCAGCACGAGTGACTTTGATATTTCATCCACCTGTAAGCTGAGATTCCAGGGTGGGGAAAACCACATGGGCACAGTATTGTATAAACTATGCCTCACTTTTCAATATAGTGTCTTAAAACATTCTTTCAAGTTCGTAAAGAATTGTAATTAAGGTATGTTTGACACATGTGCCCAGGGTGAACTGGTGATTTGCCTAGCATTATACAGTCAGTGAGTAGCAGAGCTAGAACCTGTTCCCAAATCTTCTTACTCCCAAGCTCATGTTTTCTTCCTTAAGGATGTCTGTGTGATGCATTTTGAGTGCCTCAGAGCACTCAGGCACTTAGGTCAATCCCTCACTGTCTTGATTGATTTACCTTTGGAGTAAGTCTTGAATTTGGGTAGTGTAAGCCTCCCAACACAACTCTTCCTTTTAAAGAGTTGTTCTTGGGGGGTGCCTGGTTGGCTCAATCAGAAGAGCATGCAACTCTTGATCTCAGGGTTGCGAGTTCAAGTCCCACGTTGGGTGCAGAGATTACTTAAAAATAAAATCTTAAAAAATAATAAAAATAAAAAGTTGTTCTTGGATATTCTAGGTCCTTTTGCATTTATTATTTTTTTATTTTTCATTATGTTCAGTTAGCCAACATATAGTACATCGTAACTTTTTGTTGTAGTGTTCAACAATTCATTAGTTGTGTATAATACCCAGTGCTCATCCCAACACATGCCCTCCTTAATGCCCATCATCCTGTCACCCAGACCTTTTGCATTTATAATAAATTTTAGAATCAGCTTGTCAATTTCTAGAAAGGAAAACCTATAGTGAATTTAAATAGGATTGCATTAAATCTGTAGATCAGTCTGTGCATAAATGATCTTAACAATATTAAGTGTTCCAATCCACAAACATGTTATATCTATTTATTTCGATATTTAAAAATTTCTCCCAGTGGTACTATGTAGTTTTCATTTGGACATTCTTTGTAAATTTATTCTTAAGTACTTTATGTTTTTGGTGCTATGGCGAATGGTATCACTTTCAAAAAGTTAATTTTCAAAATGTTTGTTGCTAGTATATAAAAATACAATAAATTTTTGTATATCGACCTTGCAACCTTATTAATTTTATTTATTCATTTATATAGCTATTTCATAGACTCCTTAGGATTTTCTACACTCATAATCATGCCATGTCAAATAAAGACAGTTTTACTTCTTCATTTCCAATCTGTACGTCTTTTGTTTCTTTTTCTTGCCTTTTTGCACTAGTTAGAACTTCAAGCACAATGTCAACTGGAAGTGATGTAACAGATATCCTTGCTTTTTTCTCATTGTTAAGAAGATAATATTCAATATTTCACCGCTCAAATATATATTCACTGTAAGTTGTGGGATTGAAGCCCTTTACCAAATTTAGGAAGTTCTCTTCCATTCCTAATTTGCTGAAATGGCTTTTTTAAAAGATTTTATTTATTTTCCAGAGAGAGAGACAGAGAGAAAGAGAGAGTGCACAAGTAGGGAGAGCGGCGGGCAGAGCGGGCAGAGGGAGAAGCAGGCTCTCTGCTGAGCAAGGAGCCTGATGCGGGACTCGATCCCAGAACATTGGGATCATGACCTGAGCTGAAGGCAGACGCTTAACCAACTGAGCCACCCAGGCGTCCCTGCTGAAATGTTTTTATCATGAACGGTAAGTGGTACATTTAATCATGAATGATGAATGGTCTTACTTTAGTTTTCTACTGCCATGTAACAGATTACTGTAACCTGGTGGCTTACAACAATACACACTTATTAGCTCACAGAACTAAAGGTTAGAAGTCTGGCATGGAGTGGCTGCGTTCTCTGGCCAGATTCTCACAAAGCTATAATCCAAGTGTTGGCAGTTGGATTCTCGACTGGAACTTGGGATCTTCTTCCAAGCTTTGGGGATGTTAGCAGAATTGAGTTCCCTGTTGTTATAGGGCTGAGGCCACTCACAATAGGCAGTTTACATCACAGCAGCTTCCCCTACTTTTGATTTTCATTATCTTTTGCCTGGGCTATTGAAATAGTGACCTATTTGGCCTCCTCATATTAGTCCAACCCCAGGTCTTCTCTTACTCATACTAAAATTTACATCTGATTATGTCACTCTTAAAAAAATCTCTGATGACTTCCCACTGCCCACAGAAAGAGGTCTAAACTTCTTCATATGGTGCTAAAAGCTTTTCTTTCTCTGGCCCCGATCACCCTGTCCAGTTGCCAGCCATAACCAGCCCATCTCTGAGGTCCTACGATGTGCCATGAACTTTGACATGTTTGTCCCAGCTCATGTTATTTCCTCCACCTGGAATATTAGAAGTCATCTCCCCACCCCCCAGCACCACACTTCGTTTTTCCATCTGGAGAGTTCTTTTTTTTTTTTTTTTTT